>NC_064924.1:71198935-71798935 GCF_023897955.1 Schistocerca gregaria
CTGCTTACTCTCATTTTTGTAAAAACGGTTCTACAGAAAATAATTTAGTGTGGCTAAATCGCCAGGACCAAGTCTTTCTATACAACGTTCTGCGGTGACTTGCGTGTTCGGTGACATTCCTGAGTTATCCAAAGACGGAAAGAGAACCTACAGTTTAAGGTGGAGTCCAAGCCACGTGCCATTCCTGACGATTTTTCACATCGTTGAGAAGACGATTAAAAACAGTTTTCGTCGTCCGACTGGAATTCGATCACGCGACAGTTCGGTTTCCGTGTACGAGTTTTACCGTTAAACTGCCTGGCACGATGTTCTACAAGTCAATGTAAACGATGTTCTACACATTCATCAGGTATCTCAATCACAGCAGAAGCTTAGTGTCTGCTTGGCGCTTTGCTATCGCATCGTATGACAAAAATCAGCGGGAATGTCGCAATTGTTTGTGTCTGACTTTGGTAACATCTTATTCCAGCAGCAATTACGAGCACAGTTTATTTGGCAGAAGCAGTTCCAGTCTTCGACGGAGTTCATTTCAGAAGACAGATTTGTGAAACTGCTGAATCTCTAGTATGAGCAGAGTGAGGCACCTCACAGAGGCCACCGATAATGTATCTGGAACGACTAAATTTATGGAGATGAGGTTTTCATGAGGTTATGCAGGGTGTTCCAGGAGGCACGTACAATATTCAGGCGTTTGACAGATGTGATCATTCGAAGCAGAAAAGTCCAGTAAACACGGACTCTAAAGCGCATATCTGCAGCGCTATGAGCACTTCTTGATCTTCCATACTGTAAAACACATCTCTTCCACTCCAAACTCTTTGCTTCCCCTATTCTCTCAGTTTCATAGTACGGATAAAAACAAAAAAAAATATATCCAGTAAACATGGGATCTGACAGCACATACGTTAATAGTTTTGAGCCCCTGTTCAGTAGAAGAGATGTGTTACATGCTAACTAACATAAACAAGTGTTCATAGCTCTTAAGGTATGCCCTTTTATAGCCCATGTATACGTGACAATTTTTCTTGGCTTGGTGCATACTACCACCTCTAGGAATGTTGAAAGCGTAGAGCTTGCAGCAGAAGAGATTCGTTCCACAGTGTCGAAGATGTGATCATAGCTCTTAACGTATGCCGGTTAAGAACCCATGTTCACTACACAGTTTTTGCTTCGAATAATCGTTCCTGTTATATTCTTGAACACTGGCCATTCCTTCTGAGACACTCTGTATTACCGGTCTTCAGATGTTTTACAGTTTGGTTATTTCCAGTGCATGGATACAGGGCGTCGTTGGTTATTGTGAATCTATGGCAGTAAGCCTTCAGTGTTCCATGTGTCGTTATCATAGTGTAAGGTGTCAGGCAAATCCAACACCTTCCACGAAAACCCTGACATGATAAGCAAATCCAGTAGTATGTCACATAGCTCCGAATAAATCGTGACATTAAATTAACCAAAGTAATACGAGTAACGAGTGAGCAAATGGAATACCACAGACTAACACAAGAATGCCTAATGCATGTCATACCTTCCCACCGTGAGACAGACGCAGTTCTGAGGGGAGAAACGAGAACACAAGCCGACAGCAGAACCGTGTTAAGCTAGAAGGCCCTACGATAAGGGACGGACTGGACACCCACGTCGCCAGCTAACCACTAGGGCCACACCACCCACAGTTTTAGTGTGAGACTTTTTCGCGTCTCTGTTACGTCAAGGATCATCACACCCCCCACCCCCCCAGCCCCTCCCCCCACCCCAGGATACCGAGCAGCGTATCATAGCACACACCCATTGGGAATTTTGATCACAGTAGCCATACATCAAGACGATATCGACCTTTTCCCCAATTGGTAAGCGGTCCATTTTGACACGGGTAATGTATCACGAAGCGAATACCGTCTGCACTGGCAGAATGTTACGTAATACCACGTACTTATACGTTTCTGGCTATTACAGCGCCATCTATCGCAAAGCGAAAAAAGTGGTCCAACTAAAACATTCATATTTCTTTACGTGCTACACGAATATGTAATAAAAATGGGGGTTCCTATTTAAAAAAACGCAGTTGATATCCGTTTGACCTATGGCAGCGCCATCTAGCGGGCCAACCATAGCGCCATCTGGTGTCCCCCTTCAATCTAGATGAGTTCCGTTCTTTGTAGTTTTTTTCGTTTGATGCTTATTTTGTGAGATATTTGGCCCGGTCACTATCAATCGACCACCCCTATATATATATATATATATATATATATATATATATATATATATATATATATATATATATATATATATCCTGATAGGTAATGTTGGCAGTTCTATGAGGCTTTTCGCATGTAATGCTGTTGTATACGAGTACCAGTCTTCTGACTGGTGTGATGCGACTCACCATGAATTCCTCTCCTGTTCCAACCTCTTCGTCTCAGAGTAGCACTTGCTACCTAAGTCCTCAATTATCTGCTGGATGTATTCCAGTCTCTGTCTTCCCCTACAGTTTTTGCACTCTACAGCTCCCTCTAGTACCATGGGAGTCATTTCCTCATGTCTTAACAGTTCTCCTACCATCCTGTCCCTTCTGCTGATGTTTTTTTTTCCACATATTTCTTTCCTCTCCGATTTTGTGCAGGATCTCTTTATTCCTTAGCTTATTAGCCCCCCTAATTTTCATCATTCATCTGTAGCACATCTCAAACGCTTCGATTCTATTCTGTTCCAGGTTTCCTATAGTCCACATTTAACTAACATACAATGCTTTCATCCAAAGGCACATTTTCAGAAATTTCTTCCTCAAATTAAGGCCTATTTTTGATACTAGTAAACCTCTCTTAGCCAGGAATGCCCGTTTCGCCAGTGCTAGTCTGCTTTTGATGTCCTCCTTGCTCAGTCCGTCATTGGTTATTTTGCTGCCTAGGTATCAGAATTCCTTAACTTCATGTTTTTCATGTCCATTGAGCCGTGCCCGACTCGTGTTCATGCCATTTATTGTTTGTAATCAACGGTATTGCCGCCTCGCTTTCTTATTACATTTACTGGCGTCACTAACTTCCTGTCTTACTTGCCCGTGACCGGCAGCAGCAGCGCGTATCGATAAGTGCACTGTCGCACCATTTCTGGAGCGACCGAAAGCCAGTGAAATGCCTGGGCTAGCAGGACAGAGCGGATTAGGTAGTGGAAAGGGCCCATTTAGGTGAGACAGGCAGCCTGTCCTACGACTTCTTAATCTGAACGCAACTCAACCGACAGACAGCCGACCGATCAACCAACAAAATCAATTCCGCTCCTCGCAAGCAGTAAAACGACCACAAGATTTTAATACAAGTACACACAGAATATTGGCGCCCACAACAACCAACAACACCTCAGCTGTTTAACTACACGCCGCGCTGGACAGCAAAACACTACGAGGAAATAAAGTGCCGAAAATTACTTCAACGACCAGGGCAGGTAACCAGAACGTCAGCGGCCACAAGGCAGACGATACCGCTGGTCAACTTCAATGACAGGGAATAAATTAGGTTAAGTTAAACGCCACAGGAAGACGGCTTGAATACACACACGTCGTTCCTCGTGGGAATGTCCCAAAAGTGACAACCACGATCAAACGAAGAAATGTAAACAGTTGAGGCTCGATAGTAGGTTAAGTGAGGACTCAATTTTCATGTCCAAGATCGGTGGACGACGAACTTCGTAGCACCCGCAAGCAGCACCTCACACTCCAACCGCGCATGCACACCGCCAGTGGCCCCGGCCAGAGTATGATCGATGGAGACTTCCTTGCTGCTCAACGCGAACTGACCGACTGCCCAGGTCCGGAAACAGTGAAAAGACCAAATATACGTCGGCCGATGAGACGAACAACCAAACGACCAACCAACGGTCGTCCCGCTCCAACCTTCCTCCGTCGGACAGGTCACGTGTATCGCCAGCAGTCGGCGAGCACTGGCTGTCCGCGCTTCACCGGCGCTCCGTCCCCGACTTCACTGCTGCTGCGTCCCGACTACACTGCTGGTCCATATTCAACTCACTGCGAGACACACGACGACCCGGAAATACTATCGGTAGCTCCAGAGACGGTACGACAGCGCGATTATCGATACGCGCTGCTGCTGCCACTCACGGGCAAGTAAGGCAGGAAGTTATTGACGCCAGTAAATGGAATAAGAAAACGTGGCGGCAGTACCATTGATGACAAACAATAAATGGCATGAACAGGAGCCGTGCACGGCTCATCCATCAATCCTGATTTCAAGTTTTTCTTTGGTCTCATTTCTGCTGCTTCTCGTTACTTTCGTATTCCTTCGATTTACTCCCAGTCCATATTCTGTACTCTTTAGACTGTTCATTCCATTCAGCAGATCATGTAATTCTTCTTCACTTTCACTCAGCATAGCAATGTCATCAGCGCATCGTGTCATTGATATCCTTTCATCGTGAATTTTAATTCCACTCCTGAACCTTTCTTTTATTTCCATTATTTCTTCTTCAATGTACAGATTGAACAGTGGGGGCGAAAGACTACATCTCTGTTTTACACCGTTTTTAATCCGAGCAATTCGCTCTTTTTGGTTCACTCTTATTATTCCCTCTTGACTCTTGTACATTTTACATATGACCCGTCTCTCTCCACAGCTTACCTCTATGTTGCTCAGAATTCGGAACATCTTACACCATTCTACATTGTTGAAAGCTTTTTCCAAGTCGACAAATGCTACGAACGTGTCTTAATTTTTCTTTGGTGTTGCTTCCATTATCAAACTCAACCCTAGAATTGCCTCTGTGGTGCTTTTACCTTTATAATATATATGGATTAATAACCTTTCGTTATTTGCAAGAGACTCTACGAAAAAAAGTTTTACAGTACAGTAACACACAACATAGAATTCAGATACGTACAACCACAAAACAATTATGATACATTTCAACGAGTTTTACTCACTGATGAGCCAAAACATTACATCTACTGGGTCCCGCGGGGTTGGGTGCCTCCTGGTTGTGTCTAAGGACACGTGACGCGGTAACGAAAGAATGTAAGAGGAACAGAGACGAACGGGCAGTCATTACAGTGAAGATACGGACCTAAAATGCAGAACTCCACTGATGTAAACGGTTTTGACAAAGGGCACACTGCTGGGCTTCCATGGGATCTTCGGTGCTAATCGGAAACATTATGACAGCAGTGAATTACGTGAACATTACTGCGGACCACCTGCAGCGCTTAATGCTTGATGTCTTCCCCTGCGGCGATGACATCTTCCAGCACAACAACTGTCCGTGTGACAGAGTCAGTATCGTGCTACAGTGGTCTGTGGGGCAGTATAGTGAACTCACATTGATGTGTTGGCCAGAAAATGAGCCTGATCTTTACGTATTGGAACACACATCGGGCGCCATCTGCATGCCAGTAAACCACCATCCCGTAATTTGCGGAAATTGCTTGATCTGTGCGTAGACATTTATTTATTTATTGTTCCGTGGGACCAAATTAAGGAGAAGTCTCCATGGTCATAGGACGAGTCAATACATGAAATTGTAACACGATGGTAGAAACAGATAAAATGAAATATAAGATACATATTCAGGCGACAAGTCGTAAGTTTAAGTAAAGGAAATCAACAATGTTACAATGGAATTTGCTTAATTTTTCAGCTCTTCCAGGAGCTCCTCGACAGAATAGAAGTAGTGAGCCATGAGGAAACTCTTCAGTTTACACATAAAAGTGTTTGGACTACTGCTGAGAGTTTTGAGTTCTTGTTGTAGCTTATTGTAAATGGAGGCAGCAGAATAGTGCACCCCTCTCTGCACAAGAGTCAAGGAAGTGCATTCCACATGTACATTTTATTTCTGCCTAATATTAACTGAGTGAAAGCTGCTAACACTTGGGAATAAGCTGATATTGCTGACAACAAACGACATTAAAGAAAATATATGCTGTGAGGGCAATGTTAGAATATCCGGACTATTGAATAGGAGTCGACAAGAAGTTCTCGAACTTACACCACATATAGCTCGAATAGCCCGTTTTTGAGCCAAAAATACCCTTTTTGAATCAGAAGAATTACCCCAAAAAATAATATCATACGACATAAACGTATGAAAATATGCGAAGTAGACAACTTTTCATGTTGAACTGTCACTTATTTCAGATACTGTTCTAATGATAAATGAAGCAGCATTTAGTTTCTGAACAAGATACTGAACATGAGCTTTCCACAACAACTTACTATCCGAACGCCTAGGAACTTGAACTGTTCCGTCTCGCTTATAATATACCCAATCTGTCTGATCAAAATATCGGTTCTTGTTGGATTGTGAGTTAGAAACTGCAAAAACTGAGTCTTACTGTGATTTAGCATCAAATTATTTTCCACGAGCCAGGAACTTATTTCATAAACTACATTATTTGGTACTTTTTCAATATTACACACAAGACCCTTCACTACTGAGCTGGTGCCATCAGCAGACATCTGGTTCCACATATTTCTGGAATTTTGTGAAGTACTTCTAGAATACATTCCAAGCAGAATCTCTGTTTCACTGTGTTTGAAAAATGAAACAACACACTAGTAAACATGTGGTCGTAATGTTCTGGTTCAAAATGGTTCAAATGGGACTAAACACCATGGGACTTAACATCTGAGGTCATCAGTCCCCTAGAACTTAGAACTACTTAAACCTAACTAACCTAAGGACATCATGCACATGCATGCCCGAGGCAGGATTCGAACCTGCGACAGTAGCAGTCTCGCGGTTCAGGACCGAGGCGCCTAGAACCGATCGGCCACTGCGGCCGCCGTAATGTTTAGGCTCATTGGTGTATAGAAAATAAAGCATTGGACTTAACACAAAACATTGTGCAAAATCGAGTGCTTGAGCGACAAAGTCACTTTTTTGAGTAACTTTAGTGTGAGTTGGCGGAGATGTGTCAACGTCTGACCTGGAGAAAACTGCTGACGAATGTTGCAGTGACGAAAGACTTTCAATATAATCCATAGTTAGTGATCTGGAACCGCACTGTCACTGTCGGGTAACTCTTCCCTCTCTTAAATGATTCGGAAACCTTCAGAAAATGGCTCTGAGCACTATGGGAGTTAACTTCTGAGGTCATCAGTCCCTTAGAACTTAGAACTGCTTAAACCTAACTAACCTAAGGACATCACACACACCCATCCCCAAGGCAGGATTCAAACCTGCGACCGTAGCGGTCGGGCTATTCCAGACTGAAGCGCCTAAAACCTCTCGGCCACTCCGGCCGCCCGGAAAGCTTCAGTCTCGGTATATGTTATGAGATCGGCCAGAAGTTTTAGAACTGTCATAACCATGGTTTTGCAGAATTCGTGTACATCGTCCTTTTGTCTTGGAGGTTTCGGCAGATCTCCCAGCCAGTTATTAGAGCGTAGACTGTCCTCTTTCTTCTCATTTAAATATCGGAAAAACCATCACTTTCCGGTTCATTGTGTGCGGAAACTGCGTCAATCGCAAGTAGGTTACATTGCACTTGTTCGCCCACTGCTTGAATGCTGCTCACCGGTGTGGGATCCGTACCAGATAGGGTTGATAGAAAAGATAAGATCCAACGGAGAGCAGCGCGCTTCGTTACAGGATCATTTAGTAATCACGAAAGCGTTACGGAGATGATAGATAAACTCCAGTGGAAGACTCTGCAAGAGAGACGCTCAGTAGATCTTTCTTTCCACGAACAATAAGAAATGGTTCAAATGGGTCTGAGCGCTATGGAACTTAACTTCTGAGGTCATCAGTCCCCTAGAACTTAGAACTACTTAAACCTAACTAACCTAAGGACATCACACACATCCATGCCCGGAGCAGGATTCGAAGCTGCGACTGTAGCGGTTACGCGGCTCCAGACTACAGCGCCGAGAACCGCTCGGCCACTCAGGCCGGCTGAATAATAAGAGACAGGAATAGAAGTGAGAACCGATGGAGGGACTCAAAGTACCCCCCCGCCACACACCGTCAGGTGGCTGCCGGAGTATGGGTGCAGATGTATATGTAGAATCAACATTTTACTACGGTATTATCCCCAGCATTGACACGTTCTTGCAGTACTCTAGCGCAGTCTGAACCCATTTTGTACACGAACCTTATCTGACTTTAAGGAACTGCTTCACTATAACGGAGCGCAGACCTCACTAGAATCATCCAGGAGTGGTTGGCCTATCACGCCTGAGGGAAAGCGCTGGCGCACTACGCATTGCGCTCTTTCGAAAAACACCTTCAGTGTTTTGTCACTAACGAGAGGATGACGTACCACAACAGGGGCATTACGTGCCACGAGACGCAAAATTCCTTCTTTTGGGAAAACCCGACCTAACAATTTTCACACAAGTGGGCGTCGCGACTGGTTTACCATCCCCCAGTGGCCAGTATCAGCGACTGGCTGAGCGGAAAGCCATGCGCGACGGGTGTTAAGTCAGCGGTATGGGATGGAGAGAGCAGACGCCGACAGCTCGGCCCCGATGCGGTGTGTCCCCCTCTAACGGACCGCTCGTTACGTAATGGCGGGCGTGACGCGCGAACCGCTACGGCCGCAAACGGTTTGAGTAGCGACCCTGGCTGGCATCACTCCTTTAATGTCACGTACAGCCTGCGCTCATTGACTTGCATAGCGTTGTCGTGGTTTTCTTCCCTAGTAAACAAAGTATGGAATGGGGTAATGACGGGCTTCTTCTGCGTGTATGGTTCGAACACCTCGGCTGTAAACAACAGTAAAGCCTTTGTTGTGTACATAGTTCCGTGTAGTCAGCGCGTACACAACTTTCCTACTAGAGCCCCGCTAAGCACAACAGCGCAGACGCAGCGCTCTTCTGTCCCTGCAGTATGAGATGGCGCTGCCATAGAGACGGACCAAATTCTGCATCGGCCAATCCACGTACTAATATGTAACGCAGCCAATGAGATAGCTGCTAACGTAGAACCTTTTCTCCTCAAGGATCACACTCGCGCAGTGATACATGAACGTGCGTGGTATTATAACGAGTGTACAGACCTCCAATTAGTCAGTCTGCATTTGCCTACGCCAGTGCGTATGTGTCTGCATTAGTCTGTACCAGTCTGCATTAGTCTGTACCAGTCTGTACGTGTTCTACATTTGTCTGTGCCAGTCTATAGTCAAGTTTCAGTCTGCACCCAATGAGATTCCTTTATTCATGTACATAGCAATGAATATAAATGTATAGACACTTTTATCAAGTATCAGAGATATATGTGAGAATAAGATTAGGAACTTCACGTTGTCAATTATAAATAGCATCCAGAACCAAGTTAAGTAATTTTTATGCTTGTTATTATTTTAATTTCTAAACCTGTTAACTCGCAGCTCGCCGTGTAAGTACTAGCGGAATTTTATCTTGCGCTGACATGTGCTATTTTGAAGTCTTACTGATTACCAGTAGGCTACTACAGCAAAAAGTAAGATCAAAACTCGATACAAGGCCGGCCGGAGAGGCCGAGCGGTTCTAGGCGCTACAGTCTGGAAACGCGCGACCGCTACGGTCGCAGGCTCGAATCCTGCCTCGGGCATGGATTTGTGTGATGTCGTTAGGTTAGCTAGGTTTAAGTAGTTCTAAGTTGTATGGTACTGATAACCTCAGATGTTAAGTCCCATAGTGCTCAGAGCCATTTGAGCCTTCGAAATTTCTTTCTTCGCCTTTTGTTTTCTAAAAGAGTCTAAGTCTTTATTATTCATTTAACAGAAGTACTATCTCAAAAGACGAAATTATTTATAAATAATGAATTGGCTGCAATTCTTGTTGCAAATGCCAACGACTGGCGTGGAATGTTTGCACAGTGGTTAGAAATCTTGACTGCTGCTCTATCTCTGAATGTAAACACAAGTTATACAAGGGAGTTTTTTGCTGTTATAAAACTTTCTTGTTAATATACCTACATAACTATGGGTTCGTAGACTGGTTCTGCCTTGCTGTTAAATATCTTTTCCAATGACGGAAAGCAGCTTACAAAAAAAAAAAAAAATACTGCTGTTTCATTCGAGTGGAATTACGAAACGAATCTTGATCTCGAAATCTGTATGATAAAAGTATACTTTATTTCAAAGTGTTGGTAGTCAATGTAACATTGAGAAAATGGGTAGCAAGCATGAGATAAATGGCCTGAGAAACTATAACTTTATGGTATTCAATTTAAATCCGAAAATGGGATCAAAATTCACTTAACAAATAAATTCTAAATTCTACTAATACTCGTATGTATCTCAGATAGTTATACAGCATTGTGCAGTGTCCCTGGACGAGCAATTCGCTGTTAAAGCTGTGGACGAGTCCAGAATCTTCTCCGAGTTCGAGTCTCGGTCCGGCACAAAAGTTTTAATCTGCCAGGAAGTTTCATATCATCGCACACTCCGCTGCAGAGTGAAAATCTCATTCACGATGACTTATATATCTGCAAAAATCCCAATTGATGTACTTCCAATATCTTATGTACGAGAACCTGTTGAAAATTTACCGTGCAACTTATCGAAAACAATAAATTTGTATCTTACCACTGATCACAGTCGAGAATTTCAGTTGAAACTCTCTTCAACTCTTCGCCCTTTTCAGAAATTCGAGATCAACTGCGATCATTCGATATATTTCAAATCGATTGCTTCAGATGGAAACTGCTGTGCTTGTGATAACCTTAATTCCGCGTACTGACAGTTGATAGTGATGTAACGTGGCTCACACTTTCGACCGCTGCATAAAATTGCTTGAAATTATCCATCCCTTTCGATACCGATGTTTTTAAATATGCCGGGTGTTTCAAACTAAAGTTTCATATATTCCTACAGGAGGAGTACTAATCAAAACTAGAACGAAATTACCTATAATTATATGCTGGACGCCAGTACATGTTGAGGTACGGGCCGTTCTACTTGTGACGAGTAACGTGTAGTATCCAGAGGTGTAGTTGGTCCTACTGTTAGAGTTTACTGCTTATGTCTGAAAGGCTGTTACCTACAGGACACTCATGTTATTTGTACCTGTGCGACGGCCTGTTAAATCAGTCAGCTGTCACTGTCCTGCCCACGCACTACGAAACGAGATTAGTGATTCCGTGCAGTGTTAACAATCTGTTCTGGAAACATTCCAGTGGAGGTCTACAATTCCACGAGGGAAATGGCAGTTATGGTATTCTGTTATGGGTTAGTCGACTGCTGTTATCGCCAGGCCAGTGAGCTGTGTGACGAACTAGACCCACATGGCACCATTCCACTAGGGAAGAACATTCAGCAGACTACTCCAGTGACTTGCAGACGCTTATCATTTGCAGCAAAGACAACGGATCATAGAACGTGTCTCGGAGTTCGCACGCTGGAGATGGACGATGTCAGCTTTACTTTGCGCTAACACACGTCATCATCATCACCTTCTCCTTGGTCTGCCCCGACTCCTCCTACCCTCTACTGCTGAACCCATGAGTCTCTTGGGTAACCTTGCTTCTCCCATGCGTGTAACATGACTCCACCACCTAAGCCTGTTCAGCCTGACTGCTACATCTATAGAGTTCATTCCCAGTTTTTCTTTGATTTCCTCATTGTGGACATCCTCCTGCCATTGTTCCCATGTACCTGCAATCATCCTAGCTAATTCCATATCCGTAGCCTCAACCTTGTTGATAAGGTTACCTGAATCCACCCAGCTTTCGCTCCCATACAACAAAGTTGGTCGAAAGATTGAACGGTGCACAGATAACTTAGTCTTGGTACTGACTTCCTTCTTGCAGAAGAGAGTAGATCGTAGCTGTGCGCTCACTGCATTAGCTTTGCTACACCTCGCTTCCAGTTCTTTCACTATGTTGCAATCCTGTGAGAATATGCATCCTAAGTACTTGAAACTGTCCACCTGTTCTAACTTTCTTCCTCCTATTTGGCACTCAATCCGTTTATATTCCTTTCCCACTGACATTACTTTCGTTTTGGAGATGCTAATCTTCATACCATAGTCCTTACATTTCTGATCTAGCTCTGAAATATTACTTTGCAAACTTTCAATCGAAACTACCATCACAACTAAGTCATCCGCATATGCAAGACTGCTTATTTTGTGTTCACATATCTTGATCTCACCCAGCCAGTCTATTTTTTTTCAACATATGATCCATAAATAATATGAAAAACAGTGGAGACAGGTTGCAGCCTTGTCTTACCCCTGAATCACGAACTCAATTTACCGTCAACTCTAACTGCTGCCTGACTGTCCATGTAAAGACCTTTAATTGCTTGCAAAAGTTTGCCTCCTATTCCATAATCTCATAGAACAGACAATAACATCCTCCTAGGAACCCGGTCATATGCCTTTTCTAGATCTATGAAGCATAGATACAGTTCCCTGTTCCACTCATAACACTTCTCCATTATTTGCCGTAAGCTAAAGATCTGGTCGTGACAACCTCTAAGAGGCCTAAACCCACACTGAATTTCATCCAATTGGTCCTCAACTAATCCTCGCACTTTCCTTTCAACAATACCTCAGAAGATTTTACCCACAACGCTGATTAAAGAGATACCTCTGCAGTTGTTACATTCTTTTCTGTTTCCATGTTTAAAGATTGGTGTGATTACTGCTTTTGTCCAGTCTGATGAAACCTGTCCCAACTCCCGACTCCCGACCTCCCTTTCGAAGACTGCCAATTACACTCCAGAATGGTTTTCCAGCAGCTTGAACCATAGCCTCCAACCTGTTTCCAAAGTCTTCCCAAGATTTCTTCTTGGATGCTGCAATTATCTGTTTGGCTTTGTTTCTTTCTTCAACATAACTTTCTCTGTCTACCTGAGTTCTAGTATGTAGCAGTTTTTGATACGCCTTCTTTTTCCTTTTACAGGATGTCTTGACTGTGTCATTCCACCAAGCTGTTTGCTTCATCCTACACTCCTGGAAATGGAAAAAAGAACACATTGACGCCGGTGTGTCAGACCCACCATACTTGCTCCGGACACTGCGAGAGGGCTGTACAAGCAATGATCACACGCACGGCACAGCGGACACACCAGGAACCGCGGTGTTGGCCGTCGAATGGCGCTAGCTGCGCAGCATTTGTGTACCACCGCCGTCAGTGTCAGCCAGTTTGCCGTGGCGTACGGAGCTCCATCGCAGTCTTTAACACTGGTAGCATGCCGCGACAGCGTGGACGTGAACCGTATGTGCAGTTGACGGACTTTGAGCGAGGGCGTATAGTGGGCATGCGGGAGGCCGGGTGGACGTACCGCCGAATTGCTCAACACGTGGGGCGTAAGGTCTCCACAGTACATCGATGTTGTCGCCAGTGGTCGGCGGAAGGTGCACGTGCCCGTCGACCTGGGACCGGACCGCAGCGACGCACGGATGCACGCCAAGACCGTAGGATCCTAAGCAGTGCCGTAGGGGACCGCACCGCCACTTCCCAGCAAATTAGGGACACTGTTGCTCCTGGGGTATCGGCGAGGACCATTCGCAACCGTCTCCATGAAGCTGGGCTACGGTCCCGCACACCGTTAGGCCGTCTTCCGCTCACGCCCCAACATCGTGCAGCCCGCCTCCAGTGCTGTCGCGACAGGCGTGAATGGAGGGACGAATGGAGACGTGTCGTCTTCAGCGATGAAAGTCGCTTCTACCTTGGTGCCAATGATGGTCGTATGCGTGTTTGGCGCCGTGCAGGTGAGCGCCACAATCAGGACTGCATACGAGCGAGGCACACAGGGCCAACACCCGGCATCATGGTGCGGGGAGCGATCTCCTACACTCGCCGTACACCTCTGGTGATCGTCGAGGGGACACTGAATAGTGCACGGTACATCCAAACCGTCATCGAACCCATCGTTCTACCATTCCTAGACCGGCAAGGGAACTTGCTGTTCCAACAGGACAATGCACGTCCGTATGTATCCCGTGCCACCCAACATGCTCTAGAAGGTGTAAGTCAACTACCCTGGCCAGCAAGATCTCCGGATCTGTCCCCCATTGAGCACGTTTGGGACTGGATGAAGCGTCGTCTCACGCGGTCTGCATGTCCAGCACGAACGCTGGTCCAACTGAGGCGCCAGGTGGAAATGGCATGGCAAGCCGTTCCACAGGACTACATCCAGCATCTCTACGATCGTCTCCATGGGAGAATAGCAGCCTGCATTGCTGCGAAAGGTGGATATACACTGTACTAGTGCCGACATTGTGCATGCTCTGTTGCCTGTGTCTATGTGCCTGTGGTTCTGTCAGTGTGATCTGAGACCAGGAATGTGTCAATAAGGTTTCCCCTTCCTGGGACAATGAATTCACGGTGTTCTTATTTCAATTTCCAGGAGTGTAACTAGGAGCAGTCGGCAGTGGAACTGAGAGAGGTGGTCAGGCGAAGAACGATGATTGCGGCCGAGAGAGACCGAGACTGAGACGAGCACACGATCGAGGCTGGAACGAGAACTGCCGAAGTGACCGCCGCGACCAAAGTGAACTGGTGAACTACGAACCGATCGTTCCTCGTTCCTGGGAACTATAAGTAGACCGCCGTGACCGAAGTGAACTGTGAACCGATCATTTCTTGTTCCCGGGAACTATAAGTAGACCGCCGCGACCGAAGTGAACTATGAACCGATCGTTCCTTGGAATTCGTTCCTCGGCCCTTTCGTTCATCTTGGTGAACCGTTCCTTTGGACCTGTTCGTTGGAACAGTAGTGTGTAAAAGTACACTCCAGGAGTGTACTTTTACACACTAGTGTTCCAAGACATTCTTTAGCCACTTCTAGTACTGTGTCCCTGTACCTTGTCCATTTCTTTTCCAATGACTGTAATTGAATACATTCAACTAACTGGTACCTTTCTGAGATCGCTGTTATGTACTTGTGCCTGATTTCCTTATCCTGAAGTTTCTCCACTCTTATCCTCCTACATATGGACCTGACCTCCTGCACTTTCGGTCTCACTATCCCAATTTCACTGCAGATTAAATAATATTCAGTGTCATCAAAGAATCCCCTGAATACACGTGTATCCTTCACAGCCTTCCTGAATTTCTGATCCGTTATGACAGATCTGGTTGCCTTCCCAAGGAAAGCAGTGAATGTTCTTATGTTTAAAAAAGGAGTTTTTGATTACTAAGCACAGAAATCCAAGAGTTGTTTCCCGTTCATGTTGGCCTCCATATCCTCTCCAAATTTACCCATAACCTTTTCATACCCTTCAGTTCGATTTCCAATCCTGGCATTAAAATCACCCATGAGCAGAACATTGTCCTTGTCCTTTACTCTAACAACAACATCACTGAGTGCCTCCTAAAAACTATACATCTTATCTTGATCTGTCCTTCACAATGCGAAAATGCTGACACAATCCAAATTTTCGTGCTAGACACTGTCAAATCTATCCACATCAGTCGTTCGTTTACATACCTTATTGCAACTATGCTGGGTTCCATTTCTTTCCTGATGTAAAGCCCTACACCATATTGTGCTATTCCTGCTTTGACTCCTGACAGGTAGACCTTGTATTCTCCCACTTCCTTTTCTTTCTCACCCCTTACCCGAATGTCAGTAACAGCTAAAACGTCCAGCCCCATCTTACTTGCAGCCTCTGCCAGCTCTACCTTCTTCCCAGAGTAGTCCCCATTGATATTAATAGCTCCCCATCTCATTACCATTTGTTTACCAAGTGGTATCTAACACAAGTAAGAGTACGAAAAAATTTTCATTCTGTTTTACGAGTATTTTTTCCTGGAAATGAACAAAAAAAGTATGTGTAAAGACTAAAAAAGATTTCTAAAGTTATTCTTCGTTTTTTTGTTTCCAATAAGGAAAATACAACGTGCAGCAAGGTCGGTAATCCTGATATGAAATAAAGTGACACTTATCATATTTGTCAAGAGACAATAAATGCTTCACGGAACGCTGGATCCAGTGACATTAAAAGTTAACAGCAGACTCTTTCACAGAATCACAACGTATAGCACCAGCAAACGTCTGTGCTTTGTTTAAAAAGTTTTGTGGCAAGAAACGAGGCAGAGGCGGAAAGAGTCATGAATTGAGAAAGAGATAGACAGGCGGGAGAGTCCGCAGCTCGTGGTCGTGCGGCAGCGATCTCGCTTCCTGCGCCCGGGTTCCCGGGTTCGATTCCCGGCCGGGTAAGGGATTTTCTCTGCCTCGTGATGACTGGGTGTTGTGTGCTGTTCTTAGGTTGGATAGGTTTAAGTAGTTCTAAGTTCTAGGGGACTGATGACAATAGATGTTAAGCCCCATAGTGCTCAGAGCCATTTGAACCATTTTTGAATCACACACGCACGCACACACACACACACACGCACGCATACGGGACACAATTTGTCGGTCATCCTGTGAAACGGGTATCATTGCACTGTTGGGGGATTGTCTGTAGTGTAGTAGTGTAGTGGTCCGTTCGTTTAGTAAGACAGTCAGTGAGACCGTCAGTTGTCGCCTGTTCACCTCTCCAGTGACGCAAATTACTTATTTAGTTTTCCCTCTGTTTTCCTGGTAGTGCATTTCTTAAACTTCTTGTCTATCTTTTTGTTTAAGAGTTTCAGCCTCGGGTTTTTAGCATTAAGTGTAAATCCAGGCTATTTGTAGCGCAGTTCTCATTAATTTCGGAGGGCTCATTAAGGCATCAGCGTCCATCGGTGACCCGTCTTGATGGTAGCAAATTGCATATCTAGGTTTCTTTCTGCCTTTGTAGCTCACATCTTCAGTTAGTCATGCTGGGATGGTTACGATGTGCGCATTCTCAATGCAGATGCAGGAGGAACTGACCGCAGTTCGAAAACAGCTGAATACGCTTTTGGCTACTGTCAGCTATCTTCATGCTGCGGCCTCGGGCTGTAGCAGTGGAGGAGAATCCGGCTCGCCGCATGGAACGAACACCTCAGGTGTCGCTTGGTCCGCCCACGGGCTCCACTGCCAATGCACCTCCTTGTGCATTGTTTCCGAAATGCTTTTTCTCTTGCCCCCTCCCGGAAAAGCAATGTCACTCTCCTCCAATTTATTAAAAAATAGTAATTTTTTATATTTTTCTTTTCCTTATTGTCTTTTCTTCCAAATTCAATTTACAAGGATTTACGCAACAGAAACCAAAACTACATGAACCGTTATGAAGAAAATACAGAGGAAATTGTTCATCTTTATCGCCTTTCCATTTATTCAAAGAATCTGAAATGAAGAATGTTTACAATTCAGTAAACAAGCATTACAGTTGCATAAAAAATTTAAATGATAAAGTTCAGTGGGATGCATGAGCATGCTTTTGAGAAGAAAGCTTCTTAAGACGTGGTTTAATGGCAGAAACAGCCACCTGAGCCGGCCGGTGTGGCCGAGTGGTTCTAGGCGCTTCAGTCGGGCTTGTAGTATTAATCTGCCAGGAAGTTTCCTATCAACGCACGCTATGCTACAGAGTGAAAACCTCCACCGGCCGGTGTGGTTCTAGGCGCTTCAGGCTGGACCTGCGCGACCGCTACGGTCGCAGGTTCGAATCCTGCCTCGGGCATGGATGTGTTTGATGTCCTTAGGTTAGTTAGGTTCAAGTAGTTGTAAGTTCTAGGGGACTGATGACCTCAGATGTTAAGTCCAATAGTGCTCAGAGCCATTTGAACCAACCAACTGAAGCTTCTTGTTTACATTTAGTTTTGAATGGTACGTCACCTCATTAGCTGCCAAAGCTGAAAAGCCAGACTCCCACAAATATGTTGTTACAAAATCAATCCGAATCTTAATTAAACTTGGGCTCAGCGTTGGAATGTCGTTTGCTAATACGTGATGAAAACTCCAACAAAGACAGAATGAGATTTTCACTCTCTAGCGGAGTGTGCGCTGATATTAAACTTTCTGGCAGATTAAAACTGTGTGCCCGACCGAGACTCGAACTCGGGACCTTTGCCTTTCGCGGGCAAGTAGAGCACTTGCCCGTGTAAGGCAAAGATCCCGAGTTCGAGTCTCGGTCGGGCACACAGTTTTAATCTGCCAGGAAGTTCCAACAAAGACATTTCATAAAATGTGGTCTTCAACGGAAATCACAAGTGAGATCAGTTAACTGTTGTTTCTCTTTTACATTTGGCCTAGATGATCCAGAAGCATTTTTGAATGGTATTTTAACAAATTAAATTTATCAAAATCGTCGCAGAAATACTTTTCGAAGTGAACTTTTGTCGTTGCTGGATGATAGGGAACGCGGGCTTTTACGTCCGCACGAAGTAACGGATTGTGCCCTGTGACATGGATACTAGGATAGGGAAAATACTAGCATCATATTTTGCATTTGGTTTTGCTACTTGTCATGATTTCTTTATGAACGTCCTCATCTTCTCATTCCAGGATAGTGCAGTTGCCTAATTAAGTATAAGTGAAGTGTTAAAAACATTTACTTTCCCAAAAATGTCAGTGAGGCAAGTCATTTGCTTTAGAAAATCTCCGTTACTGAAACACTCTACCACTCTTCTGCTTTAGGAAGCAGAATACAAGGAGATATATCCTCACTCCTCATTCAAACATTCTTTTCAGTACTTTCTTTCGTTATCGTGTCAAAAATACAGAAATATCAAAAAATATATATGTAAGTGTTGACATAATTTTAAAAACAAAAGAAGACCAAAAACTGGACACTTCAAGTGCATTTGGTGGAGCTCTCATGAGGTCTTGCATGGTTCAGGTGGTTGGTGATGAGGAACACTGAAGGAAATGGCTGTCAATCTGCTCAACGCCACATTGGTAAAGAACTGAGTCCACAGAGAAACCCCAAGTCCACAGACTGGTCTTGCATCGCGTTGTGTTTGATCGTCATATATTGAGAGACCTCCATATTGACCACTTCTCCGAATGTCCAGGGCGAAGTTCTTCCTTTGGAGTCATCCATTCTCCCAAAAAGCGACATTTCTCCCGCCATCGCGAGATCCTAGCCGCATGTGGATTCTCGATGAGAGCGTCAGTAGTTGTCAAGAAGCTCTTTCTTGATTTCAGCCTAGGATGTGCGGGCTTACGACCATATAGTGGATGGGCTTCCTTCGTTGTGGCCTTACTCTTCTCATATCTCGCAGCTACCTCCGTCTGATTTCAGGAGAAGCAATGCCAGTGAGGCAATGGAGTTTGTCCACAGGCGTAGGTCTTAAGCAACCCGTGGTAATCCGGTAAGACTCATTTAGAGCCACATCTACGTTCCTTGCAAGGTTCTGAACATTACTAAAAAGGACAAATGAGTGTGTTCAGAACGTATTTCCTAACTTACCGCTTCAAAATGCCTTGGATTCTTAGATTCTCCCTTAATAATATTAATTATCTCTATAGCCGTTTGCAGGACTTCGTGAAGGGGTAGACTAAATTACTTAGTGGCTAGAGCTTCCCGATGTATCATGCACTGATTTCATACTGCATCAGGTGCGACAGCTTTATCTTTCCCTTGTAGTTCACCATAAATTCCGCATACTGAGCGAACTCTGTAGGCGCATGCTCCAAAGCACCTATTCCACGACGTCCTGTTTTGATTAAAAAAAACTGTCGAGCTAATGAATCACCCAACACTGTTGCTACTATATCAATCGCTGTTAGTAAAACTAGAAGTCCTGTGACCGTGAGTGATTTCTTTTATTTAGAAATCCTAACTGAAATCTGTGAAGAGGCTAAAACGGCCTTAGGAATTAGACTGGTCGTTTTAGTGTTCTGGGTAGACAATAAAGTCCTTAGGTTCCCGCCTGCGGCGGTAGTCTCGCGGTTCTAGGCGCGCAGTCCGGAACCGTGCGACTGCTACGGTCGCAGGTTCGAATCCTGCCTTGGGCATGGATGTGTGTGATGTCCTTAGGTTAGTTAGGTTTAAGTAGTTCTAAGTTCTAGGGGACTAATGACCACAGCATTTGAGTCTCATAGTGCTCAGAGCCATTTGAACCATTTGAACCTTAGGTTCCCGACGATAGGTGCTTTTGTTTTACCCGTTAATGCTGGGCGTTTTCGAAATCTAATGCCTTTACTTATTTTTCTGTTCTATTGTTTCCTTCATTTCTGAAATCTCAGCATGACCTACAATAAGCGACAATCAGTAAATTTTTTGACATTCAGTATCGTAATGTGATGGTAGCTGTTTTAATGACGTTTTATCTCAAGACTCTGGGACACGTCAGAAGATACCGCATAAAAAACAGAAGCAGGAGCGCAGTCCCTCATGTACTATACTACATCTAACATTACGCTGGGCCTCTGCAGTAACCAGGTCGGTGAAAACATTGAATTTGGGATTGTACTTGCTCCACACCGAGTGACTCCAGTAAATTCTGCATGTAGATCGCAAACGGCATCATGGCTCATGGATGGTTGGAGAAAAGGCGTTCCAGAGGTGGACGAGCAACAGAATGGTATGCTGTTGAAGTCGGAGCTGCGAGAAACTTACATGGCTAGTGCATCGTGAGCATCTGCGGCTAGATGGTGAGTAGAGGTTCCCCAGTTCCATTACAGAGCCTTGGTATGCCACTGGTCCTATATGCACCCGTCGCCAGTCAGATCTCCTCATGTTGCACAGTGTCAATGATCCTGAAATAAGAATGCCTCGACGATCCACACACCACGCACCCATAGTCCAGCCAAGAACGCACGAAAGCCCCGTCTGTCCCAAAGACCTCCGGCTAGGACACTTTAAGATATTCGGTGCCTTCAGGGTTCTGACATTCAGGTCTCTCAGGCGTGGCAACCAAGTCAATTTGGAGTAAAAAATGAGGATCAAAAACCCCACTAGTCTCTAAAATGTATAGTGGGGTCCCTCATGGTCAAGACAGGTAAATTAAACAAAAGTCGAGGAAGATTAAAATGGAATCAGACACAGTTACCTGCAGAAAAGAGAAAACTCATCTTTGCAGCCCAATCCACTAACCTCCAGACTGAACGTTGCAACTGACGGCTTGCTATTGCAACACTAGAGGGGGAACAGAAAACAGCAAAGTCCACAAATAACTAGAACTGCACAGGACTCCTTACCGTAGACGTGATGCTGTTAATGGCTGTGGCAAAGAGAGTAACAAAACATTCCCTTGAGGGACACCATCTACATCTACATCTACATGACTACTCTGCAATTCACATTTAAGTGCTTGGCAGAGGGTTCATCGAACCACAATCATACTATCTCCCTACTATTCCACTCCCGAACAGCGAGCGGGAAAAACGAACACCTAAACCTTTCTGTTCGAGCTTTGATTTCTCTTATTTTATTTTGATGATCATTCCTACCTATGTAGGTTGGGCTCAACAAAATATTTTCGCATTCGGAAGAGAAAGTTGGTGACTGAAATTTCGTAAAAAGGTCTCGCCGCGACGAAAAATGTCTATGCTGTAATGACTTCCATCCCAACTCGTGTATCATATCTGCCACACTCTCTCCCCTATAACGCGATAATACAAAACGAGCTGCCATTTTTTGCACCCTTTCGATGTCCTCCGTCAATCCCGCCTGGTAAGGATCCCACACCGCGCAGCAATATTCTAACAGAGGACGAACGAGTGTAGTGTAAGCTGTCTCTTTAGTGGACTTGCTGCATCTTCTAAGTGTCCTGCCAATGAAAAGCAACCTTTGGCTCGCCTTCCCGACAATATTATCTATGTGGTCCTTCCAACTGAAGTTGTTCGTAATTTTAACACCCAGGTACTTAGTTGAATTGACAGTCTTGAGAATTGTACTATTTATCGAGTAATCGAATTCCAACGGATTTCTTTTGGAACTCATGTGGATCAACTCACACTTTTCGTTATTTAGCGTCAACTGCCACCTGACACACCATACAGCAATCTTTTCTAAATCGCTTTGTAGCTGATACTGGTCTTCGGATGACCTTACTAGACGGTAAATTACAGCATCATCTGCGAACAGTCTAAGAGAACTGCTCAGATTGTCACCCAGGTCATTTATATAGATCAGGAACAGTAGAGGTCCCAGGACGCTTCCCTGGGGAACACCTGATATCACTTCAGTTTTACTCGATGATTTGCCGTCTATTACTACGAACTGCGACCTTCCTGACAGGAAATCACGAATCCAGTCGCACAACTGAGACGATACCCCATAGCTCCGCAGCTTGATTAGAAGTCGCTTGTGAGGAACGGTGTCAAAAGCTTTCCGGAAATCTAGAAATACGGAATCAACTTGAGATCCCCTGTCGATAGCGGCCATTACTTCGTGCGAATAAAGAGCTAGCTGCGTTGCACAAGAGCGATGTTTTCTGAAGCCATGCTGATTACGTGTCAATAGATCGTTCCCTTCGAGGTGGTTCATAATGTTTGAATACAGTATATGCTCCAAAACCCTACTGCAAACCGACGTCAATGGTATAGGTCTGTAGTTAAATGGATTACTCCTACTACCCTTCTTGAACACTGGTGCGACCTGCGCAATTTTCCAATTTGTAGGTACAGATCTATCGGTGAGCGAGCGGTTGTATATGAGTGCTAAGTAGGGAGCTATAGTATCAGCGTAATCTGAAAGGAACCTAATCGGTATACAATCTGGACCTGAAGACTTGCCCGTATCAAGCGATTTGAGTTGCTTCGCAACCCCTAAGGTATCTACTTCTAAGAAACTCATGGTAGCAGATGTTCGTGTTTCAAATTCTGGAATATTCCATTCGTCTTCCCTGGTGAAGGAATTTCGGAAAGCTGCGTTCAATAACTCCGCTTTAGCGGCACAGTCGTCGATAACAGTACCATCGGCACTGCGCAGCGAAGGTATTGACTGCGTCTTGCCGCTTGTGTACTTTACATACGACCAGAATTTCTTCGGATTTTCTACCAAATTTCGAGACAATGTTTCGTTGTGGAACCTATTAAAGGCATCTCGCATCGAAGTACGTGCCAAGTTTCGCGCGTCTGTAAATTTTAGCCCATCTTCGGGATTTCGCGTTCTTCTGAACTTCGCATGCTTTTTCCGTTGCCTCTGCAACAGCGTTCGGACCTTTTTTGTGTACCACGGGGGATCCGTTCCATCTCTTACCAATTTATGAGGTATGAATATGTCAATTGCTGTTGCTACTATATCTTTGAATTTGAGCCACATGTCGTCTACATTCGCATAGTCAGTTCGGAAGGAATGGAAATTGTCTTTTAGGAAGGCTTCTAGTGGCACTTTATCCGCTTTTTTAAATAAAATTATTTTGCGTTTGTTTCTGATGGATTTGGAAGAAATGGTATTGAGCCTAGCTACAATGACCATTTTCCTTCTCAAAACGATATCAGAGTCACCAGCTCCGATCTTGAAAAACGATACGAGAAAGACGATATGCAGATGGGGAGGTGGCCACGAAAGCCCCTAGTGAGCCACTTGAGCGAGAATACAGTGCTCCATCGAAGAATATGCTGATACAGGGATGTTGACATTGGATAGCCTGCTGAAGAGCCGCCTCTAGCAGGGTCAGGCAGTCGACAGTGGACCGAAATCTCAACAATCCATGCTGAGAATAATCAGGTGGCTAACAACGAGACCAGGTAACGGTTAACCATTCGCTCCAGGGTCTTTGGAAATTTAGAAATTTGTGGTAAGTTACTATGGGACCAAATTGCTTACGCCATCGGTCCCTATTCCGACACACTACTTAATCTAACTTAAAGTAACTTACAACCGTGACGAGTCGCCCTAGACCGCACAGGTACCCCGAACGGTTCCATTGTCTTTACTAAAGAGCTCTTTAAGGCGATACACCTGTAACGACGGGGACTCGATACTGACGGAGTCTGTGTAAATCGAAAGCTTGGAGGACTGGCTACACAAGCTCTTTTTTTCGATTGGGTGATGGTACCTACCAGCAGCCCACCTTTTCCGCTGGTAGGAGGAACAGAAGATATCGAAGGATCCATGTTGATCCCAAGAGCAGCTAGGCAATAAAAAGTCCAAGTAGATGGAGCTCTGCAGGCCAAGGGAAACCATACATAGTTGAAGTGCGGCAGTATCCCATGAGGTTGCCCGCTAACGAATGTTCTACTTTAGCAGCCATGCATCTCATCGGCGAGGTGGCACACCTCAATATTGATTCCTTTTCTGTAACAGACATTTTCACCGTCCTCGTAACACGGGAGGTCATATGATGGTCTCTCAAGCATGTCCACAGCTTATGGTGACAGAGGAGTAGCGGCGCTTACAAATCCCCAGCTCAGGAACCATGAGGTCGCCAAGCCCATACGCAGAGAATGAATGCTGAGACCCTGAGGGGGTGGACGTGTTGTTGAACCAGGAGGGCTAGTGCTCCAGGCACAGTAGCACTGCGAGTTTGGTAAGAGGTCTGGACACCACCAGTAATTAAAAAAAAATGTGTGTAAAGTTGACATCGATAGAATTTCAAAGATGTCAAGTGCATCTGCACCGAATCACTGACGAAAAAACGACCAAAACATTTGTCGAGGGTAAGAAGACAAGAAAATGTTGAAGCGCTTTCCTGGAAAAGAAATGTCTCGGAAACGAATCCCGTTCTGACCAAGTAATGTTACAGTGTGCCTTTACCCCATTCACAGATGTGACGGCTGGTCATGAGCGACAGGTGTTCCAGATTACACGTTAAAGAGTAGACTTTTTCCCAGGTAGAATTAGTAGTGTGGGCCGAAGTTTCGTCCAATTGATAGTTTTGCTCATGACCGTTATTACACATGGGCTTATGATTATTCTAGAGGGGAAGTGCTTTGACTTCTAACTTGTTTGGTTTTTTTGAGTCTCCATTTTCAGAATTCAGTCAGTATCGTATGGTCACTTTTTAATCCGCTCTCATGACATTGGAAATGCTTGACTGACAATTTAACTCCAGGCCATCTTCATCTTGTAGTTTCTTTGGCTTATTTGTTAATATGTGGACATACAAATTCAACGAATTGGAACCACGACAGATCACTGTGGCTGGCCATTTTTCAGATTGTCCATATTGTAGCTCTCCCAGTTAGAAAACCTGATAAGTGTAATGCTTTCGTTTTACTCTTTTCGTCTTGTGAACTGTGGGACCACTTGAGTAGTGAGAGCAATCTGGTGACCATCAAAGTGCGGAAAACAGGATGTTCACGTTTTAGAAATAGATGGACGGCTACTCTGCTTTGACGTGTAACACAACCACCATCAACTAAAGGGCTGTTACCCACATCTCATGTAGATGTGTTGAATACACACCTGTATAACTTTTGACAGCACATTTCCACTTGCTCTAGGGGCCTCTGAAATAAATTCCATTGTTTTTTCGCACTTTCAATAATCATCGACATATTGTTGTTTATTTAATATATATATATTTTTAAATGGACCTATTCTATTTTTTGTGCTGTGAGAGCAGGTTAGTATTGTACGAATTCAGTAACATTCCTGTTCTGTGAGTCTAACAATGAATTACGGCGTAGTAATGCAGTGAATACGTGAATTTTTGCTGTTTTTTGCGGTCGTTTGAATAACGTTCCGCCGAGAAGTTGACACCACACTCCACCGATTCGTGAGCCATCGGGCTGAGAGGCAAACTCATGCTCTAGAACTAGACTTACCAATGGAAAATCGTGTTTTCTACCAAACGCTAAAACGTCATGTAGGCAGTCGTAAGAAAGGGACAATTTAATTTTTGCATTACGTAGCACTCCACAAATCTCACATATCCATGGCAGATCACGATCACAAGGAAATGTTCGTCACTGACATAATTAACGTAGAATAAATTTTCATTCTGCAGCGGAGTGTGCGCTGATTTGAACCTTCCTGACAGATAAAAAATGTGTGCCTGATCGGGACTCGAACCTGGGACCTTTGCCCTACCGGCTGATTTACCGAAACACAACTCACGACGAGCCCTGAAAGCTTAACTTTGTCAGTACCTCATCTCTTGCCTTCCAAACTTCGCAGAAGTTCTCCTCCATACCTCGCGGGGCTAGCTCTGCTGGAAGGAAGGAATCTGCGGAGACGTGCGTTAGCCACAGCCTGGCTAATGTTCCCGAAACGAATTTCACCCAGCGACGGTTCCATGTGCGGTTCGCCGTCCGAAACACAGTTACTATATTCCGGAAACTTTCAGAGCTATTATAATTTGCAAACTAAGGTCCATTAAAACAACTGTTTTATCCGAGAATAAATTGGACAGTTAAGTGCAGCCTTGCAAGGAAGCCCGAAAAAACCCTTTGCGCAGGTGGCGAGGGCGATCATAGATTACTTTTTCCCTCCGACGAAACATGCCCACAGTTCTCGAAGTACGTCGACCCCAGAACGATTTGACGCTGGAGTACTGAAAGTTCACAACAGTCATAGCAGCAGCCGCTGCGGTCTTCAGTCTTCTGTTGCGCTCTTCAGTCCGGTGACTGGGTTCATGCATATCCCCAAGCTACTGTGTACTGTGCACGCCTCTTCATCTCCGAGTAACTACTGCTCTATTCAGTAGTGATGAAGAGGAGAATGAAGGGAATAATTAATGTGGAAAGGTGTACTGAAGCGCTGAGGAATGATGAAACCCATTGAAGATACCACCCTAAGGAATACCACAGCAAGCATGGTCGGTAAAAGAGGAATAGACGCCTCAGGAAAGGGCAATCAATGAAGTAGGATACAAAACTTGGGTAATGCTAAGATTCAAAAGGAATGGCAAACGAAGAAGCTTAAAAAAATTTTCGTCGAAACTTTGATACATACTTCAAACAGTGAAACTAAGAAATCTGATGTAATGGCACAGACGAAAACGGCAATAAAATTTTAAAAAAGGCTGGGTATTGGTCCTGTGTTTCCAAGGGTTGTGGCAGAAAGGATCCACAACATAACTGTAATATAGTGTAAGTGCTGCATGAAGTTCATCCGTTGAGCAGAAAGATGGGGAAATGTTGTCGAGCGTAAAGCGAAGTTGTTTCTTCAACATTGTTACTTCTGTCTTCTAGTACCGACTGTACCTGCAAATTATCAGAGACAGAATCATTTATGGTTCAACGACAAGGTCACGAAATTGATGTGCTTGCCGTCTTGACTTCCATCGGCCGATTAGATTGTTCTGATGCTAAGAACTCTGCATCGGTGAAGACACCCATCATGACATGCTTGATTCCTGTAGCCTCCAAAGGTCTGACTGAAGACCCCCATGGTCTCAACATTTAGAAATTCTGACTCAAAAACTAGATCCTACTTGCCATAGAGCGATAACTTTTCAAAGTGTATTCTGAGGTTGTTGCGTGTTTCCAAAAAACAGTACGAACTAAGAGGCTTCATTAAGAACACATCAAGGGGCAGCAGGCTGTGAGCAGAAAGGGTGGAAGACATAACGTAACCACACCATGCTCTCTCACCAAATCGATGACATGGGGATTTCTGGTGCGTGTTGAGTTGCCATCTAGAATCGGTAATAACACATTTTCTTTGGTTGACCTGGGGAACACTAATAATTCCTCGAAACACTTGGTATAAATCTCAGTGTTAGTTTAGCCTCATTTACTGTATTCTGCCCAACTGCCCACAAGAACACTCAGCTAGAACTACCGCAACCTTTCACTGGGGAAGATCAGCGTATAAAGCACGTGTGCGCCGGCAGCTGAAACGCATATTGCTGGTGTTAACAGTTTCTCCCCTCTCTGACGACATAACAACGCCTACACGACGCGTTCCGCGAGGGCAATTATCTTTGATTGCTCGTTTGGGTTGACACACATTCCAGTCTCGTAGCAATTATAAATGCGATATGCTGACAGCTTGTTTTTGACTTCAATTTTTACCAGGAGCACAAAAAACGTGGATACGTCTGCAGGACTTAAGCCCGTAGCTCGAAAAGAGGTAACCTCTAACTTTCTACTGCTCAAGTACGGATGGTTCAAAATAAGTCATCTGGACTACAATATCCATTTTCATTTCTTTTTTAAGTTGTTGCTCAAGTCTGTTTTTCTTTACCAACTGAAAACCTAAAGCTCTGAACTCCTTCATTGTCATACGAAAGAATGTGTCTTCCGTGTCCTCTGAATAACCTACAAGCTCTAACTCTTGCACATTCCAGAAAACACGATAAAAATTCCCATTTGACTGTCAACTTCCAAAACCTTATTTTGAATTCTATTCTGAACAGCTCTCTGAAGAGTAGTTTAGGGAAGGTTCACTTAAATAATGGCTTCCCTAAAGCCCGTTTGCTTTTCAAGAGCTGTCACTGCCCCTGCCAAGTTTTATGTATGCCAACTGCAAGTAGGCTGTTTAGGTTTTTTTATTGGTAACGCCGCTGCCACGTAGCGCTCTGTATGAAAATCACTGGCTGTGCCGTGTGCAGTCTGTGGCTGGTTGGCACTGTTGTAATACTCGCTATTGTAGCGTTGGGCAGCTGGTTGTGAACAGCGCGAAGCGTTGCGCAGTTGGAGGTGAGCCGCCTTCAGTGGTGGACGTGGGGAGAGAGATGGCGGAGTTTTGAAATTTCTAAGAATTGGTGTCATGAACTGCTATATATATTATGACTAGTGAGGTAAATACATTGTTTGTTCTCTATTAAAATCTTTCATTTGCTAACTATGCCTATCAGTAGTTAGTGCCTTCAGTAGTTTGAATCTTTTATTTAGCTGGCAGTAGTGGCGCTCGCTGTATTGCAGTAGCTTGAGTAACGAAGATTTTTGTGAGGTAAGTGATCTGTGAAACGTATAGGTTAATGCTAGTCAGGGCCATTCTTTCGTAGGGATTTTTGGAAGTCAGATTGCGTTGCGCTAAAGATATTGTGTGTCAGTTTAAGCACATTCGTGTATAATTGTTCAAAGAGGACGTTTCACATAGACCAGTCGTGTAATAATTTTTCTAAGGGGACGTTTCACAACTTTGACGATTAGTTTTGGGTTCTGGTCTTCTAACGATGTATGAAAATGGAATTGTCTCTATGAAGAATACTAAAAATATGAAAAAAATGTAATCCATCTTAGAAGTGCTAGAATAAATATGAATACCAAAAAGTAAACACTACGAAAGGAAGACACCTTACCTAGGGCAGAACGGAACATCCATCCGTTCCACACCTGTCGGTTCTGCTTCGACGTGTGAGGTTAGGTAAGATCCAAACCCACTAAACAGACAATGCAGACACTGACATCACATTGTCCTGGATGTTGAAGCGAAACAAGTCGAAAGAGTCAAGTCCAAATATGTTCTTACACTCGCCTGATTGTAGCACAATAATTGTCACTGCTCTCGTAAGTGAACGATACATTGGAGGTAAAGTACATGTTCCAAGAAAGGGAATGTTTTGTCTATTATAAGCCGTCAGGTGCGTGCTAGTTTTAGACAGGCGTGGAGAGCCTAATAGTTCATATGTGTGACGATTTAGCAATGTGACAGAGGCACCCGTGTCCAAATGAAATTTCCCACATATCCCACAAAAAGTAAATGAACGAAAAGTTTTTTTTGGCTGGCGTATCATTGTCAAAACTGCATGCTTACTAGTTGCAGACTTGGAATATACTGCATGAATGACGTAGGCCTTGTGACGAGCGTTCTGTGAGTGTGCTGAATGCTGATGTTTGTTCGGTTGCAAACATACTGGCTGTACATGTCCTTTCCTACCACAAGCGTAACACTGAGCTTGTCTGGAGGGGCAGTCTTAGCATTTGTGCCGTGTATAACAGCGAGGGCAAGACTTAATTCTGTTCGCCTGTGTAGCCGACCGTTTAGCGAACTGTGTACGTGGCGTGGAAGGCTGTTCACGCGGTACGGCTAGCGCACGCCGCTGGTGCGGAATGGGGCGAGCACAAGCGAGGGGCTCAGCCCGACAACCAACTGGCTGCTCAGGTGTATGAGCCGACAAGGCACCGGAATCACCCTGATCCAATATTTGTACTACCTGCTCAAATGATGGATCGGGCTATTCCAAAATTTGTTCCCTGACTTTGACATCAGGCACATTCTACACAAAATCGCATCACGCAACCTATCTGAATATAAAGCACCGCAAGCACATTTAAATTTGTTTTTTCTTGTCATAGCCTGTAAATCTGTTACCCATTCGCGATATGTTTGTTGTGACCGTTTTTTGCTATTAAAGAAATGATACCTAACTGCTGCAACATTCACATGTTGGTCATAATAATTTGATAGTGAGTACATCACTGCGTCGTACGACAGTTCACTCGAAGTGGCGTTAGGAAAGTATAAGAATGGGCGGAACACTGCACTTCCTACCATTGATAAAAGACAGGGAAGTTTCACAGTACCTGGTACGTTGTAAGCGATGATGTGCCCCTCAAACTGGAACAACCACTCGAGCCATTCCTGTTCTTGTTCACTAAACTTTCGAAAAGGTGGTATAGCAGCTGTGGTCGGCGATGCTTGTTCTGTCGGGCGCACAGCGTTTGCAAGTAGGTGTTGCACCCTCTTGAGGAGAGTAGATATGTGAGTCGTCTGAAAATGAAACATTGGCTGTGTGGCATCCAACGCTTGCGGCTGCAGCGCCTGAGCAAGTGGCGTAACAGGTGGGGTGGCAATACTGGAAGACACAAATGCAAAACAATATACAAGGCAAAAATTATGACAAAAGCAGTGAAACGTCTTGCAATGCCCATCTGGAAACATTGACTAGCAAAAACGACAACAAACCGGTTACACAAAGCGAGCACCCCTGCGAAGTAAAGACAAGAGAGAATTAAGGCGCCTGCGAAAATATGGCCGTGACCGTCGGCACGTACTACGTTTGAGGACTCGTCGCCAGTTGTGTGGTCACACCATTCGTCGCTAATAGAGTGCCTAGAAAATGTTGCGCTCTTGGAAGGCTACACAAAAATTCAAACAAATATCATTAGTAATTTTATTTCCAGAAAGTAAATTGCCAATACTTTGCTTGACTGCAGCAAATGTCGCTAGCGAAATGTGACATGAAAACAGTGCAGATCTCGCTATACACAGAGTCACAGGAAACACTTGATACGGACCACGACAATCTGAAAGCGTAGCTCTAACGTTCGTTGCAGACACTGGTTCAAATGGCCCTGAGTACTATGGGACTTAACATCTGAAATCATCAGTCCACTAGAACTTAGAACTACTTAAACCTAACTAACCTAAGGACATCACACACATCCCGAGGCAGGATTTGAACCTGCGACCGTAGAGGTCGCGCGATTCCATACTGAACCATAGTACCGCTCGCCCACACCGGCAGGCGAGGCTATCAGGAAGCACCTAAGACAAGAACTCGATCGGTTTGACACGAAATGGGGGTCATCTCCAGTTAGTCTGGGAGGTTTTTATGGATGACGGCCACCATGCATTCACTTTCCACCTTGTCCAAGACCTAAATGCTGTGGCGGACTATAAACACAGTCTACGGTTTTGCCGGTGGTTTCTGTGACGTGTTGCACGAGATCCCGACTTCCCCGCCATTGTGTTGTTTACCGAGGAGTGAACCTTCTATTGGAATGGCCTTTAAAACACTCGGAACATTCAATACTGGAAAAGGAGAAATCCTCACTACACGTACGTTCACGGACACCAGGAAACATTTTCGCTCCACATTTGGACAGGCGTTGTGTGTGACCATCAAATACAGTAGTCAAATAGCGTGTATCACTGGTTCTTGAATAGACATACAGTATAGTGCTGCCTTGATGGAAAAAAATTGACTGCTTCCCTGATCCCCTTCGCCTCCACGTCGACGTTTTTTCGGATTCCTCTAGCTGCCGCATACTTGTTCCCATGTACAAATTATTCTGCGCCAACTAGAAGATATACAAGTACTTGCTCAATTTTTCCACATTTCGGTTTATATTCGGTCAATTTATACCTATTCTCCCGACATTTTTCGCAATTCTATCGATTTTATGACACTTCCATCCATACGTTCATGACATAACCTCTCGTTCTGTGGTCTAAAGTTGCTTGTCAATGTAGTACAGCTGCGAACTCTTAGCCCAAATGCACTGATCGGCAGGCTTAGTATAATGTACACTCCTGGAAATGGAAAAAAGAACACATTGACACCGGTGTGTCAGGCCCACCATACTTGCTCCGGACACTGCAAGAGGGCTGTACAAGCAATGATCACACGCATGGCACAACGGACACACCAGGAACCGCGGTGTCGGCCGTCGAATGGCGCTAGCTGCGCAGCATTTGTGCACCGCCGCCGTCAGTGTCAGCCAGTTTGCTGTGGCATACGGAGCTCCATCGCAGTCTTTAACACTGATAGCATGCCGCGACAGCGTGGACGTGAACCTTATGTGCAGTTGACGGACTTTGAGCGAGGGCGTATAGTGGGCATGCGGGAGGCCGGGTGGACGTACCGTACGTGGGGCGTGAGGTCTCCACAGTACATCGATGTTGTCGCAAGTGGTCGGCGGAAGGTGCACGTGCCCGTCGACCTGGGACCGGACCGCAGCGACGCACAGATGCACGCCAAGACCGTAGGATCCTACGCAGTGCCGTAGGGGACCGCACCGCCACTTCCCAGCAAATTAGGGACACTGTTGCTCCTGGGGTATCGGCGAGGACCATTCGCAACCGTCTCCATGAAGCTAGGCTACGGTCCCGCACACCGTTAGGCCGTCTTCCGCTCACGCCCCAACATCATGCAGGCCGCCTCCAGTGGGGTCACGACAGGCGTGAATGGAGGGACGAATGGAGACGTGTCGTCTTCAGCGATGGAAGTCGCTTCTGCCCTGGTGCCAATGATGGTCGTATGCGTGTTTGGCGCCGTGCAGGTGAGCGCCACAATCAGGACTACATACGACCGAGGCACACAGGGCCAACACCCGGCATCATGGTGTGGGGAGCGATCTCCTACACTGGCCGTACACCTCTGGTGATCGTCGAGGGGACACTGAATAGTGCACGGTACATCCAAATCGTCATCGAACCCATCGTTCTACCATTCCTAGACCGGCAAGGGAACTTGCTGTTCCAACAGGACAATGCACGTCCGCATGTATCCCGTGCCACCCAACGTGCTCTAGAAGGTGTAAGTCAACTACCCTGGCCAGCAAGATCTCCGGATCTGTCCCCCATTGAGCATGTTTGGGACTGGATGAAGCGTCGTCTCACGCGGTCTGCACGTCCAGCACGAACGCTGGTCCAACTGAGGCGCCAGGTGGAAATGGCATGGCAAGCCGTTCCACAAGACTACATCCAGCATCTCTACGATCGTCTCCATGGGAGAATAGCAGCGTGCATTGCTGCGAAAGGTGCATATACACTGTACTAGTGCCGACATTGTGCATGCTCTGTTGCCTGTGTCTATGTGCCTGTGGTTCTGTCAGTGTGATCATGTGATGTATCTGACCCCAGGAATGTGTCAATAAAGTTTCCCCTTCCTGGGACAATGATTTTACGGTGTTCTTAGTTCAATTTCCAGGAGTGTATAATACTGTACTCGAATGTATCCAGTCGCGTACACAGATTTTGCTCATAAACGAAACTGCACTTGGCCTGTTTTCGTGGCAAGAGAACACTTATTATCGCCGCGAATGTTCCTCCCCCCTTTTCTTAATAGTTCCTCTACTACAGGAGTCGAGTTGATGTTAAATAATCCCTTGCAGAACGGCGGGTGAGTTCTCTACAGTACTGTGGCTCTCGGCGAGTCGCTGCTGGAGCGTCCTACGTGACGTAAAACAAAAGTGTTTCCATCTCAGAACGAGAGGCGTTGGGGACCTGTCTAGCCTGGACAGCGGCGCCTCCTAGCCATTAGGGGCGGCCGCGCCACTATACTTTAGACAACCAAAATGTATTTGAGGAACGTTGTACTTTCTATCTCCTACTTAACTATACCTGCTTTTTTATTGGCAAAGCACAATCATATCAATGTGGGTCTCGGACAGCACCGCTGTTGCCTGTCGGCTGAGTAGCTCCATCCCATAGTTTGTGATTGTACATAGAGGCAAATGCACATTCAACTGCAGTCTTTTAGGATGACGATTTTTCCCAGTACATGTGATGCATTATGACCTGTTCAATACGAATGCTGTTTTTTTCACGACAATTTCTAAATGTAGTTATGTGACGCATTTTTTCCATAAATTGTGATAGTGTGGTTAGCTGGGCTGTAGGGTAATTTTTAGTAGGCGCGTGTAGTGAACTTCGACGTCAAACATCGAAAGATACTACATGCTTGCAGGTAATACGCTTCTTTTTTTTTTTTTTTAAAAAAAAAAATCCTCTCTGTCCAACACCAGCATCTAGCCAGTTGAACTTATTTCCCACCAAAAAGAATAAAGGCTGTATCTTAAACCCGAGCCTTTTTCCTCCTAGCTTGTAGGTGTAGGGTAGAATTTGAATGTTTTTGTCATTGGTTCCGAATGATATTGCGACATTTTTTTCCCAGCAGGATAACTCCAGTTGCATAGTATCATCAGTTTTTGTGAAGTACTGCGGTGCTAGGAAGATCTATGCATGTAGTTGTGTTATTAGGTCCGATGTTTCTGATTAATTACGTAATTAGGACAGATATTAGGTTACGTTTGGAGTGGTATTGCGAATTTTTTTTTCTCAACAGGATAACACCAGTTGTATGGAATGGTCAGTTTTTGCGCTATATTGCAATTTTAGGCCGTCCTTGTACAGCGCTATGCATATAATTGTGTAATTAGGATCGATCTTTGAAATAAATTATGTAATTAGGATCGATATTTGCGTAAGTTTGGAGTGGTATTGCGAACTTTTTATCCCAGTGGGATAAGACCAGTTGTATGGTGTAGTTAGTTTTTGCGATTTTAATCCACCCTTGTGCATGATATGCATGAGATGGCTGGGGCAGATGTGCAGCTGAGAAAAACACGTGACGTCATTACAATGATGTTCTCCGATGGACTGAACGCACGATCATGTGACCCATCGCCGCGCCCTCTAGCTATGAACTCGCAAACTAGGTTAGTTCTTTGGTCTGGTGAATCGGAGGCAGTTGTGTCTTGTGTAGTGAGAGCTTATAAGTAGGTTTTAGAAATGACAGACAATTCCAGCAGACTCCGATGTTTCCATGCATTGTGTAATGCATCTTTAATGCAAAGCATTTATTTGCAGGATCGTGGTCTTCCTTTTCATTTGTTCAAGCATTAATGCTCGCTTCCATTCTTCATACAGTGAGTTGTGGATGCACTCCTCAGCTGAATGACTGCATTTAATACATCTATTAAAACTCTCCCTGCCTGCTACCAACATCTCGCTAACTGAACACCAACAGCTCAACAAGCACTGATATCACATCATCTTGAGGCGGTATCACAACACTAATGCTGTAGGTAGATAATAAATGTAAACAAATTTCCACAAATTTCTACAAATTTTAACCACTTATATTCAAACTGAATGACATCATGAGCAATCTGAGTAAATTCTCAGGTGTCAAGTATGAAAGGCATGCTCCCGCCTTATGTTTGTAGGACGCCATGCATCGCTTCACAGCTGACGGCTGCATCATCAAATCGCAGGGACTGCATCCGGACTCCGGCAGTGGCATTTGGTGTCGAGTGGTGGAACGTGTTTTTTTGTTAGTAATCTTTTGTTTAAAATATATTCTATCGATTTCACTGACCAATAGGATGCTGTGAATTAAAAAAACTACCCCATACATGTGAATAATATCGGTATAATTAATTTGCGTCAATGTTTTGTATCAACGTGGTGTTAGCAGTACAATAGTTAAGGGGAGTATGTGCGTGGGTGCGTGACATGGAGCAGAACATCAGGTTAAGTGCAGAACAATAGGTTAATTTGCAAAATTTTTGTGTAAAACATAGTACAAACTTTAAGGGTGTGGGTGACAAAGAAGGATGCGCCAGAAATGGCGTTCAAAAGCATGTGAAATTCGATAAGTGTACCAGAAAATGGTGGGAGGGCATAACTAACTACTTAATTTAGTATCAAAGGCGGTACAATAGTTTAAGGAAATGTGAGTGACATGGAAAACCACTTAACAGAACAACAGGTTAAAAGGCCGAACATTAAGACACTGAGAGAACATTGGCGGACATTAGGTGTTATGCAACATGTTTGTCCCATGTAACTGCTTCTTACAAGACCTACATGTTTCCAAATAGCAGAGAATGATGAGCAAGAGAAACCAATACCTCACAAACTGAATTTTTTATAAATAAACAATATAGCCTTGAATTACCTATCTGAGATCCTTCCTCTCTACCAAACAGTCACCAATTTTCATATATTCCATACGCTGCCTTGAATCCCGTAAATTGTTGAAATAAACAATATTTCCCACATTGTTTAAATTGTGTAAACAATATTTCATACACAGCAGTTGATTTCCCTCCAAACATCCAATCAACTGAGTCTTTGTCCCAACAATTTCCAGGAGGGAGGGGAGGAGGGGATTGAGGTTTACCAGAGATGGAGAGGTTAATTAATTTACTAATTTAAATAAGTAGTCAATCAAACTGATTAGTGTGAGAGGTGCTATTCCAATAACTCAAACTTGAACGTTTGTCTGTAGCAGCGAGGAAAAGGGGCGGCTTGCAGGTTTCCTGAGGAGGGAGGGTAGTGGCAGAGGGTGGGGGAACGAAAGGTTAAGTGCCTGTCAATCAAAAGGAAGGATCCTTTTAGGAGAACAATGGGTTAACTACCTGTCAATCAGAGAAGAACAATAGGTTTGACTCTAAGTGCCTACCTGCCCCAGACTTAGGGAACCTCCACTAACAAAATGCTCTATAAATGGCCTAGCCCACCTACCTATGCTTAACATCAGGAGTCCTGGGAACTGGGCTGATGCAAAACTTTTGTTTATGTTTGTAAATAGACAAATAGATACAGCCCTTGACCTCTCTCTATGCTACTCAGTACCAGACAGCCTCCAGTTATAATACAGGAAAATATGATAACTGCTTGGAAACTATATAAAATATCGTGTAATGAGAGTACTTACATATCTGTTTCAACGTGGATTCTGCACGTGTAACGTAGTACTGAACTCTTGTCAAGAACAGAACACAAAAGATGGAATTTGTTATTAACAAATAGACACAGGCTCTCTTATGCTGCCCAGCTCCATAGTAACTCTTTGCAGTGATCCAGATATTTAAGGTATGAAGGGAGTGCTCATTGGTCCTGAGAGGTTGGGAGGGGGGGAGGGGGGGAGGGGGAGAGATGGGTTGCTGCCATTTTCATGACACTTGACAACTATAGAGTCACATCATTACCTTAAATAACATCTCACGCAATTCCCTTTATGCTTCCCCTGGGTGACCTTGTTCAACTCCTAAGGGATTTCCCAAGGGGGAGGGAGTTTGAAAACCGAGGAGCATAACTGTATAACCTGACAGCAGATGTTTTTATCTTGTACAGAGGTCAGAAAACAGTTATGACTGATCTGGTGCCCCAACGTACATTGCTGCCCCACTCATGTCCAAAACTTAAACTCCTTCCAAACAGGCCATGAGGGCCCAACGGTTCTGACCGACCATCACGTCATCCTACGCCCACAGGTGTCACCAGATGCAGATATTTAGGAGCATGCAGTCATCACACCGCTCTTCCCAGTCACATGTCAGTTTATGACACTTGAGCCACTACTTCTCAATCAAGAAGCTTCTCAGTTTGCCACACAAGGGCTGAGTGCACCCCACTTGGCAACGGTGCTCGGCAGACCAGATGGAAACCCATTCAAGTGCTAGCCCAGCCTGACAGCTCTTACTTTGATGCTCTGACGAGAACTGTCAACGCCGTTGGCACTGATGTGCACATCACATAATAAACTGATTACTATTGTCACCTATCATAAAGAAACAAACACACAATCACCTTGCTGCTCATTCGCCTGAGTATATCCTCTCATATATATATATATATATATATATATATATATATATATATATATTCTCATGTCCCATTCACTTTTCTACTGCAGAGACAATTTAATTTCTCCTACCCTGGACGTTAACGCTACGTGTGAGGCCTTGAAACGCCTTCCATTAAAAGTCAGAGAACTACTGTTGCATTTCAAGCTGCTCACGATCTTCAGATGTCGTCCTTGTAAGAAGCCCCAAAAGTTCAGCTTGTTCTTTGTGCTATCTTTAGGCAAATAGAGTACCATCTGGCATCGAAGCCATGTTACTGCGTTCGTTGTAGTGCCTGGGTAGTATTTACTATCTGGGAAGAGTACAATCGCTGTTCAACTGTCTTGTCCCACACACAGAAAAAAAGGGATCATCTGTGTTATCAAACTCCACACTCCTGCCTACTGTGTGCAATTCAGTATTCATCATTGTCTAGAGTTTGGCACATAGGGCACAATGATCAATCAATCAGATGAATCATGTGGAGTCTGCATCATGTCGGAGGTGTAGCATTTGTGTCAGATACAAATAGCATTTGTGTCAGGTTGCTAGGCCATCCTGTAGTTAGTATCTGATAGGCGTCTTCTAGAGTCGCAGGTCTGGTTCCTGGCAGCTATATTTCTATAGGGTGAACTGACTGTAAAATGTGTTGGACAGTTACTATTAAATTTCTAGTCAGTCATGTCTCATGTCATCTCCACTCTTTTGTGAACATGCCCAAGACCCGGTCAACTCATACCAAGACAGGGGCCTGGGAATAGTATCTGACTTTAAAAAGTCGACCTGCACTCATGAAGGAACCAAAGGATGCCCATAAGAACTGCGCTACTATCGCCAACGTAGGGAGTACTTGGGAAAAATGCAAAATCTCTAAGTCTGGGTAGGTGTTTACATGTGTGACCTGCTGGAGGATGTCTAAGGCCTGTGTGATGTTCCTGTTGACACCTGTCTGGACTGCTTGTAGCAGTCTATCAGTTGTACAGTGCTGAGCGACAAATGCTGTTGGTAACAACTATTCTTAGGCATTCCAAGGTATCAATGAGCCATAAATGTGCTACATATTCTTCCAATAGTCAGAACCCCAATACACATCAACAACCAACTTGTCCACATTTATATGGCTGCTAGTGGCCGTTCCATATTTGTGGATCCAGTCTAAAGCCACATGCATGTCGTCATCAGTCAGCAAAGCCAGCACCAGGACATCAGTATATGCTGTACACATAAATGTATATCATGCCAAAGTCAGTCCTGTCAATCGATGGCAACAGCCACAGAGTAACAGATCAAGGGCTGTCGACACGGGACACAATCGTCTGTCGTATCTCGATACGACAAGGGATTTTGTCGTACAGCCATTCAGAAACACTACGGAGAAATCATGATGGAGTAACCACGCCTTGACAATGATAAATGGTCATGGAAACCGCATGTTCATCAAGCCTTACACTCACTCCATTGCAAGCTTGATGAAATCAAACTGACAAAAGTGCTCCTTGGTGGCGGAACGTCTTTGTTAGGGCGATCATATCGTGATAGTCACCCAGCGCCTTCTAGATGTTGATATCTCCGCCGCGCCCCATATGATCGAATGAGATAATCTGGCGCAATTTTCATTGGAATCGTTCTGCTAATTGACTATGATATTTTAAAGTCGCAGTTCAGCAGCCCCATGTCTCTGTGTCGTCTTTTCTGGTACCATAGATTGGTAATAGACTGATGGTAGCTCTGCATTATCGAGCTCTTCAGGGCTATTCTACTGTCGATATGGTCGTGTTCGGACTGTAAAGTCTCTGTTCCCTTGTCATATAGCGCGCTTCTGATCCTTTGTCGACGGTCGCCCTTCGTACGTAGCTTCTTTTAGACACGTTGTGGCTTAGAGCTCTTCAATTCCCCAATCGCTGCAGCATATATTCATTGGTTACTCGAACTAGCTACACTGGAGAGCTAAACAAACTGCTACACCTGCGAATATCGTGTAGGACCTCCGCGAGTATGCAGAAGTGCTGCAGCATGACGTGGAATAGGCTCTACTACCGTCTGAAGTGGTGCTGGAGGGAACTGACGCCATGAATCCTGCTGGACGGTCCATACATCCGTAAGAGGACGAGGAGGTGGAGATCTCTTCTGAACAGCACGTTGCAAGCCAGATATGCTCAATAATGTTCATGTCTCGGGGGTTTGGTGGCCAGTGGAAGTGTTTAAACTCAGATGAGTGTCCCTGGAGCCACACTGTAGCATTCTAGACGTGTAGAGTGTCGCTTTGTCCTGCTGGAATTGACGAAGACCGCCGGAATGCACAATGGACGTGAATGGATGCAGGTGATCAGACAGAATGTTTACTTACCTGTCACCAATTAGAGTATTACCTAGAAGTACCAGGGGACCCATACCACTCCAGCTGCACACGCCCCACACGGATACTGAGCCTCCGCCAGCTTGAACAGTCCCTGCTGACATGCAGGGTACAGTCATTCATGAGGTGGTGTGCGTACTCGTACAAGTCCATCCGCTCGATACTGAATCAGGCAACATGTTTCCATTCATCAACATCCAAAGTCGATGTTGACGGGCCCAGGCTCGGCGTCAAGCATCGTGTCGTGAAGTCATCAAGGGTAGACCAGTTGTCCTTTGGCTCTGAAAGGCCATATCGATGCTGTTTCGTAGAATGCTTCCCACACTGACACATGTTGATGACCCAGCACTGAAATCTGGAGCAGTTTGAGGAAGGGTTTCAATTCTGTCGCATTTAACGATTCACTTCAGTCGTCTTTGGTCCCATTCTTGCAGGATCTTCTTCCTGCTTCAGCGATGTCGGAGGTTTGATGTTTTACCGGATTTCTGATATTCACGGTACACTCGTGAAATGGTAATACATGAAAACTGCCACTTCATCGCTGCCTCTGAGTTGCTGCGTCCCGTCACTCGTGCGCCGACTATAAAACAACATTCCGACTTACTTAAATCTCAATAACCTGCCATTGTAGCAGCAGTAACGCATCCAAATACTGCACCAGACACTTGTTGTACTGTCTGCAGGGCCACACATTGGCGATGTACAACTGATGCTACGGTGTTCATAAGGGCCGTTACTAAGCGGCTCACAGAAAGGGGGCTGAGTTCACGACACCCCTTGCGCCGACCTCCATTGACCTCTGTACACCAAAAGGTTGCGTTATCAGTGGTGTCGGGCCACTCTGCCTGGAATCTCACTGACTGGAGTAGAACTGTCTTCAGGAGGAGTACTCCTTCTAAAGAGGCCCCAATGACCAGCGAAGATTCGTCTAGAGCTCATACGAACGTTGACGTACCGTCGTACAAGTCGCCCACCATGTGGCCCAACAAGCAGCAGTACTGCCGTTTTATTTCATAGCAGGACTCCTTTGGTTGTCACGCGCGCCATCCTTACAGCACAGCTGTAAGTCAGCGTAATCCTATTCCCCGTTTTGTTGCCCTCAATGGTCAATCATCCTGGGCTTAAACTTCAGCAAAATAATGCCTGCCCGCACTCGGCCACAGTTTCTATTATATGCCCTCGTGCTGCTGGCCAAAAACTATGATGGCGATTAGTGTCACTGGATCTCTCCCCTGCTGAGAACGTTTGGAGCATTATGGGCGGGGCAGTCCTATCAGATAGTATTATGGCGGTCAAACGCGCCAACTTGACGGAATTTGGCACGATATCGCTCAGGAAGTCAGCTCTCTCAATCAGTGCCCTACAAATAAGTGCTTGCTTGCATAAGCACCAGAGGTGGACCAACGCGTTGTTGTCTTGCCCAATTACGGAGGCTTTTCCTCTTGAATAAAGCTCGCAGTTTTCTGAAACTGTAATCAGTTGTCTGCCTGCACATCACTTCTATAGATTTCCTTCCCATTTGCATAATTCTTCGTCGTGCATCGTTTATTTATTTTATTGTCTTGATGTGTATTTCTGAAAAAACAGTAACCTAGTCTAATACTGTCTCAGTTAACATCTTCGTACCCATGTTCACTTATAGTTACCTTCACCTTGTAAACTATTTCTTACGCACTATGCATTTCCTTGCAGTGATGTTCCTAATGTTCACCGCCGTCTCTAACAGAGTGACAATGTTATCGCAAGCCTTAAAGGTTCTCTTTCTTATCCCCATCTTTAATTCAGATTCCAAATTATCTTTGGTTTGCTGTATTTCTTCCCCCATAAGTAGGAGAATAACATGGGCAGGGGTCGGTTACAAACATGTGCCAGACTTCTTTCAGCCGATGCCTGTATTTCGTGTTCTCTCAGTTTTACAAGTAAAGTCTGATTTCTGTCCAAGCTGTTCACAATGTTTCGCTCCCTGTGTTTTATGGAACCTCACATCAACATTTAGTAGTCAATACTCCCAAAATATTATGCCATTATTTTGCTAACAAATTGAAATTAATAGTACTCTATTTCTCAATGAAATGTTTACTCTTTTTTTCTTCGTGTTATAATTTTTGCACCCTTTCTTCAATTTCCATAGGCGAACTTGGCGACTGCATATAGATGAATAAATGACCAAACGACTTCTAGTATTTTCTGGAAGTTGTACACAGAATATGTACAATACTACTCTTTACCACTAGCCATTCGACCATGGAACTAATAAAAACAGTTTCAAAAATTAAGAAACGTTATTTATTTCTTGACCTAGTAAAGACTCAATGAAAGTCATTACTTTACGTTTTGGAATTACAAATTCCTTTACACCAATGAAATGTATTCGTATGACAACGACTTCTCGCACAGGAGAAGCGTCTTCGTCCTCCACCATCTCCCTCACATCGGCTAACCAATCTTCCTCTGGCATCAGTTCGTCAATCCACCATAGATCTGTATCTGAATAATCCATCTCGTCCGGGAAAACCTCGAAGAGGTCCAGCTCTTCTGCCAGGTCAGCCTCGATGTCCAGTACATACTCTTCGAAATCCAACTCCAGCAAGTCCATTTCCGATCGCCATCTAAAAAAACGAAGGCAAAATTGATTTGTTTTTGGAGAACTTGAGTGGATAGCTCTCCTAAAATATATTACCCTTAAACAGTGTCATTCTTCTGTGAAGAGATTTTTTAAACTAATAACAATTTATGATTGTGTCATGGCACGTCTTTCAAGGAGTGCGTATAAGAAACCAACTTATCAAAAGCATTATCAGCACCAAGTTATCTTATTTCTAAAATACATTATCTGATGACCTCACACTAAGCGTTTGCAGACTACAAGTAAACGGTGCGACACACAGGAATACTGCAACATACCGCATGTGTGACATTGAACATACGTTAAAACGATGCTTCAACACAAGTTACGAAAGTACGTCGGTCTCTCATGCTGTTAATTAACTACTACTAAAGTGATTAGCTGCATGTGTATAGTGACACAACCGGCATATCTCGTTGACTGCATGTTGGTACCCTATACGACCGTGGTCCCCACATTGATCATTACATGACGTATGCTAAGGGGACTGAAAGCGGCCGTGTTTTAATTTGCTGTCATCACCAAGAAGACAGATATTGCCGCGTGTCACACCACAATGTCAGAGTCAGTTACGGACTGCTTCTACGTCAGTCACGTCACCAGTGAGACGACCAGCCCCACCCTCCCTCTACCTCTGCGCTGTGTCACCCTGAGCACTGTGGTTGGCGACCTTATCTGTACCTCCCCTCTTTGCAAGCACTGACGGGCTATCGTAAACCATTATACGTAACATATATAACTAAAAGAACTTATCTGCTATTATTTAGAAAGACTTGGTACTCACATTTCAGTAGAGAATATGAGCTGCCATACAAGCCTGAAATAGAAAAGAGAAGAACATGCATTTTAATTACCATTTACAAAGGGTAAGTAGTTAGGTTTACTAACATTAAGCAATACTAAGAGCACAAAGGAGCGAAAGGTTTTTCGAAACATGTAATTCGGAGTGAAACTTTGTAAAAACTTCGAGACGCGAGAGCAGTTGTTGCCTGTATGCCTCGTCAGTCACACGACAACACGCCTGCGATCAAAAAGAGCAACTGACGCAGCGATTCCGGCCTACGGTGTTTAGAGTGACGAGTGTGATAGGATGTGAGAGCCGGCTGAGACTTACCAGCACAGAATCGCGAATGCGACGCTGTCGAGCGCAGTGATAAGCACGAGAACAAGCATGTTGTCTGACTGCTTAGCACCAAATTAGTGTTTCCGCGGTTACCCCGGCTGTAGCTCCATTGTCGATACAGGAAACAAGGGAGTCTCACCACTCACGTGTGTCGCTGCTCAACGAATCACTGTTTTTATTCACGTATTTATTTGGCAGCTGCGTGATAAGAAAATATATTTAATGGTTGTTGCATGGACCGACATATGTTACATGCAGTTTTTCAATAGTTTAAAGATTATTCTTCATGAAACTTCCTGGCAGAATAAAACTGTCTGCCCGACCGAGACTCGAACTCGGGACCTTTGCCTTTCGCGCTCAAGTGCTCTAGAGTGGTAGAGCACTTCCCCGCGAAAGGCAAAGGTTCCCAGTTCGTGTCTCGGTCGGGCGCACAGTTTTCATCTGCAAGGAAGTTTCATTTCAGCGCATACTCCGCTGCAGAGTGAAAATCTCATTCTGGATTATTCTTCATGTATCCCTAAGCGCGACATAAAGTTAAAGTGAAAATGCCAACACTTGATATATAAACGTTGGTTTTGATAGAAACTACGCAGATGTTCTTAGGTTCCTCTTTCGGTTGTCTTTTGGTATCCACCCAGCGCGTTCCAAAAATGTAGGTAGGATGACGTGCTCCGCTGTACCTTCCTGGCAGAGCATTATCGTAATAGACGTGCATAGACAAATTCTTGTAGTGACTAAAAATGTGTCAAGCATTTTCCGCTTATAAAGTGGACGAGGCCGGAAAGTTCGTCTGTGACACACTATACGAAAATGCCATTCTTTTTAAGTTCTACAACTCTGACGCGTAACATCTGTTTCCAGCCAGATGGAAACTACATTAGATGTTTGATGTTTAAATAATCTAGCTTATGGTTTTTAGTTTATTCTATAGAGTTGTTTCTTTGCCATTGCAGCGACTATCGAATTTGTTTCCATTCCAGTAAAGGGTGCTACTTTAAGGCACAGACAACATCAGTCGTATCAAAGTGCAATAAAGGTCACGTCCTGTCACACTCCACTGTACCACTTGGCCTGTTATTTCATGCTGTGTGATAGCGGTGTGTCCTTTGGTCAAATATAATTGTGGACCTCTATATTGTAGAGAAATATCGCTTATACTTTGAGGTCGACTCCTCATCTTCTAGTAAATCTACAGTACTTCTAGAACCAGTCACTATAAAGCCGGCGTCGTCAGCAGTTTAGACGCATAATGAGGCCTTCTTCGTCACTTACACTTGCCGAACACAAATGCTGGTTTCCGCCAGGAGTTTGCACATTTTCCCAGCCTGCGTACATCCGCAATATAATTCGCACGAAATGAAAGGGTTATGAGCGTTTTTGTTCACGTGGAAATGGCGAGGTGAGACGTATTACCATGTGAGGTAGTTGGTGTAGACTGTCCTCCACGCTGATGCAAAAGATCTGGTAGTACGACAATAGCTTCAGAGTGCTAGCTAAACCTACGTTTACAGTTTCATTTACTGCAAGCACGATCAGATGTCTCATCGGTAAAGATTGATATTATGGCAAGATCTTACAGCACGGTGTGTGAGTTCTCTGTCTCGCTTACTAAATAGTTCAAGGCACTACCATATACGTAAAATGCATCGACAAATGGACGACGATTGTATAACGCCGTTGTAAACTGTAAATAAAACGAAAACCTCGACACCTGAGTTTCTGCACTCACTACGACGAGTAATCGTCCAACGTCGTTTACTAAGCATTCAAGATGTAGGCTCCTCCTCGGTTCTCAGTCAACAAACAGGCGAAACTGTGAGTGGCCTAGCTGACCCGTTGGTGTTGTTACGGTGCATTAGTTCCCTGTGAAGACCAGAACTGCACAGTTAATAACAGCTTGACTACGAGCCGTTTTGATCTTTCAGACAAAATGGTTCTGAGCAATATTGGACTTAACTTCTTAGGTCATCATTCCCCTAGGACTTAGATCTACTTAAACCTAGCTAACCTAAGGACATCACACACATTAATGCCCGAGGCAGGATTCCAACCAGCAACCGTAGCGGTCGCGCGATTCCTGACTTAAGCGCCTAGAACCGCTGGCCACTGCGGCCGGCTCTTTCAGACAAAGAGACTGTTTAATCATCGTTTCAGTTACAGAAGTGTCATCCTCAGATAAATCGAGTAAGTATACAGGCACATATAACCGGCACATATCAGTACTTTAAGAAACATGCTTAATGTCGTTACAAGGTACTCTGTATTTTCTGTATACAAAAGGGAACTGAATGTTTTCCTAACGGTCCCGGCTCGCGGCACCTCTGAAGCCGAAGATAGTGTGGAAATAAATGTGTTGGTTAAAAATTTACATGTGATCGTTATTACAGGCTTTGTTATCGAAAAGCTTAAATATTTTCTTCAAAATAATTTTTACACATTAGACTTTCTGATAAAACCTTACACTCACCGCAGTTGGTATATTGCAGCCTCTCACACGGATCTTGAGCAGGTCCTCTAATCGCTCCTTGATACAGTCGTTTGACGATTGAAAATGGTTCCAACAAGTCACCACTAGAAAACACTGCTCTGTATCGCAATAACTCAGGATGTAAAGTAATACCACGATACTAAAAATATCAGGGAACACCTCATCACAGATAAGACTGTCCTTAAGGCTTGTAAGCTCACATTTATTGCAATAACTGACGTACCTAAAATGTTAGCACTCTCATTATTACGTCAGATAGGTAATGCACGTAATAATTTCGTCGTATTCATGATTTCCTCTTTAAACAAACATACTATACTTGTTATTTGACACAAAATGTCATTAAAAGTTAACGTTATTCACGAGCAGCTAGTTGAGAATATGTATGAACTTCAAATGACACGACGAACCGACCCGTTCTGCATATGGATTCAAACCCAGGTCATGCAAAATACGATTTCGTAACTAAGGAAATTAACAGTCATTCCTGACTAGGCATAAAGAGAGTGATATACCTCGATTTTAGACAGTATCAGTTAACAAATATCAACTTTAAATTACATAACGTAAACATTTTTAACGGACGCGAATTCCTACCAAGCATCTATTGTACCTGTTAACGAACTACGAGAGATGTTAAATACTGCTTTTTCACAAGTAACTTACTTGAAATGCAGTGAGGTACAGCTTTGTGTTGGACAGGGATTCGAACCCAGAACCTAATCGGATTGTTATCGAAGCACAATCAAATTTGACGTATAGGATTTCCTCTGCTGTAGCTAGATGTATTAAATGAAATGACGAGACGAAACATTAATTTTTTCCTTCCGAGGACTCCAACCCGGCACGTATCGCTGTTATATTCTAGAGAAAATCAACGTTAAATATGGGTTTGGAAAACCAGCAGTGACATGTGAGCATATTTGAACTAGAAATAATATGACAAAGAGTTCAGTGGTGACTAGGAATCGGACCCCACACATTTAGTTGTTGACTACACACAAAGAGACGTCATCTACCTAATTTTTCTCCATCAGCAGCTCGGAATAACATCCTTCAGTTACAGTGATCTCGCAAATAGTTCTGTGTCTCACTGGGAGTCAAAAACATCAGATACCGTTAGTGTTGACAACGAATGAAAATGCATTAAAAATAAAAATTATTGTCTACCAGCAGATAGGTGCTCTCATGCTAGAGCTTGATAATACATCGTGAAAAGTTAAGTGCTGTGCCAGGATTACAACCCATTCATGCGCAATATGTGGAGATGTTGAGGAATCTGCAGTTTTGAACAAACATCAAGTTGTAGTTGAACTGTATTGTGACGAAGGGATCAAATTCCTCGTTAAGGGCGGTCTGAGTTGCATTCCCAGTTCAGAACCAATTTGACCGACATACGAAAGCTCAAATTAAAGACGGAATAAGTGTCCTGTGACCATACACAGGGTTTGTTTCGCCACTAGAAAGAAATAAACACTATAAGAAAGGTTACTGGTGATAGAGTTTCTACGTGTCGCCACTCCTTACTTTATTGTGGTTCCACCTAACGTCTACTTCGTAGAAAAGGAATGTCATGTTTAATTTGATTTTCAGACCACAATGCCTTTATACCTTCTACACTTGGCGTAGCCAGAAGAGAATAGAATCTGCCTCTCCCTATCAAAGAACATCGGCAGAAGCTGGAATCGAACCGAGACCATCATTCTACAAGACTGCGATAAGTACAATAGACCACCAAACCCCCTGATCTACGACTCAGATCTCTAGCACAACACCGTTGCGCCACACAAGCTGAGAATTCCGATACACAGGCTCTCTGTAGCGGTTTGCAGGATGTTCAGTACATTCATTTACTTAGTTGACCGAATCGCCATGAACAAGCTGACTTGGCTACCCAGTGCATACATTCGACTCTATTTTGTAATCACTAAAATAAAATAAAGTAACTGCCACCTACACAGAACTGCATACAGTGTAAGATGCAGAAATTTAAATAGGAAGTGTTCCTTTCCATTTGAGCTACTCTATTGCGCTATCTGTTTGTTGAAACCATCGTGCAGTGCAAAAGAAATGCTGTAACTGTCTGTCTCTATCTGACAGCAATGTGGAATGTCGAAGTTCTGGAGGAACTGTTGATCACTTGCACAGGCGCTGTATCTACGTCACAGCTAGTAGAGTAACAGTAAGTGTCGCGTGTTCTGTTAGACTCGCTACTATTTTTTTTAACGCAATTTTGCTCTCTTCTGAGGTTATAAATTTAATGGAACTTGGAATATAATTCTCTTCACTTCTCAACCGTGAATAGTCGCATGTGGAAAAAAGGCTAACTTCTGTGTCATTTTGTTCTTTTCAGGTTCAATAGGCGGCCAGGCAGCAGATGAGTCTCGAAGCTTTTGTATTATGTATGGGGAGAGTGCATCGAGCTAAAATAGTCCAAAAAGTATATTCTACATTAGCTGTCCTCTGGTAGTGGCATTTTATTCTTCTTCAAACCTTGTTTGACAGCTTTAACTCAGAACAAGTTTTCTACATGCATGTAATCAATAAACTGCATGTGCATTGTCAGACTGTTATAGATAACATCAGAGAATTCGCATATATTGTTGATAATTAATTTTTGTCTCATGTTTAGTATTGTTTTAACAACACTAAAAGAAACCTTACGAAAACTGTGCACTGTATTGTAAGAAATGAAATAAAACTACCCACAATAACCTTACGACGAAAGTCTGTTTAAACAAAACTGAGAATCTGTACACAAGTGTGCTTCTATCTGCACGACTTACTAAAACACTACTCACTTAGGTTTCGTTTGGGTCTTCGTTTAAATTGTATGCTCTGTCATACTCAAAAGGTATGTAAATGTGGCATTTCATAAATAAAGTTACGTATTCCTGGAAACCCAAAATTTGCTTGTCAGCAGCGGAAAGAGGCTTTACCTGTTGTGCAGCATTGAAAGTTTTTCACCATTGCACTATGAGCTAAAAATATTTTCTTACGATTTGGTTATCGATGTTTGATCTGACTGCTTGCAGCTCCTACACAGAAGGGATAAAAACATTGGATTCAGCGAGGCTGGAACCGCGAACCATAACAATCGCCTTTCCTCAATTCAGCACGTCAACACAGAGCTAACGGATAAATGTGGTTCGCGCATTCCCCTTAGGAGGCCAGTAGTGGCTAGAACTCGTAAACCGCTTTTTACAGGATGAGATTAGTTGCGATTGCCACGTTCAATGATTTTGCTGGGTGAAAACCGTAAATTTACAATCTTCTGTTGCACCTTAAGCGATAACAATTCAGGTTATTTAATGGAAGTGACACGAGAAATCAAGTGAACTTTGAAGCTTAATTCTGTACACACCAGGAAGTAACTCGTCGATCACATAGTTGCCAAACATACCTTGCGTTGTTGCGAAATCTCAGTTACATTACCACCAGGAAGAAGACGAACCGATGTGATCCTACAGCGGGCTGGGAAGAGACCATAGCTGACGTCTCATAGACGCTGCTGCTACGGCCTGGAATACGTAATGCTTCTGATTCGCATTTCTGTAACTAGGTTTAGGGGCTGGAGCATATTTACTAATAATACTCAGAACTGACTGCTACTAAGCATCATAAATCAGTAACTCTCATAGTTGTTTTATAATTCTTTCGTAGCTATACTCAAAACCAAGAAACTCATTCACAGACGTTTTCGTGCCTCGCCGATAGTCGAGCACGACAAAATAATAAAAATAAAAGAGAATGTGTGTGTGTGTGTGTTGGTGTGTGTGTGAGAGAGAGAGAGAGAGAGACGGAGAGGGAGAGGGAGAGAGAGAGAGAGAGAAGAGAGAGAGAAGAGAGAGAGAGAGAGAGAGAGAGAGAGAGAGAGAGAGGGTAAAAATTTGTTGTAAAGAAATTGAATAATGGTATGTAAAGAAATCTTTCATTAAAATGACTCGTTCCACATCATTACCAAATGTTGTATTCATGATCTATGGAACAAGTATTAATCTAATCTAATCTAATCTAGTCTAATCATATTGCTGACTATCTATGAAGAGTCATGAAGTACCGAAATTTTCGCCTATATCAGTAACCAAATCTTAACTTGAAAATAAAAGACGACAGTTTTTGTAATAAACCGGGCTCCTATCAAGACCCTTTCATTCCTGTTAACTAACCATGAAATATGTCTGATATACCCCAATTCAGAAGTAACGAAGTGTGTATGAATTTAAAGATGAAGCGCATGATGTGAAGTTCTGCGTCGGAGATACGAACCCAAGACGTAATCGGATTATTAACTAAGTAAATTCAAATGTTACGTATCGGTTTTTCTGGCCAGCTGCTAGGTGTTTAATCTAAAATAAGGACACAAATTTTTGTGCCTGAGCGATAATCGAACCGCACTCCTATCCTTCTTTATGGTCCACGAATATTACTTAAGTATCAATTGCGTACTTACCAACAGTAAGATGTGTACGTGTTTTTCCAGAAATTGTTGGCAACATGAACAAACATTAAAAATGCACGTTAATTTTCACTAGCTGGCCGGTGTGCACGTGATAGGGCTTGAAATGAAATTATGAATATTTTTGTACTTGATCAGTATTCGGACCCAAATAATTACCTTTGGAGGAGACCTAGAGAAAACTGCAGTCTTGGGAAAAGGAATGAAATGATTGAACTATATTGTTCCGAGAGATTCAGATCCTCGGAAGAGGAGATACGAATTCGAATTACAGTCCAGCACCAAATTTTTCAACGTTCTAGTTCAATCAAGTACAAGTAAAATAAGAGCCCTGTTCCTTAAGACGGCTATCAGTTCATCAAATAAAATAAAATTTTCTAATGTAAGTAAGTTTACTGGTGACAGTATTTCTGTTTACTCTGACCTCCAACTATGTCATTTTCCAACGTAAACCGGCTCTGCCCAGTTTGGAATGAAGGAAAGTGATGTTTAATGAGATTTCTGAATTATAACAGCTTTTCCTTGAGGTTACTGGAGGTAAAGTAAATCTGTTTCTGCCTCTTAAAAGTAAATACCTGAACCCACGCATTGCGCTTGTGATAGTTCGTTCCACCAAGACCATTGTGGCCACATTTCCCAGCCCCAGGAGTGTGCTGTACAGGATGATGTGCTTAACTTCCTAAACTAGTCACGGTGGGAAAAAACGCGAGTCTATTAAATAGTTAAGTAGAAGCAAGTTTCTGGCGTGGAGATTATGCTATTCTCATTTCAGCAGGATGTAAAAACTCTTCTAGGCGTCATAGCCTCGATTTGAAGCTATTTTGTAATTTTCACTAATTTCGAAGATTTCTTAGTTCAAGAAAATCCACTGTTAAGTGTAAGTTACCGGATAATTCGATTATCACCGTCATTATTACTATCATTTTCTTCATGCCGCTGCTGGAACACATGTGCTTGAAGATAATTTAAGTCCTTTTGGTCATTATAGAAGTAGTTTCCCAAGAACAAGTTCTTTCCCTGTTTACGGAATCCGTTTCATGTTAAATCAAACATTAGCAATTACTCGTAGATCACATTAAAACTAAAGTAATTGATGAAGAAGTTACTTGATAACGAAAACGCGCTGCCTTTCTTGATTTACTTGCGCCTAGAATTGTCCGTCGAATACTGCCAAACCAAAAGCAAAGGGATCTTACTGTCTTCCAATATACGTCGCTCTCGGTTCTTCCATATGATTTGGTCGACGTAACCTGTTTCAAGTTGTGTATGACACAGAATGTTTTAGAAAATCAATTGTTTTTCTTTGCAATAAACAGAAAGATTTTCATTCTAAGCTATCCAAGTAAAAATTTTTCGCAATATTAGTTCAAATTTAATATTCGCTTCCATAATGTAAGGAAAGTATTTCGCATTTGCAAAACGCGCATCCGACTCACTGCCCTTACACTTAGTCGCTGTCCATAAATTTCTAGCTCAAAGTGATGGCAGTTTAAGTAACCTAATGTAGCGAAGACTGTTTGTCAGTGCTCTTTCTCACGGGAAAATATAAAACTCACTCATTGGGATCCATAAGTACACTGTAACAGTAATTTCTGTGTGTATGCAATGCAAACGGATTGTAGAATTTAGTGGTGCTCTCTCTTCCACTTGTGTGTACAATATGCCTGACCTAAACGGGCCCTTTATCATTACAGGCCCTGGGCGGTGAAACATCATATTGACAACAGTAATGTGCTTATACTGACAACCTCATTGTTCGTTTTACCCGATTTTGTAATCATTTAAGTAAAATAACATCACCTTCGAATGGGAGACGTTTCGTCCCCCTTTTCCTTCTGTGAAATTTGTCAGTTAGCTTTTTGCCTTCGAACCAGCGAAATACGGCAGAATACGGCTGGTAAACGATTTACAAATCACGATTTAGTGCCGTTAACACGATTTCTTTAAACATTGGCGTAGCTGAAGGAATTTAGTTTCTTCTTAAATCGTCTTATGGAGCAACGTTCACAGATATCTCAAATAAAAAAAGCTCTTTATCCAGGTACGAAGGTTCTATAACAAAGTTCCCACAGTTTGTGTCAGGTTGATCTTTTCGTCTGATAGCACTGCGTAAGTATTTTGTGTAAATGGTATTAAAGTAGTGTTCCTGTAGCTGTGGGAATCCACGGTAGAAAACGAGTTTCACACAAATGGGTACAGTACTGATAAATATTCAAGATGATTGTCAACCTAAGTCTGCGTTCATCAACAAACTGAAGCGTATTTGTAATATTGAAGCTAGACTAGGTATCCTTGTCTTCCTTGAGTGTTCATTGGAAGGCGTTTACACACACGTATACGAGGGTAATCCCAAAGGTAAGGCCTCCTAAGGGACACGCAAGTGCCAACGCAGACACAAACGAGAGATCCTTAATTTTAATGGCAAGCAGAAACCACAGTGTTGGCTGCATGTTGGCAAGGTGATAAAGAACAAGACTATAGATACGAAGGTCTCAGGTTCGATTCCTCACCAGTCACACGTTTTTTATGTCCCGTTTTACACATACTTCCCCTTGGGCAGTGTTCGTTGATGTGAAAAATGCCGAGTTGCACTGTAGTCCGAAATAAACGTAAAACTGTAGGTTCCCCTATTAACTGGCTAGGTAAGTCAACTCAAAGGTCGGATGAAAGCAACAGCATACCACCTCCAACAAGACTGTGCCTATTAAAGCACTGTGGCGTTCAAACCACTCTTGCGACTGACGACTGCTTTACTTTCTATGGGTTCCAAAACTAATGATCTTCGGGTTATTAACATTTTTGTGTTTTCATGCTGTAGCTTTGATACCAGTAAACGTAAGTAACCGGCCGAGCACTGTCATCGTTCGAGTTCTCAAGGTGGAAGACGACGATGCTGTCGACCCCAGTCACAATTTTGGTCATGGTTATCTTTAAGTCGAATACCTCTATGGGACTTGCTGAATATTTCAAGATTACTTTTATACACTTGGTACGCTTCCAAATTGATATCTGATAGAGCTGTATTTAGCAACATGAATCAGATATGTTTCCTGTGCAATATATCGGACTACACGTCAGTGCAGCGAGATTTTATTTATATGTTGCGCATGGTGCAAGAAATATTTGTGTTTTTCTTGCTTCTGTGATAGGTTTCACCCCACTGAATGCGAGAAAGCTCACTAATAGACTGTCAATAACTGGAATTACGCAACAGCACACTTAAAAGTTGTATTTTTGCATTATGTATCCCGATGAAAATATCAGTAAGTAGATTATACGCCTACTTGCTTATTATCGCGCTTCTCGATGCTTTCCTCAAAAAATGAAAACAAAAATAAACAGACACAGAGAGACATCGAGCGCGGTTCTAGGCGCTCAGTCCGGAACCGCGCGACTGCTAGGTCGCAGGTTCGACTCCTGCCTCGGGCATGGATGTGTGTGATGTCCTTAGCTTAGTTAGGTTTAATTAGTTCTAAGTTACAGGCGACTGATGACCACAGATGTTACGTCGCATAGTGCTCAGAGCCATCTGAACCATTTTGTAGAGAAATCGAGAGAAAACAGAAATGTATTTCAAATATCATCTCAGTGACACCATGTTCGTCTCGTGATGTAAAGCAAGGATAGTTGATAGGTAATATCTCGATGTAATGGCTCTGAGCACTATGGGACGTAACATCTGAGATCATCAGTCCCCTAGAACTTAGAACTACTTAAACCTAACTAACGTAAGGACATCAGACACATCCATGCCCGAGGCAGGATTCAAACCTGCGACCGTAGCAGTCGCGCGGTTCCAGACTGAAGCGCCTAGAAGCGCTCGGCCACAAAGGGCGGCTGTCTCGTTGTACTAGCGATATGTATGGCTACGGGGTTCTTGGTTTTCTCTCTGCAAACAACTAGAACAGAATTCAGTAACAAAGTGGCAAGAACACTTACTCTGTGGCCCAATAAAACACTCAGCCATTCTTGGTTACTTTGTTAATCGTCTGTGATGCAGTAAACATCCTTGATTATTGATTTATAATTACTACCATCCCCCCATGAACCATGGACCTTGCCGTTGGTGGGGAGGCTTGCGTGCCTCAGCGATACAGATGGCCGTACCGTAGGTGCAACCACAACGGAGGGGTATCTGTTGAGAGGCCAGACAAACATGTGGTTCCTGAAGAGGGGCAGCAGCCTTTTCAGTAGTTGCAGGGGCAACAGTCTGGATGATTGACTGATCTGGCCTTGCAACATTAACCAAAACGGCCTTGCTGTGATGGTACTGCGAACGGCTGAAAGCAAGGGGAAACTACAGCCGTAATTTTTCCCGAGGACATGCAGCTTTACTGTATGATTAAATGATGATGGCATCCTCTTGGGTAAAATATTCCGGAGGTAAAATTGTCCCCCATTCGGATCTCCGGGAGGGGACTACTCAGGAGGATGTCGTTATCAGGAGAAAGAAAACTGGCGTTCTACGGATCGGAGCGTGGAATGTCAGATCCCCAAGTTTATATGCCAACTAGCTGTGCAGATGATGAAGAAATTGAAGAAATGTACGATGAAATAAAAGAAATTATTCAGGTAGTGAAGGGAGACGAAAATTTAATAGTAATGGGTGACTGGAATTCGAGTGTAGGAAAAGGGAGAGAAGGAAACATAATAGGTGAATATGGATTGGGGGTAAGAAATGGAAGAGGAAGCCGCCTAGTAGAATTTTGCACAGAGCACAACTTAATCATAGCTAACACTTGGTTTAAGAATCATGAAAGAAGGTTGTATACGTGGAAGAACCCTGGAGATACTAAAAGGTACCAGATAGATTATATAATGGTAAGACAGAGATTTAGGAACCAGGTTTTAAGTTGTAAGACATTTCCAGGGGCAGATGTGGACTCTGACCACAATCTATTGGTTATGACCTGTAGATTAAAACTGAAGAAACTGCAAAAATGTGGGAAATTAAGGAGATGGGACCTGGATAAACTGAAAGAACCAGAGGTTGTACAGAGTTTCAAGGAGAGCATAAGGGAACAATTGACAGGTATAGGGGAAAGAAATACAGTAGAAGAAGAATGGGTAGCTCTGAGGGATGTAGTAGTGAAGGCAGCAGAGGATAAAGTAGGTACAAAGACGAGGGCTGCTAGAAATCCTTGGGTAACAGAAGAAATATTGAATTTAATTGATGAAAGGAGAAAATATAAAAATGCAGTAAATGAAGCAAGCAAAAAGGAATACAAACGTCTCAAAAATGAGATCGACAGGAAGTGCAAAATGGCTAAACAGGGATGGCGAGAGGACAAATGTAAGGATGTAGAAGCTTATCTCACTAGGGGTAAGATAGATACTGCCTACAGGAAAATTAAAGAGACCTTTGGAGAGAAGAGAACCACGTGTATGAATATCAAGAGCTCAGATGGCAGCCCAGTTCTAAGCAAAGAAGGGAAGGCAGAAAGGTGGAAGGAGTATATAGAAGGTTTATACAAGGGCGATGTACTTGAGGACAATATTATGGAAATGGAAGAGGATGTAGATGAAGACGAAATGGGAGATACGATACTGCGTGAAGAGTTTGACAGAGCACTGAAAGACCTGAGTCGAAACAAGGCCCACGGAGTAGACAAAATTCCATTAGAACTACTGACGGCCTTGGGACAACCAGTCCTGACAAAACTCTACCAGCTGGTGAGCAAGATGTATGACACAGGCGAAATACCCTCAGACTTCAAGAAGAATATAATAATTCCAATCCCAAAGAAAGCAGGTGCTGACAGATGTGAAAATTACCGAACTACCAGTTTAATAAGCCACGGCTGCAAAATACTACCGCGAATTCTTTACAGACGAATGGAAAAACTGGTAGATGCAGACCTCGGGGAGGATCAGTTTGGATTCCGTCGAAATGTTGGAACACGTGAGGCAATACTGACCTTACGACTTATCTTAGGAGAAAGATTAAGAAAAGGCAAACCTACGTTTCTAGCATTTGTAGACTTAGAGAAAGCTTTTGACAATGTTGACTGGAATACTCTTTTTCAAATTCTAAAGGTGGCAGGGGTAAAATACAGGGAGCGAAAGGCTATTTATAATTTGTACAGAAACCAGATGGCAGTCATAAGAGTCGAGGGGCATGAAAGGGAAGCACTGGTTGGGAAAGGAGTGAGACAGGGTTGTAGCCTCTCCCCGATGTTATTCAATCTGTATATTGAGCAAGCAGTAAAGGAAACAAAAGAAAAAATTGGAGTAGGTATTAAAATTCATGGAGACGAAGTAAAAACTTTGAGGTTCGCCGATGACATTGTAATTCTGTCAGAGACGGCAAAGGACTTGGAAGAGCAGTTGAACGGAATGGACAGTGTCTTGAAAGGAGGATATAAGATGAACATTAACAAAAGCAAAACGAGGATAATGGAATGTAGTCAAATTAAATCGGGTGATGCTGAGGGAATTAGATTAGGAATTGAGACACTTAAAGTAGTAAAGGAATTTTGCTATTTAGGAAGTAAAATAACTGATGATGGTCGAAGTAGAGACGATATAAAATGTAGACTGGCAATGGCAAGGAAAGCGTTTCTGAAGAAGAGAAATTTGTTAACATCGAATATAGATTTATGTATCAGGAAGTCGTTTATGAAAGTATTTGTTTGGAGTGTAGCCATGTATGGAAGTGAAACATGGACGATAACTAGTTTGGACAAGAAGAGAATAGAAGCTTTCGAAATGTGGTGTTACAGAAGAATGTTGAAGATTAGGTGGGTAGATCACATAACTAATGAGGAGGTATTGAATAGGATTGGGGAGAAGAGAAGTTTGTGGCACAACTTGACTAGAAGAAGGGATCGGTTGGTAGGGCATGTTTTGAGGCATCAAGGGACCACAAATTTAGCATTGGAGGGCAGCGTGGAGGGTAAAAATCGTAGAGGGAGACCGAGAGATGAGTACACTAAGCAGATTCAGAAGGATGTAGGTTGCAATAGGTACTGGGAGATGAAGCAGCTTGCACAGGATAGAGTAGCATGGAGAGCTGCATCAAACCAGTCTCAGGACTGAAGACAACAACAACAACAACAACAACAATTACTACCATTGTTATTGTTCTTCGTCACCCCACAACAGCTTTCCTATCACTCGTTGTCTCCGATCAACGTAAAGAATGGATCAGGATGATTGGAATGTGGGATGATTCGTCACTGAGAATATACACATTTAACTCGGCGTCTTGTGTCAGGGTAATATGAAAATCTCAATGAGAAAAGACGACAATAACACCCCACTATTTCTGTCCACTTAACACCATAACTACAGACAAATTGCCGTCTCACTGTATTTTGATTATAATTCGTTAGCCTTTTTGCGACCTCATTTTAATACCTCGTGGGAGCACTTATAATATTTTGCTTTTTGAACACCGAACAATAACACACAAAGATAGTAGATGGAAGGATACAAAGAAAAAATCAGATTCATGGGTGTGGATCCAGTTCATGATAAGAAGACTTAACAAGAGGGAAACGTTACGAAAGCAATGAATACGCTGGTTAGTATACATTATTTATATAGATCTCAAGATGAAAAAGCGCAGATATGCACAGCGCCCGCATCTGCACTTTAGTTTCTGTCTTAATAGGCATAATTTTTAGTTTTTTCTCTTCTGAATTATCAAATGAATTGATTATTACGTGGTACAGAGTAATTAGGTAACTGTGTTTCTTACAGCTTCCATTCGCACCAACATTATTCTACATTCTCGTGTAGTTCATGAAATTCTACTGGTATCATCACAAGACTGCACATAGATGCAATCGATTTTGAGGTGCAAAGTGTTTGTTATCTTACTTTGCGTGACATGTTGGCAAAGCTGATTTCCAAAGACTTTTTATTGTACTGAAATAATCTTTTGTAACAAAGTAAGAAGGTAAGTGTTTTATTGGTATATATTTTGTAGGAAACTGTAATCGTGATGGAAGGTTACACACCTGAATGTTTGACACAGCTGGTAAGAGAAAACGCTGCATATTAACCAAACCCCGCGCCGCCTATCCGTTTCCTCCTATGACACGAGCACAGGATTCTCCTCCTATAACGCTACAGAGCTGTTCCTAGGATAGCTGAGGTTTGGGCAACGTCGTCACAAACATTTGGCAACACTGTGACACTGCAATCATTTCCGCGTATGGTACTGAACTGACTCGCTAAACTCATTTGATATCCCCTTTCCATTTGAATGACTCGTTGTTTATAATCCTCACGTAAACTAAGACACTGAGACGGGTTATGAGGCTGAGCGACCAATACCATGACGTGAGTAGTGTGCTGGCAGCAGTGTGTCCGTAGCCCCGTGGTACCGCCCTTGTCCCGTCTTCCAACGGTTGAGAAAATCGTCAGATCTAAACGTAGTAGGGGCAACGCGTGCGAGCTGATTTTGTGTATTATTTCATGGAGCTGCGAATTCCCACAAAAAACTCTGTAACAAAATCAGAAGAAAACCTTCACACATCAAATCCTCTTGGCAGCTAGAATCAGTGAGTCGTGTTAATGGTCGCAGATCTCGGCTTTCTCACTGCCAAACTGCTATACAATACAAGCGTCTTTGGAAAATTCGAATCGATCGTCAACGATACGAAATTCAATAATGTTCTTCACTTAAGACACCCATGCCAGGGTGATAAATGTGAAGAAAATAAATTGATAACCAAATCGCAAGAAAATACTTTCAGCTCAAAGTGCAATGGTGAAAAACTTACAATTCTGCACAACAGGTAACGCCTCCTTCCGTTGCTGACAAGCTAATTTTGGGTTTCTAGTAATACGTAACTTTATCTATGAAATGCCACATTTGCATACCTGTTGAGTACGACACAGCAGCCCGCATCTCGTGGTTGTGCGGTAGCGTTCTCGATTCCCGGCGGGGTCAGGGATTTTGTCTGCCTCGTAATGGCTGGGTGTTGTGTGATCTCCTTAGGTTAGTAAGGTTTAAGAAGTTCTAAGTTCAAGGGGACTGATGACCATAGATATTAAGTCCCACAGTGCTCAGAGCAATTTCAACCATTCTTTTATAACACAGCATACCATTTAAAAACAGACCCAATCGAAATCTAAGTGAATAGTATTTTAGTAATTTGTGTAGATAGAGGCACGTTTCTGTACAGATACTCAGTTTTGTTAAAACAGACTTACTTTCGTCGTAAGGTTATTGTGGGTAGTTTTATTTCATTTCTTACAATACAGTGCACAGATTTCGTAAGGCTTCTTTTAGTGTTGTTAAAACAATACTAAACATGAGACAAAAGTTAATCATCAACGATATATGCGAATTCTCTGATGTTATCTATAACAGTCTGACAATGCACATGCAGTTTATTGATTACATGCATGTAGAAAACTTGTTCTGAGTTAAAGCTGTCAAACAAGATTTGAAGAAGAATAAAATGCCACTACCAGACGATAGCTAATGCAGAAAATACTTTGTTGACTATTTTGGCACGATGCACTCTCCCCATACATAATACAAAAGCTTCGAGACGCATCTGCTGCCTGGCCGTCTATTAAACCTGAAAAGAACAAAATGACACAGAAGTTAGCCTTTTTTCCACATGCGACTATTTTGGGTTGAGAAGTGAAGAGAATTAATTATATTCAAAGTTCCATTAAATTTATAACGTCAGAAGACAGCAAAATTGCGTTTTTTTTTTTTTTTTTAAAAAAAGTAGTAGCGAATGTAATACAACACGCGACGTCTTAACAACAGTGCGCGACACTTACCGTTACGCTACCAGCTGTGACGTACCTACAGCACCTCTGCCAGTAATCAACAGTTCCTGCAGAACTTCGGCGTTCCATAGTGCTGTGAGATAATGCATATGGCCGGATCTAGACTTCTGAGAGACAGACAGTTACATAATTTTTTTTTTGCACTGCACGATGGTTTCAACAAACAGATAGCGCAATAGAGTAGCTCAAATGGAAAGGAACAATTCCTATTTAAATTTCTGCATCTTACACTGTATGCAGTTCAGTGTAGGTGGCAGTTACTTAATTTATTTCAGTGATAACAAAATAGAGTCGAATGTATGCACTGGGTAGCCAAGGCAGCTAGTTCATCGCGATTCGGTGAACCAAGTAAATCAAAGTACTGAACATCCTGCAAACCGCTACAGTTAGCCTGTGTGTCAGAAATCTCAGCTTGTGTGCCGCAACGGTGTTTTGCTAGAGACCTGAGTCGTATAACAGGGGGTTTGGTGGTCTGTTGTATTGATCGTAGTTTTGCAGAATGATGGTCTCAGTTCGATTCCAGCTTCTGCCGATGTTTTTTGATAGGGAGAGGGAGATTCTACAATCCTGGAAATTGAAATAAGAACACCGTGAATTCATTGTCCCAGGAAGGGGAAACTTTATTGACACATTCCTGGGGTCAGATACATCACATGATCACACTGACAGAACCACACGCACACAGACACAGGCAACAGAGCATGCACAATGTCGACACTAGTACAGTGTATATCCACCTTTCGCAGCAATGCAGGCTGCTATTCTTCCATGGAGACGATCGTAGAGATGCTGGATGTAGTCCTGTGGAACGGCTTGCCATGCCATTTCCACCTGGCGCCTCAGTTGGACCAGCGTTCGTGCTGGACGTGCAGACCGCGTGAGACGACGCTTCATCCAGTCCCAAACATGCTCAATGGGAGACAGATCCGGAGATCTTGCTGACCAGGGTAGTTGATTTACAACTTCTAGAGCACGTTGGGTGGCACGGGACACATGCGGACGTGCATTGTCCTGTTGGAACAGGAAGTTCCCTTGCCGGTCTAAGAATGGTAGAACGATGGGTTCGATGACGGTTTGGATGTACCGTGCACTATTCAGTGTCCCCTCGACAATCACCAGAGGTGTACGGCCAGTGTAGGAGATCGCTCCCCACACCATGATGCCGGGTGTTGGCCCTGTGTGCCTCGGTCGTATGCAGTCCTGATTGTGGCGCTCACCTGCACGGCGCCAAACACGCATACGACCATCATTGGCACCAAGGCAGAAGCGACTCTCATCGCTGAAAACGACACGTCTCCATTCGTCCCTCCATTCACGCCTGTCGCGACACCGTTGGAGGCGGGCTGCACGATGTTGGGACGTGAGCGGAAGACGGCCTAACGGTGTGCGGGACCGTAGCCGAGCTTCATGGAGACGGTTGCGAATGGTCCTCGCCGATACCCCAGGAGCAACAGTGTCCCTAATTTGCTGGGAAGTGGCGGTGCGGTCCCCTACGGCACTGTGTAGGATCCTACGGTTTTGGCGTGAATCCGTGCGTCGCTGCGGTCCGATCCCAGGTCGACGGGCACGTGCACCTTCCGCCGACCACTGGCGACAACATCGATGTACTGTGGAGACCTCACGCCCCATGTGTTGAGCAATTCGGCGGTACGTCCACCGGCCTCCCGCATGCCCACTATACGCCCTCGCTCAAAGTCCGTCAACTGCACATACGGTTCACATCCACGCTGTCGCGGCATGCTACCAGTGTTAAAGACTGCGATCGAGCTCCGTATGCCACGGCAAACTGGCTGACACTGACGGCGGCGGTTCACAAATGCTGCGCAGCTAGCGCCATTCGACGGCCAACACCGCTGTTCCTGGTGTGTCCGCTGTGCCGTGCGCGTGATAATTGCTTGTACAGCCCTCTCGCAGTGTCCGGAGCAAGTATGGTGGTCCTGACACACCGGTGTCAATGTGTTCTTTTTTCCATTTCCAGGAGTGTATTTTGTTCTGGATACGCCAAGTGTAGAAGGTATAATGGGATTGTGGTCTGAAAATCACATTAAACATAATATTTCTTTTCTACGAAGTAGACGTTAGGTGGAACCACAATAAAGTAAGGAGTGGCGACACGTAGAAACTCTATCACCAGTAACCTTTTTTATACTAGTTATTTATTTCTAGTGACGAAACAAACCCTGTGTATGGTCACAAGACACTTATTCCATTTTTTATTTGTGGTTCTGTATGTCGATCAAATTGGTTCTGAACTGGGAATGCAACTCAGACAGCCTTTAACGCGGAATTTGATCCCTTCGTGACAATACAGTTCGACTACAACTTGTTGTTTGTTCAAAACTGCAGACCCCTCAACATCTCCACATATTACGCATGAATGGGTTGGAATCCTGGCCCACCACTAAACTTTTCACTATGTATTATCAAGCTCTAGCATGAGAACATCTATCTGCTGGTGGATAATAATTTTTATTTTTAATGCATTTTCATTCGTTGTCAACACTAACAGTATCTGACGTTTTTGACTCCCAATGAGACAAAGAACTATTTGCGATTTCACTGTAAGTTCAAGGATGTTATTCCGAGCTGCTGGTGGAGAAAAATTCGGTAACTGTTGTCTCTTTGCGTGTCGTCAACAACGATATGTTTGGGGTTCGATTCTCAGTCAGCACTGAACACTTCATCATATTATGTCTAGTTCAAACATGCTCACATGTCGCTGCTGGTGTAACAGACCCATACTTAACATTCCTTTTCTCTAGAATATAACAGCGATACGTGCCGGGTTGGAGTCCTGGGAAGAAAAAATAATGTTTCGTCTCGTCATTTCATTTAATACATCTAGCTAACTGCCGAGAAATTTCGATATGTCAAATTTCATTGTGCTTGGATAACAATCCGATTAGGTTCTGGTTGCTATTCCCTGTCCAACACAAAGATTTACCTCACTGCATTTCATGTAAGTTACTTGTGAAGAAGCGGTATTTAGCATCTCTCGTAGTACGTTAACAGGGACAATAGATGCTGTGTAGGAATTAGCGTCCGTTGAAAATGTTACGTTATATAATTTAAAGTTGATATTTGCTAACTGACACTGTCCAAAAATGAGGTATATCACTCTCTTTATGCCTAGTCAGGAATGACTGATAATTTCCGTCAGCAACGACATCTTAGCCTGCATGATTGGTTCAAATGGCTCTGAGCACTATGGGACTCTACATCTGAGGTCATCAGTCCCTAGACCCTAGAACTACTTAAACCTAACTAACCTAAGGACACCGCAGACATCCACGCCCGAGGCAGGATTCGAACCTGCGACCGTAGCAGTCACCCGGTTCCGGACTGAAGTGCCTAGAACCGGACGGCCACCGAGGCCTAGCTTGCATGGCCTGGGTTTGAATCCATATGGAGAACGAGTCGGTTCGTCGTGTCATTTGAAGTTCATACATATTCTCAACTAGATGCTCAGGAATAACGTAAATTTTTAACGACATTTTGTGTTAAATAACAAGTATGGTATGTTACTTTGAAGAGGAAATCTTGAATACAGCAAACTTACTACGTACATTACCTACCTGACGTGATAATGAGGCGGCTAACATTTCAGGTATGTCATTTATTGCATTAAATGTGAGCTTAAAAGCCTTAAGGATAGTCTTATCTGTGATGAGGTGTTCCCTGATATTTGTAGTATCGTGGTATTACTTTACATCTTGAGTTATTGCGATACAGAGCAGTGTTTTCTAGTGGTGATTTGTTGGAACCATTTTCAATCGTCAAACGACTGCAGCAAGGAGCCATTAGAGCACCTGCTAGTCAGCTGCGTTATGTAGGTCGCATGGATATCAGGTGAAATGCAATTCAGGTTGTTCGGATACTTTTGAGCACGACTGTACGTAAAATCAGAAGTTAAATATCAAATTTTTTCACTAATAGCGAAATCCTGGAACCTTACCTGACGATAGAATTGTTTTGGCTGACTGGGATTCGAACCCAGCATCTAGCACCGTCGTTTTCTAGCCAGGAACAGACGATAAATAGCTGTTGTTGGTTCACCAGTAGCAAGATGGACGCATGTTTAGCTAGACATCAGGCGAGGAAAAGTTCTGTGCTGAATGGAATTCAAACCCCGCACACGTGGTCATGAAGACACTTTACCCATCAAATTCTTTTCCAATAATAGCTGGGAGTGGCATGTTTGTACTTTCAATGATGTGATGAAAAATACTCTGCTGGCTAGAAGTTGAATCCACAACATGTCGTCGTTGGTGATCACAACGAACACAACGTCAAACCCAAATCCTTTTTCATCAGCAGGATGGAGAGCAATGTTTGAAAAGATGTAAGGAAACGTTTGATCTTGTAATGTTGTGATAAAAAGCTCATCATGTGGCTATGAGTTGAAACGAACACGTTACAACTGACAACGCACGAAGAGACGTTGAAAATGCAACTATTTTTCACTTGTAGTTCGGAGTGCACATGCTAGGGCTTGAAATGAAATAATGAATATTTTGTGCTGATCAGGATTCGAAACCAGATAGGTGCCTTTCGAGGACGCCTAGAATAGTTTGCAATCTTCGCGAACACAGTGAAATCGAATTCTAATCCCAGTCCAGCACCACAATTTTCAAAGTCTCAGTTTCAAATAAAGTAAGAGCCTTGTGAACTTACATTGCCATTGGTTCGTTAAATGAAATACGTTTTCTAGTTTACGACGGCTTGCTGGTGACAGAGTCTCTGCCTTACGGGGTTTCTCCATCTGTCACAGCTCAAACGAATGCCCAGTCGGCAGCGAAGGGATGTTATCTTTACTGCGGATATTGAACTACGGAGCTTACTGGCGTTCTGCACTTGGCGCTACTACGGGTCAAGGAGAGTTACTTGTGTGTGTTAAAAATCTACGCATGACGTAACATGTGCACCTACACGTTTTACACATCAATACAAGATTAATCCACCAGACCACAAAACCCCTGCCAAGCACATAATTATGAATTGCAGAGTACTTATTTAGATGTAGATGCAGATGTCAAGGGACGCGTAACAGGAAGGAGGGCGGGATCTGGGAATGGATAGAAGTGCAGAAGTGCAAAATATAAGCTTTAAATGCTTGAAAAGTATTGTTTACTTAGATGTGTGCCACAGTTCGTTTTATCCTAGGACCGAGGGATAAGGAAGGACTGTTCTCGGAACGAACAATGGATTATAGGGAAGGGGAGGTCAAAGAATACGGTTTCATAGGTGGTGAGGGGAATGATAGAGAGTAAAGACAGCAGCAAATAAAAGAGAAAATGTAGCGTCATTGGAAACCGCTAGATTTGTTTACAAAGTTTTGGGGAGTGTAATAGAAGGCCACTCACGGTGATAGTGTCAGAGAGAGAGTGTGTGAGAGAGAATAGAAGAGATATGAACAACGAGTAAACATAAATGTTCAAATGTGTGTGAAATCTTATGGGACTTAACTGCTAAGGCCATCAGTCCCTGATCTTACACACTACTTAACCTAAATTATCCTAAGGACAAACGTACACACCCATGCCCGAGGGAGGTCATGAATTTCCGCCGGGACCACCCTCACAGTCCATGACTGCAGCGCCCTGACCGCTCGGCTAATCCCGTGCTGCGAGTAAAGATAATATGAAATCGTTGGCGTATTGCGTGGAGGACGGAGGGTGTATTCATGGATGGAGGGGAAGAGAAAGACGTATTTGAAATAACAAAAACTACTGTGACAGAGTCCATCTACGCTGATTAGTTTGTAAGTATGTAGACAGGGTATAAATGAAATCAAAATAGAATGCTTAACAAACTGTATATTCAAAAGAAACCCACTTGAATTAAAAGGGCAACTCGAAGGAAAGCTAACCCATATTGTATCTTTTGTGTTGCCACGCGATCTTGCACTAGCTCCCAATGAGGAAAAATGACGAAAAAGAAGACATAACAAAACATTTTAAGAACTCTAATATTTTATCGAGAATCTTTCATTATTTTGTACTTCAATCACGCGTCTTGGCATAGAATGTATAAGCAGTCGGACGTAACAGCCTGAAGAAGCAACTTCCTCCCAGGCTTCCAGGGCGAAGTCCCAAAGAGCGTCCGCAGTAGTTGGTTGGTTTCGTGGCCAGTTCTCTGTTAATGTTCTCGATACCTCAGCCCACATGTTTTCCATGGAGTTCATATCAGCCGCCCGTGGCGGCCAGTCCATGACGTTGACACCCGTCGTGGAGAGCCGCTGCCGAACAAATGCAGACTTGTGAATGGGAGAATCGTCCTCTTCCAATGTGACGTCCCCTTCTGCGTATAGCATTCGCACTGACGGAAGCATCACATTTTCCAATATGTGGGCATACTGCGCCCTGTCCAGAGTTTCTTCTATCCTGTGAAGAATTCCCGCCCCTCTCGTAGAATTCCAACCCCAGCAGGCAACAGATAGCCGGCCAATTCTTCTCGTCGTGGTTACATATTCACGTCGATGGCGAGTCCCTTGCGGCCTGTAAACGATTCGTGGACCGTCGTTATTGGTGGAAAACACCTTCTCATCAGTGAAAATGACGTTGTCCCACGACGCCCTCAGATGGAGCTCCGCAAATGCTAGCCGGTATAAAACGTCGTCTTCGCTGAGCTCTTGTGTCACGGCGGATCGTCGTGCATGCATTCCAGCGTCCCTCAGCCTTCGGCGAATCGTGTCACTAGAGCCTGGGAAGTTGGTCTCCCGCCGCAACTGCTTCGCGTTCAGAAAGGCATTTTCTCTGCTCCTTGACATTAGGTACCTGTCTTCCTGCTGTGAGATCACTCTCTTCCTGCCGAAGCCAGGAGCCCTGTTAGTGATGCTTCTTTCAAGGCAGATCCTCCACCATCTCGTTGAAGTGGTATTTGGTAGCCATAATACGGTCTGCCAATTTCTCTGATGGAACATCCTCCTTCCTCAATGAGAGCGACGACTGTACCTCGGCCGGCCGGACTGACCGAGCGGTTCTAGGCGCTTCAGTCTTGAACCGCGCAACCGCTACGGTCGCAGGTTCGAATCCTTCCTCGGGCATGGATGTGTGTGATGTCCTTAGGTTAGTTAGGTTTAAGTAGTTCTAAGTTTTATCGGCCTGATGACCTCAGGTGTTATGTCCCATAGTGCTCAGAGCCATTTGAACCACTTTTTGACTCTACCTCGAAAAGACCTCTCCCAGTGAGCCATTACAGCAGACAGCCTGATGTGTATTTCTGCTTGCCGCTCTTATACTGATGCCAGGAGAGGAGGTAAACATATTTACGTCAAACGGAGCGGCAGAGGCAGAGGCATGCGGCGCAGCCGTGCTGGTTCGTCCCGGGCTGTCGGCCCACCAACGCCACCGCCAGATCGCTCACTTCCGTCTTGCCTCGGCCAGCCTGGCTGGCCCGTAGCTCGCGAGCCGCGGCTAGTACAGACCCGGGCCGCATGGCCACGATCACCCCTTGAAGGATCAAAAGTTACACCTAATCTACCCAAGTCTGTAGTACAAACAAACGCAGCTACAGCTATTATGGTATAACATGTGCAGGCACACCTACAGTTGACGATTTATTCAAATATTTGACGAACAATACTTTCAAAAATACATTCATTTTAAACGTAGCTACCACAAAATATTTCACCTAGCTAGCAATAGTATGATGCAGGAAACTATACTTTCTTGTAAGCGCAGTCCATTAGATTTAGCCTTAAGAAAACCTGTATTCAACCACGACAACTAAGTGGAATGTAAAAGTAAACAGGTTTAGCGGCAGCTACTAAAAATAATAGTATATATTTAGTATGTAATACATGTTTTGTGCACTTATAATATTTACTCAGTGTCCCTGAAACAATACGTGCTGCACGACGGAAATTACTTTCCGCCGAGGCACTTCATTTACATCTCAATGATACACGACTACTAGAGAACATTGCTCTTTACGGCAGTCAATCCACTTGTAAATTAACATCATAATACCGCAGATATTAAGCAACACGTTACTAGGGATGAGTAAGGCCCCTAAGGTTTGCAACTAAACATGCTACTCCTAGCTGCTACTGAATATGAAGCTGATTATTAACGTGTCTTCATAACCATGGGTGCGGCGTTCGACTATCAGTCAGCATAGACGTTTTCGTCATCTTACTTCTAGTTAAACGTGTGCACATCTCGCTGATGGTGAACCAACATTGGACATTTATCGTCTGTTCCTGGTTAAACAACGACGGCGGTAGGCGCCGGGTTCGAATCCCGATCAGGCAATACAACTTCAGTCGTCATTTAAGGTTCCAACCCCACTACTGGTGACAAACTGTGATATCTACATTCTGATTTTACATACTTATTCAACAATCCGATTAGGTGCTGGGTTCGCATCCTTCTCCCCAGCATTACATGATGGCATTTCAATTTTAAACATGTGCATCCTTTATTCCTTGACAATGCAACACTATATAACATCTTTCGAGGTTAATTACCAAGAAGGTAATTGTCATGTTAGGGTTCCTGCTTTCGTACAAACATTATCGTCATTTATGTTCAACTTGAGAATTGATAACTGATACTGGTGCAAACGTCAATATTTTACGTCTCTTTCTGCGTAGTGATCGAGTCTCGCTAAGGCACAAAGCTTTGCTTGGTTAACAATGGCTTTACGTTCTGGGTTTGCATCCGCATCCAGAACAAAGACGTTGGTCATGTCATTTAAAGTACAACTTCGTGTACAAGTAACTGTTGATGAGTAATGTGAACAATGATATTACTTGTGATTCGCTGTTAATGTTGGGATTTCTGTAGAGTGGTTGCCGCCGTTAATCACGTTTTCTTTTAACTGCTTAGTATTACATAACGTTGATATGAAACTACTCCCCATTTAACGTTGAACGACGATCAGCATGTGTTGGGTAAACCTTTCAGACAGCAAAGAACTTGTTTCCAATTGCCATACAGCTTTATAAATCCATATACTGTCTCAAATATTTAATTGTGCCTAAGGATTACTGAACGATTTATGCGACAAACCTAGTTGTCCCATAACATTTGAAATGTCACTTATTGTAATTAAGTGTAGTTTACAGAAGTTAAGGACTGTCTGATCTCTTCTGTACTATCGTGGTGTTACTTTACTTCTGGACGGATTGTCATAAAGAACAGTGCTCTCTAGTAGTCTCTAGCGGTACCCATTGTGTATCTTACAACGACTGTACTGTGGAGGAGTGCGACTATGTGCAACACAGATATGCTATTTTGGTTGCATACATTCAGGTGCATCCTACACCTTTGAATTCAGGGGTGACCCACTTTTTTTTTGCTGTCAAGTGTACCTTTTTTCAGTGTCGGGCGGTACTGTACCCTTTCATTCTTACAAAATTTGGAAAACAAGCACTGTGTTTTCCACGTGGACTCTTTTCCTGCACTTACACACTCCTTTCCTAAAATGCAAATCTGCTTTTGTCAGATGGACAAGAACATCACTGTTCACCCATTATTCTGCCATTTGCAATTTTTAAACGACCTCAATCACTCACCCTGTTCTGAATTCATGCGCAAGCAGTTTGTCTAAGCATCACATTTTCAGTGTACCTGGTAGCGGTAAGTAACCTCCACAAGGCGTACCTTCCCTTTTGTCGTAACTATTTTCAATACCGGCCCTATATGGAATTCAAATAGCTTAGCCCTATGGACGTATATGGGAACAAAGGCTGTGTGAAAGGGCACGGCCACAGTGTCGGTGGAAACACTTCCGCTGTTTCTGAAAAACTCTTCCGCAGATGGTGGACAACGTGCAAATCAGCTCTGGTCGGAAAACCAACGATACAAAATGTTTGGCCCCAAGTCCCACACTACCTCCGACACCTACAAAAGGGTCGGAAAGGTAACTTAGAGTTCACTATCCTTCGTGTATACGTAACGTCATTTTGACTTTCGTGATCGTTCTGTTTGCAGCACGTGAGGCGTTCGTGACGTTCAAAACAATAACATTCGCCTCAAGTTGAGTGGACGTTACGCTTTTTCTTTGCTGCGGGGTTAATTAATCTGGTGGTTACTTTGTTAATAAGATTTGTAAAGTTCTGCATTCATATCGACTAGAATCTGAATAAGAGAGAGATTAAAGGTGTGCATGCATCAACTCCGAAACTTATTGAAGAAATTTTACGAACTATTTTCCATAAAAAACTTCATCAGCCCTGAAAGTGAGACGACTTGCTAATTTACAAGCAAAAAACAATATAAAGGCTGATAGCGTTTAACTCAGTATCGTATATATTCAATGGTGTTCATTAAGTTAATTTTTTAAATTATGAAACCAGTTTCAAGATTTAACTGTAATTACACTCACTTTCAGACGAAACAGAACACCGTGAACGACTCGAGTTAGGACGCTGATATTCACAGGACAAGTACAATAGTATGATCTGCAGAAATGAATATAATTTGATCCATGTCGCTGGCTGCTTCAAGGTTGACATCGATATCGCGGCACAACACCACCTACCAGTAAAATTTCCGTGCGTCTCTCGTTGTCGCTGTAAACCGAAGGTAGTGGATCAGTGTGACTTGAGCAGAGCTGCCGTGCGTCTCGCAGATTTATCCTCGAACTGTAACGTCAGATCAGTGAGTTTGAAAGACGTCGAATTATTAGCATGAAAGATTCTGACGCATCCATCCAAGAAATTGCTGCTCGTGTGGGACGAAGTGTTTCGGCAGTGCAGCTGGTGTGTGCAGAATGGTTCACAGAAAACCGTGGAACACTACCAAACGGGTGAGGTCACACCAGAATAGACCACACACCCGAGAAGATTGACGCCTCATCCAAATGGCATTGCATGACAGATCTGCTCTAGCGCAACCGTGGAACAGTATAACACATCGTAAACTATCAGGGATGACAGTCCGTCCCCAAATATTAAGACATCTGTTACATGCTCGTCGTCCATTTCTCCGCCTATCTTTGACGAATATAGAGAAACATGAAAGACGGCAATGGCATCAGGTACTGTATTCGGTCGAATCTATGACAGCACATTTTGAACAGCTCAAAAACACTTTGATATTGGTAAGGTTTTTGTAATGAAATGAGGAGAAACCTAAAATTGATGGTGAAAGGTGCACTTTTGTTGAAGACATTATTGTTTGAAAAACAAGTGTCGTAAAACTATTAGGCAATATGTAAGTCACCTTTTGATCCACTTGTAAATGTGTCAGTCTAGTTATGCTTTTATTGTGAGTGACACTTCTTTGCAGAAGATGATCACCGAGTCTTGAATATTTATTCCGCATTTGCATGTTTGATGTTAAATTTGTAAATTATTGTTAATAACAGCTCACCCCTGAGAGCAGACAGAGAGACTGTGTGTTCACTCTTGTGTATGATATGTTTATTCACTATCTTATGAAAACGTTGGTGATTTTTTGTGTGTGTTTGTGTTTGTATGTCATTATGTGCCATCTTCTGTTTTCTCTTAAGTTTTCCTAATAATTTTGTGTAGTTGTTATGGTAATGAGTGACTGTGATTGTGTATGGTCCTGTTGTGATACTGTCAATGGTTTTGCCTTTTCTGACTATATTTTAATTTTGATTTTGTTGTTAAGTTTTGTGACTATATCACTATTGTACTCATTGTTTCAGGCTGTCTACATTATTAACTCCAGGTCTTTTAAGTAGTTTTAGTTGTTGAGTGAAACTGTAATGTATAGAAGTATTGTTTGCTGTTGTGAACGTGTGTTGTTAAATTCTTGGGGGGTAATAATGTCAGTTGCTGTGGGTGTACAGTAAATTTCAAACGTATGTTTTGCGTTTTGATTGTTATATACAGTAAGTCGATTTGATTGTTCTCTTCTCATTCCATTGTGGTTTTTGTATTTTTATGTAGCTTCTTGATGTCTGTATGTAATTCTACAATTTTTCTTTGTGGTTCATCTATTAAGCAGAGGACGTCATCCATTACTTGAAACAGGATAGTATGTTGTGTTCTTTTGCTGCAGTTTTTCTAAACACTGGGACAGTTATAACTGGGTCCCTATCTCGATACATAGACAACCGGTCTCAGGTTATACACTGGAGGTCCTTGTATCCCCATTCGCTATTCCCCAGAATCGACCGGAAATTTCTCAAGGTCACCTAGGTGATGCACCCAGGCAACTGTGCAAGTGATATTCAAGATCATTCCGTAATTCTTAAGTCATCACATGTCATAAAAATGGTGGAAACCCCGTCTACGTTTCCACACCCCACCCCTTTGAAGCATGAGGATTAAGCACTTTTTTAACTGGGACACTTAAGTGTGAGGCATTGTTATGGAGGTGGACTGAATAGGAAGAGGATGTGGCTATCTCTTAATAACAAATTATGTCACCTGAGTTCTGTTTGTTAATAACCGTGTTACGCGACACTTGCAGAGGCCATATCGAGTCAGATCTGTGAGTACTCTCATTATACCACATTTTACATATTTTTCACCTATTTCCGACCTTGTTTCTGTTTTATAACTGAATGCACTCTGGAGCTGGGTAGCGTAGGGAGACGAGTTGTAGCCTGTGCCTTTTTTATAACGTTATGTCACTTCAATCGGGTTCTATTTGTTAACAAGAGTTTTGTATTAGCTGGAAACAGCAGAGACTACACCCACGCAGATATGTAAGTACTATAATTAGTCCGTATAATCTCACAATTTTCCCAAATTTTACCTATTTTCACTCTTTTTCGGATTTTCTTGTCCAATTACACAAGATACACTGCTCTCTTCCCGAGGTCGCGACGACGTCACGATGCTCTCAGGCAATCACAATGCAATATGGGCTTTAATTTGATATCACTGATATTAAAGCACAGTTTCCGAAATCCATCTGTTATAGTTGGGACACTCTGGAGTTGAACAGCGTACCGTTAGGTTGTATTCAGTGTCTGTTTGTTAATAAAAAATTATGTTACTTGAGATGTATTTCATTTGTAACAGATCAATGTTTCGTCCTTACAACCACTAACAGAAACGACACTGACACACATACGTTAATAATCTCAATCATCCATATTTTATGAATTTTTTCCGTATTTTACGCAGTTTTAAACATTGTACCCAATGATGCGAGTTATGTGTCAACATGGTGTTACCATCGCCTCGCATCGAGACAAAATGTGACGTCACATATGTCACGTCACGTCATGACGTTACATCACAGTGGCGCACTGTGTTGCGGCACGTCGTGATGCGTTGCGTAGACGTCGTGAATTTGTCAGTCGATAACAATACAGCATGTTGCCCATTTATTTTTCGTTGCTGAGACTCCATTCCATTACTGGTGTTTGACGTCATAATGTTATAAAAGTAATCAATCGTACAAACAGTGACTTGATAGAGAACTCTATACACGCTACCGATTTCTAGACAGAGATGCTTTATATAATACACATATCACATAGCAGGAGGTAAAGCACCACTACCTTAGTAGGTGGGACGTCAAGGTAACATTGAATGCTTCCAACCGAAGTGGTTGTTTGTGTGTAGCACAGTGCTACAAAATACATCTCTAGAGATATAAGAAACGAAAATGAATTTGCCCATAGGGGAATCCGTCCGTCAGACGCGGTTGTGTTGGTGTAGCCGAGAACTCCGACGTGTGCGGATACACTACCCACGAACTGCCGAAATTTTGCGGTATAATCCTCTCCAATCTGGCCCCAGACATTGCTGCTGCATCGGTTCTGTCCGACAGATCTCCTCCCCACGTTGATAACGGCAAGCAGATCATGACGCGTCCATGAAAATATGTACGTCTGGCACCCACCTAGATAACGGAGAACTCTCCCAAGCTTTTGCATATCGAAGGAGTCAAGAGAGATCCTGGTAGGATATACCACTCATCGTGCGATTGTGACCAACAGGTCGCGAATAACAGAGCTCCACATGTTTTCCTGACATTACACCAGACCATCTCACTAGGCGAGGTAGAGATATTTGCGTAATATATGTGTAACCTTCTCCACTCTGCCGGCTGGCATAGATGGTGCCCAACGGCTCAGTGAGAGGGTATCCCGCCACAGAAAAGCCTGTTGTAACTCGCCGGAGTCTTTGCAGACAATCGTTGCTAACACTTGAAACGCCAAGCACTGCCCTCCCCGCTGCACCAACTTTTCTCTCTGGACCACCTAGGCGATCCAGTCGCAACTCGCAGGCACTCACACGCACACCTGATGACATTGATCTAAGTGGTTATAAGGTTGTAGCAGTATAAGGATCGTAGCAGTAAGGCTGTAACAATATAAGCTTCGTAGCAGCGAATTCCTTGTCGCTGTAACACATTCCTTAGTGAGCGGGAGACTTCTGCAAGGCACTAGTAATGTAGTGCTGGACTTGTTTCTAATAGGTTTAATCCACATGCTAGTATTATGTGAACTCAAACTGGCCAAAGCTGTTTTTCCTGAAAAAGAGTACTGGGAACAGACGCACAGAGTCAATATAACGTAAGGGAAAATAGAACCTGTATAGTTAGATGCTTTCCTCTCTGTAGCCCTACGTTTTGTTAGTGGCACTAATTGCCTTACTGTGTGTGCATCTTGAGAAGAGAGATACCGAATTCATATGATCCCCTTTATAAGTAACAAGCGGCCAAGAGTCTGGATAAGCATTTACTGAATCTGAGTCTAATTTGGAAGTGGAAGTGTTCTTGAGATGATTACAGCCCGCATCCATTAAACCAAAGTTGTAAGTGTATCAGACTGTAAATCAAACCTCGTATTTTGTCATAACACACCACGAAATTCTTAAACAACTTATGTACGTGATAAATCACTACTGTTTCGGAGACCAATTGTAGGTAATACCATACTGTCTTTATCGCTGTGTAGTACATATCAGGAAGGACGTTATTTTTATCAGCCATAGCCGTGAGTACATAAGAAAGCTAGTTTCACAGACTTGATTCTGTAGGAAGTGTCATGGACAGGTTGGATGGTTTCAATCTTGCGGCGGAGTAACTCTGAACTACACCGTCAGATCGAGCGTAAGTGGCTTTGTTTCTTCGTATAAGCGGGCTTCACGTTGAAATTATAGGCATACAACGAATAGTTTTAGACACCATCATAGATCACGACTGTCTTTCTTTCAAGTATAGTTTCGAGGTATTACACCCTGTCACTACCGAGTAATCTACACTGCTGGCCATTACAATTGCTACACCACGAAGATGACATGCTACAGACGCGAAATTTAACCGACAGGATGAAGATGCTGTTATATGCAAATGATTAGCTTTACAGAGCATTCACACCAGGTTGGTGCCGGTGGCGACTCTTACAACAGTGCTGACATGAGGAAAGTTACCAACCGATTTCTCATACACAAACAGCAGTTGACCGGCGTTGCCTGGTGAAACGTTGTTGTGCTGCCTCGTGTAAGGAGAAGAAATGCGTACCATCACGTATCCGACTTTGATAAAGGACGGATTGTAGCCTATCGCTATTGCGGTTTATCGTTTCGCGACACTGCTGCTCGCGTTGGTCGAGATCCAATGACTGTTAGCAGAATATGGAATCGGTCGGTTCAGGAGGGTAATACGGAACCCCGTGCTGGATCCCAACGGCCTCGTATCACTAGCAGTCGAGATGACAGGCATCTTATCCGCATGGCTGTAACGGATCGTGCAGCTACGTCTCTATCTCTGAGTCAACAGATGGGGCAAGACAACAACCATCTGCACGAACAGTTCGACGACGTTTGCAGCAGCATGGACTATCAGCTCTGAGACCATGGCTGCGGTTACACTTGACGCTGCATCACAGCCAGGAGCGCCTGCGATGGTGTACTCAACGACGAACCTGGGTGCACGAATGTCAAAAATTCATTTTTTCAGATGAATCCACGTTCTGTTTACAGCATCATGATGGTCGCATCCGTGATTGGCGACATCGCGGTGAACGCACATTGGAAGCTTGTATTCGTCATCGCCATACTGGCGTATCACCCGGCGTGATGGTATGGGGTGCCACTGGTTATACGTCTCGGTCACCTCTTGTTCGCATTGACGGCACTTTGAACAGTGGACGTTACATGTCAGATGCGTTGCGACCCGTGGCTCTACTCTTCATTCGATCCCTGTGAAACCCTACATTTCAGCAGGATAATGCACGACCGCATGTTGCAGGTCCTGTACGGCCGTTTCTGGATTCAGGAAATGTTCGACTGCTGCCCTGGCAAGCACATTCTCCAGATCTCTCACCAATTGCAAACGCCTGGTTAGTGGTGGCCTTCACAATACGCCAGTCACTACTCCTGATGAACTGTGGTATCGTGTTGAAGCTGCATGGGCAGCTGTACTTGTACACGCCATCCAAGCTCTGTTTGACACAATGTCAATGCGTATCAAGGCCGTTATTACGGCCAGGGGTGGTTGTTCTGGGTACTCATTTCTCAGGAAATATGCACCCAAATTGCGTGGAAATGTAATCACATGTTAGTTTTAGTATAATATATTTGTCCAATGAATACCCGTTTATCATCTACATTTCTTCTTGGTGTAGGAATTTTAATGGCCAGTAGTGTATTAAAGTTAGTCTCACCACAGGTTAAAATCCAGCAGTGTATTGAAGTTAGTCTCACCACAGGTTAAAATCCAGCAAAGGTAAAGCACTTATGTTTTTGAGTTTTAGGCCTTATAGTCAACGCCATTTAAGGTAGTATTACTTCGTCAATACACTCGTAGCTCTGGGCACGGTGTGCATCGAGAAATGTGATCTTTCGGTGCAAGTACAAAAATAAATCGCCGTCTAGGATAAAATAGTCGTGCTATCCTTATAACAGCGAGGCAATTTTCTCTGTGAAGTACATAGACGTAATGAGGCGTACGTGAAGCATCCCCCCCCCCCCCCCCCGATTGGTAGAAGATATCTCATACCCTGATGCCTTCAGTAAGAAGTTCTGAATGCTGCTGCCAGTTTTGAAGGTACGCAATACTAAGGCACTGTACCTCCACATTATGGGAAATTCGTCGATGTACACTTCTTGTAGGAGGAGGATGTCTATGTCCGCCCTTTATAGCACAACTTTAAGTAAATACATCCTTTTCTGCCACTGAATGGCGTTGATGTCGAGAGACGCAAGCCAATATGCTTGTCTTCGTTCCTATATCTACGTATGTATCGCACATGGAAACTTATGTCATTTGAATTTGTATTGGCACATTGTGTTCCTCTTTCGTGTCTGCCAGCGTTGGTTATAGTTCTAACTTAAAGGAGCGCCTACCCTGCCGCATTGCCTGTTGCTACCGTCAGCGGATCACCTTCACAGTCAACCCAGTCTACTTGGGACAAGTTAGCCCTCGGCGTCGTCTTGGCAGCCCCATGTCTCTGTGTCGTCTTTTCTGATACCATAGATTGGTAATAGACTGATGGTAGCTCTGCATTATCGAGCACTTCAGGGCTATTCTACAGTCGTGTTCGGGATGTAAGGTCTCTGTCATATAGCGCGCTTCTTTCCCTATGTTGATGGTCGCCCTTCGTATATAGCTTCTTTTAGTCGCGTTGTGGCTTAGTGCTCTTCAATTCCCGAATCGCTGCAGCATATATTCATTGGTTACTCCACCTACCTACACTGGAGAGCTAAACAGACGGCTACACTTGCGTAATATCGTGTAGGACCTCCGCGAGTATGCAGAAGCGCTGCAGCATGAAGTGGAATAGGGTGGACTACTTTCTGAAGTGGTTCTGGAGGGAACTGACACCAGGAATCCAGCTGGACGGTCCATACATCAGTAAGAGGACGAGGAGGTGGAGGTCTCTTCTGAACAGTACGTTGCAAGCCAGATATGCTCAATAATGTTCATGTCTCGCGAGTTTGGTGGCCAGTGAAAGTGTTTAAACTCACATGAGTGTACCTGGAGCCACACTGTAGTATGATGGACGTGTAGAGTGTCGCTTTGTCCTGCTGGAATTGACGAAATCCGTCGGAATGCACAATTGACGTGAATGGATGCAGGTGATCAGACAGAATGTTTACTTACCTGTCACCAATTAGAGTAGCGACTAGAAGTGCAAGCTGCACACGCCCCACACGGATACAGAGCCTCCACCATCTTGAACAGTCCCCTGCTGACATGGAGGGTACAGTGGTTCATGAGGTTGTCTCCATATTTGTACACGTTCATCCGCTCGATACAGAATCAGGCAACATGTTTCCAGTCATCAACAACCCGAAGTCGATGTTGACGGGCCCAGGTGAAGCGTAAAGCATCCAAATACTGCGCCAAACACTTATTGTCTTATATGAGCGTTGCCAACTGCAGGGCCACACTTTTCCGATATCCAACTGATGCTTCGGTGATCATAAGGGCCGTTACTAAGCGGCTAACAGAAAGGTGGCTAAGTTGATGACACGCCTTGCGCCGACCTCCATTGACCTCTGTACACCAAAAAGTTGCGTTATCAGTGGTGTCGGGCCACTCTGCCTGGAATCTTACTGACTGGAGTAGAACTGTCCTCAGTAAGGAGTCCTCCTTCTAAACAGGCGCCAATGACCAGCGAAGACTCGTTTGGAGTTCAGACGAACGTTGACGTACCGTCGTAACAGTCGCCCATCATGTGGCCCAACAAGCAGCAGTACTGCCGTTTTATTTCATAGCAGGACTCCTTTGGTTATCACGCACGCCATCCTTGCAACACAGCTGTAAGTCACCGTAATCCTATCCCCTGTTTTGTTGCCCTCAATGGTGAGTCATCCTGGGATTACATTTCAGCAAAATAATGCCTGCCCGAACTCGGCCACAGTTTCTATTGTATGCCTTCGTGCTGCTTGCCAAAAACTATGGCGAGTAGTGTCACTGGATCTCTCCCCTGCTGAGAACGTTTGGAGCATTATGGGCGGGGCAGTCTTATCAGATAGTACTATGGCGGTCAAACGCACCAACTTGACGGAATTTGGCACGATATCCCTCAGGAAGTCAGCTCTCTCAATCAGTGCCCTACAAATAAGTGCTTGCTTGCAAAAGCGCCAGAGGTGGTCCAACGCGTTGTTATCTTGCCCAATTACTGAGGCTCTTTCTCTTGAATAAACTGTAATCAGTTGTCTGCCTGCACATCACTTCTATAGATTTCCTTCCCATTTGCATAATTCTTCGTCGTGCATCGTTTATTTATTTTATTGCCTTAAAGTGTATTTCTGAGAAAACAGTAAACTATTCTAATACTTTTAGTGTGTTAGTTAACACCTTACTTCCCATGTTCACGTACAGTTACCTTCATCTCTTAACCTATGTCCTATTCATTATACATTTCGATCAAGTGACCATCCTAAAGTTCACCGCCGTCTGTGACAGAGTGACAATGTTATCGCAGGCCTTAAAGGTTTTCTTTCTTCTCCCCATCTTTAATTCACATTCCAAATTATCTTTCTTTTGCTTATTTCTTCCTCCGTAAGTAGGCTAACTAACATGGGCAAGGGTCGATTACAAACATCTGTCACACTTCTTTTTAGACGACGCCTGTATTTCGTGTGATTTCACTTTTACAAGTAAGGTCTGATTTCTGTCCAGGTTGTATACAACGTTTCGCTCCCTGTATTTTATGTAACCTCACAACAACATTTTGTAGTCAATACTGCCAAAATATTATTCCACTATTACACTAAAAATTTGAAATTAAGAGTACTCAACTTCTCAATGAAATGTTTGCTCTTTTTTTCTTCATGTTATAATTTTTACACCCTTTCTTTAACTTCCATTGACGAACATGGCGACTGCATAGAAAAGCAAACATGACCAAACGCCTTCTAGTATTTTCTGGAAGCTGAACACAGAATATGTACATTACTACTCTTTATCACTAGCCATTCGACCATGGAACTAACAAAAACAGTTTCAAAAATTAAGAAACGTTATTTATTTCTTGACCTAGTAAAGACTCAATGAAAGTCATTACTTTACGTTTTGGAATTACAAATTCCTTTACACCAATGAAATGTATTCGTATGACAACGACTTCTCGCACAGGAGAAGCGTCTTCGTCCTCCACCATCTCCCTCACATCGGCTAACGAATCTTCCTCTGGCATCAGTTCGTCAATCCACCATAGATCTGTATCTGAATAATCCATCTCGTCCGGGAAAACCTCGAAGAGGTCCAGCTCTTCTGCCAGGTCAGCCTCGATGTCCAGTGCATACTCCTCGAAATCCAACTCCAGCAAGTCCATTTCCGATCGCCATCTAAAAAAACCAAGACAAAATTCATTAGTTTTAGTCGCTCTCTCATGCTGGTACTTAACTACTACTAAAGTGCTAAGCTACATGTGTATAGTGACGCAACCGGCATATCTCGTGGACTGCATGTTGGTACCCTATACGACCGTGCTCCCCACATTGATCATTACATGACGTCTGCTAAGGAGACTGAAATCGGTCGTGTTTTAATTCGCTGTCACCACCAAGAAGCCAGATATTGCCGCGTGTCACACAACAATGTCAGAGTCAATTACGGACTGCTTCTACGTTAGTCACGTCATCAGTTAGACAACCAGCCCCACCCATCCTCTACCTCTGCGCTGTGTCCACCCTGAGCACTGTGATTGGCGATCTTACCTGTATCTCCCCTCTTTGCAACCACTGACGAGCTATCGTAAACCATTATACGTAACACATATAACTAAAAGCCTTATTTGCTATTATTCAGAAAGACTTGGTACTTACATTTCGGTAGAGAGTATGAGCTTCCATACAAGCCTGAAATAGAAAAGAGAAGAAAATGCCTTTTAATTACGATTTACAAAGGGTAAGTAGTTAGGTTTACTAACATTAAGCAATACTAAGAGCTCAAAGGAGCGAAAGGTTTTGCGAAAAATGTATCGGTGTGAAACTTTGTAAGAACTTCGAGACGCGAGAGCAATTGTTGCCCGTATGCCTCGTCAGTCACACTACAGCTCGCCTGCGATAAAGAAGCGCAACTGACGCCACGATTCCGGCCTACAGCGTTTAGAGTGACGAGTGTGCGAGGATGTGAGAGCTGGCGGCGACTTACCAGCACAGAATCGCGAATGCGACGCTGTCGCGCGCAGTGATAAGCACGAGAACAAGCATGTTGTCTGACTGCTTAGCACCAAATTAGTGTTTCCGCGGTTACCACGGCTGTAGCTCCATTGTCGATACAGGAGACAAGGGAGTCTTACCACTCACGAGTGTCTCGCGAAGAAACTGTTCAACCAATCACTGTTTTTGTTCACGTATTTATTTGGTAGCTGCGTGATAAGAAAATGTATTTAATGATTGTTGCATTGACCGACATAGGTTACATTCAGTTTTGTAGTAGTTTAAACATTATTCCTCATGAAACTTCCTGGCAGATTAAAATTGTGTGCCTGACCGAGACTCGAACTAGGGACCTTTGCCTTTCGCGCGAAAGTGCTCTAGAGTGGTAGAGCACTTGCCCGTGAAAGGCAATGGTCCCTAGTTCGAGTCTTGGTCGGGCACACAGTTTTAATCTTGCAGAATGTTTCATATCAGTGCACACTCTGTAAATAGGATGTTTAGGTTTTTTTTATTGGTAACGCCGCCTCTACGTAGCGCTCTGTATGAAAATCGCTGGCTGTGCTGTGTGCAGTCTGTGGCTGGTTTGCATTGTTGTCTGCTATTGTAGTGTTGAGCAGCGGCAGCTGGATGCTAACAGCGCGTAGCGTTGCGCCGTTGGAAGTGAGCCGCCAGCAGTGGTGGACGTGGGGAGAGACATGGCGGAGTTTTGAAATTTGTAAGAATTGATGTCATGAACTGATGTATATATATTATGACTATAAAGGTAAATACATTGTTTGTTCTCTATTGAAATCTTTCATTTGCTAACTGTGCCTATCAGTAGTTAGTGACTTCCGTAGTTTGAATCTTTTAGTTAGCTGGCAGTAGTGGCGCTCGCTGTATTGCAGTAGTTCGAGTAACGAAGATTTTTGTGAGGTAAGTGATTTGTGAAACATATAGGTTAATGTTAGTCAGGGCCATTCTCTTGTAGGGATTATTTAAAGTCAGATTGCGTTGTGCTAAAAACTATTGTGTGTCAGTTTAAGCACAGTCTTGTATAATTGTTCAAAGAGGATGTTTCACATAGACCAGTCTTGTATAATTTTTCTAAGGAGATGACACATGTAACTTTGCACCAAGTATTTCGCAGCTGCGCTTTCAATTAACTAGATATTATTTTCAGTGCTATGTTAATGTGTTTTCGTATTTTGCTCTTCAAATTGTGCTTTTCTGTGTTGTCGTGTGAAATATTGTGACAATAATGGCGTGTGAAAAACGTAATACTAGGCTCCAAAGTAAACTGAGAAATGACAGTGAAGACGAAAGCAGTGTGTTAGCGTCACCATGTAATGAATTCACTAATGTTGAAAATAGTAATTTGGTAATAGTGCATAGGGAAATGGAGCGGGCTGCAAATAATGGTGTAGACAGTGAAACAATTAGTGAACAGGGAAGCATTATCGATCGATCGGTCGGCAACCGCTCGTCTCAGGATTCCGAAACGACAGGACACAATCTTGCAAATACTTTAGATTCAGATTTTGCGTCCTCACCGTTTTCTCAAATAAATCAAGACACATTTTCTGCTTTTCAAAATGCGAATATTGCCGGTTTAAATGCACTGCCGAAAAGCACTGAGGAACATGTTTCAGACACCGGTGCACTGTTATTACAGTTAATGCAATAAATGGGACAAAGGCTACAAAAGTTAGACACAACGCTTGAACTAAATCAGAAACAAATGGGATAAAATCTTCAAAAGTTAGACACAATGGAACAAAATCTTCAAAAGTTGGACACAATGGAACAACACCAGAGACAAATACAGCAACAGTTAGACACAATGGAACAAAATCAGAGACAAACACAGCAAAATCTTCAAAAGTTAGACACAATGGAGCAACACCAGAGACAAACACAGCAACAGTTGGACACAGTGGAACATAATCTTCAAAAGTTGGACACAATATAACAAAATCTTCGGATGTTAGACACCACACTTGAACAAACTCGTGAAGATTTAACTACTGAGTTACATAACATTGAAACGAAATGTCAAAAAATCTGTAATGACGTAAAAACAAAAATTTGTGAGCATTTCCAACCTATTTTTTCGCGGCATGAAAATGCATTACAGAATCACGAAGCAGCCATAAAAGAATTGCAAACTATTGTTCGTGAAAATCAGGACACCTTGCAAGCTAAAATGGACTCAATTGCATCCACCGATTTGGTTACGCAACTTGCAAGAACTCAGGAAAACTTAAAGGACACAGTAGATTCGATTTAAACACAAATGGACACTCTGAAACTTGGTTCAGAAAAACACACTGAGGAAATGTGTTCACTATCGGAAAAAGTAGCCGAACTTTCGGATCAGTTCACTAATTTATCTGCAAAGGTAGATGATGATCTGAATGACACAAGACCTGTAGCCATCACGGACACAGAAGAGTATGAACAAATTAAGAAATTCAAACAAAAATAGAATCAAATTAATACGCAATACAAAAGAGAAATCCGGAAAGTACAAGATCAGTTGACGCAGGTAATACAAAAATTTCATATTTCAGAGTACACTCGCGCGCCAACTCGGGAAGAGGAACTTAGAAATACGGAAAAGCCACAAAATAATAACACAGGGCATTTCGAAAATCATGAAAGAAATTGGCAAGGTGCACCGAATTTTGAGATGGAACTGCCGACACGACGTAACAATGACCGATATGCTACCCGCCGACACGATGATTTTGACTATAAGCTGTTCATTACTGCACGTAAATTCAAAACATTTAAGAATTCTGGCAACGACATTCATCCACAAGCGTGGCTCCATCATTTCTCTCATTGTTTTCCTCCCAACTGGTCGTTAGAGCACAGATTAGAATTTATGTGTGGCTACTTGGAGAATGAACCAGCTGTAAGAATGCGATCGGTCATTCACGATAGTCACAGTGAAGGAGAATTTTATCATGCTTTCCTCTCAGCATATTGGTCTCAAGCTACACAAGACCGAGTGAAACATAGCATCATGATGATGAAACACTTTGAACAATCTGAATTTTCCAGTCTCGTCAAATATTTTGAAGACACGTTGCATAAGAATCAATATCTTTCAAACCCATTTAGCCCCTCAGAACTCATCCGCAATTGCTTAATCAAATTACCTGAACATTTACGACAGATTATTTTAGCAGGACGTTGCAAAGACGACATTGAAGCTTTTCAGGGACTGTTACAAGAACTGGAAATTGACACTGACAATCGCGGAACGCGAAAACAGGAGCACAATAATTACAGGTCACACCTGTCACAATTCCGCGATGACAGAAATAATGCATGACAAGGCGATCCGTACAACGTAAATCGTGACCAAAACAGACACCACCCATATGACAACCACTGGCAGAGTAATAGTTACAGAGAAAGATCGCATTTCCGTAGTAATGAATATTACACAGACAACCATAGAAACAAACAATATGGCAACCAGAACTATTATTATCACGGGAGACAGAATAATTTAAGACGCAACGGTCCAGTTACGATTCTGGGAGAAATTCTCCACCACGTGACCGACAAGAAAGAAACAATGGAATCTACCGACATGACGACAGACGATATGATCGTAACGACAGACCTGAATTTCATCAGAACTGGCTGGATTCTAACGGAGCTGGGCCCTCTCGGCAAGGTGAATTTGTAGAAGTTAGGTCTCCTAATCCCAATAACGACGCACGCCAACAAAGAGGCAGACAATGACTCGCACCGCAGGCAGCCACGTGCGCCGGCTGGCTCCGAGAAAAATAACATAGACGCTAACCTTGTGAAAAGTTCCAGTATTCTTTACCGATGTACCATATACCACATGATAATTGCGTTGAAGCTGAAACTCTGCGTACTAGGAAGAGTAAACGTTTACACCACATTTCACATGTAAAACCGTTTATTGAAAGATAATCTGCTTTTTAACTTTGTCTTTGCCATAAAACATTTCACTTCACATTTCTAGTATGCTTTGTCACACTGAGAAACTGTTAACATGCAACAATGTTTTGAAGTTAACTATCCAGTCTAGAACCTAGGGAATATTTATAAACAGAATTTACGAATGCATGGTTATAGTGAACAGACGACACAGTGTTGTTATTTGTACATTCTTGTTTGTTAGTTGCACAATTACGTAACGACTATAAGGCTTACATACTTAGAACATTTACCAGTATTGCTAGTGAGATTTTAATGCAACATTTTGGTTTACTTGAAAATACATTCAGGATTTAAAGTACTTTCTGTGAGATACCAGATGACTCAGTGGTTAGTTTATGTGACAGCTACACGATTTTATCACGACGCTACTAATGAGTGACAATTTACAATGTTGCTTTTGCACTGTATCTGTTTTATATTTGCACAGTTTTTCTGTATTATTCTGGAAAGTAAAACATGTTTTAGTATACCCGGGCCGCTGAAACATTGCACTTGACGTTTGCGTATGAAGTTGGCAGCGTAACAGAGTAACAAGTGAAGAACGATAGGCGCTAGGCGTTCAGCGTGGGGCGCCAGCCAATCACAGCGCAGTGAGCACTGCTGTTACTCACGTGCTGTGACGTCAAAGTTCCCGCGTTGCCGGCTTTGTTTAGTGAATGTGTATACAACGTGAGTTGTGTGTTGTTTACCGCGTGTTTTCGTTGTACTGTGTGCTATATCGTTGTGACTTTTGTTACGTTGTGAGTTTACGTACTTGGAAAATGCCACCGATAAGACTTCGTTCACCTAGTGACAATCCTTTGCGTCGAGGGGTGCCGCTAAACAGCCAGGCACTGGAATTGCTACGCAGAACTCGTGAGTTTTACGAGCAGGAGAAAAACTACGTAAGCATTCATGGACAGCCATCAATTCCTGCCGACAAAGTGGTGGAACGTACGTCGAAAACTCTTGGTATTAGTGCAAGAACGGTAGTAAGAAAGGGAGTATTACTACAAAACTTGGAAGATACTGAAGTGAGCCGTAATGATTCCGAGCTGTCTGGATCAAATAATACATTTTTATCAACCCCGGGAAAGAAGAAAAAGCGGCGTAGTCCTATCACAGATTTAGATTCTTTCCAGACTGATGCAGTTCGTAGGCATGTTTATGCTTACTACAGCAGAAAAAGAGTATCCGACTGTAGCTAAGTTATTAATCTCTTTAAAAGAAAGTGAACTCTTCAGGGGTGGTAAAACATCACTAAAAATTGTGCTAAAAATATGGGTTTCCGTTACAAAACGCTAGACGGACGCAAAGTACTGTTAGAGAGGGCACATATTGTTACCGCTCGTTGCATTTTCTTGCACAAAATTGTGGGCAGAGACATTCATTCCATAATTTGGCTAGACGAAACGTGGGTTAATGCCGGGGAAGCTGTCAGTAAATGTTGGATGGATAACACACCCAGCAGTAGCGGCCATCAGCCGACGGGAAGAGGAGCTAGATTAATTGTGGTCCATGCAGGCTCCTGCAGTGGTTTTGTCCCTGACGCACTTTCAGTTTTTAGATAAAAAAAGACTGATGATTACCATGAAGATATGGATCACGCACGATTTGTTGAGTGGTTCAGGAACCTTTTAAAACAATTTCCTGTCCCTACAACAATTGTAATGGACAATGCTCCATATCATTCGGTGATACAGAACAAAGCCCCAACTACAAATGATCGGAAAGAAATTATGGTGCAGTGATTACAGGCTCGAAATATTGCAGCGGATATGGGTATGACAAAGGTTCTGTTATATTCTCTTGTTAAAGAAAATAAGCCTACGACACCTACATACGTAGTAGACGAAATTGCGAAGGAGCAGGGTCATACTGTAATAAGGCTGCCACCATATCACTGCCATTTCAACCCTATTGAGTTAGTATGGAGTGATGTAAAAATGTATGTAAGGAACAACAAGAAGTTCTTTACAATAACAGAGGTGGAAAAGCTGTTGCGTGAAGCTCTTGTGACTGTGGATGCAGCCTCATGGAGAAAAAAAGTAGAGCACGTCGAAAAACTTATACGAGCAGCACAGACAATAAAAGGCATTATCAGTGGCCATGAACAATTAATGATTTGTCTTGCCGATGACGACGATGAAGACGGTTTTAGCGATGAATCGGACAACAGTGACGATGGCGAGCTGGATGGAATTGCGCCATTATCGCTGTAAATTGGTGAGTGAAAAAATTCTAATATTGGTTATTTATTGCAATCTCGGTTATTATTTATTTTGTAAACTACGTACATTATTGGTTTTAAAGTACCAGTCGTCAGATGCTTGTTTTTTGTATTTCTTTGCTCCGTTAACGAAAGGGTGAGCGTTGTTATGCTTTTACATGCATTATTATACGGTTGTTTACTTCCTGTCATTGTAGTACAACTAAAAACGAGTTTTTATATACATTGTAATTGCTCAATCGCTTGCATTTACGAGACGGGACGGAAAACTGTATCGTCTGCTGTGTGTATAGGGGCTGCTGTTGCAACATCGCTATTACAGTATAGCCAACCTAACTAGACAAAAAGCGAACTGCCAAGTGCAATGTTTCGCCGGCGGGGGTATAGTAACTTTGTGGTATAGCTACAATGAGTCAGCCTTTTCTGTAGCACAACAATACGTTACAGTACAATACTTACTTCATCACGGCAATAAACGTAGTAACTACGATATATATACGCAAAGCATTTCACTTTTGTTTATCATGAGGTAAGTACTTTGACTTCTGCAGAACTTAGCTTTCGGAGGACGATAACTACAACACTTAAACAGAGATTATCTTACAACAAGACGCACAGTTTAGCGCTACAGTACACGTATTTGAGCGATTAGTTTTGTACTTAAGACATTTATTTTTAAAGATGTTTAAAGTACAATGATACAAAGGTTTTCCGTGATACATTTCATTCCATTGCTGTAATCTGCAACACCTGAGGATATAATTACATTAATCCTCAGGGGGGTACACGCCTACTTTGTGTACCATGTGTCTGGCAAGCACAAGGAGCCCTAGCTAATATGGTATTTGCTTATACAACTTTACACATCGGTACCATATTTCTCTAACACAGAATTACACAGCTATCTGATTATTTAACTAAGAAACAAATTTTTTTTGTACATCAGTGACAGATGTTTACACAACTACACAGTAGGATTACTTCACACTTACGAAATTGTATTTTGTCTGTACTTAGTGAACTGTTCATATTTTTTCAGAACCATTGTGATACTATGAGAGGTTTGAATGATGTATTTGGTATGGGATCATGATTTTTAAAGTACGTTTGAGGCAGATGACACTTTTGACATGAGCAGACATTTTTTTTTTTTTAGGTTTTGAAATTATTGGAGGAAGCTACAACGATTTTGAGAGTTGACTGAGGTGTTATGATGTTATTATTACGATGACTATGTGTATTATGCTGCTGAAGTATGTTTATGATCAATAAGCTGATGCTATATGAGGAATTTGATTATGCTTCTTATTTGTTATGATGAAATATTGAAGAAGTGTCTACGGATATGTATATGTGTAATAAGGTAAGGAATAATGAGTAGTGGTTAGGGAATCTGGTTTGTGAAAAAGGTAATTGGAAACCAAGAATCGTACTTTAAGAGATGAAATGTATGCAAATGCGTGAATGTATTACAATGGCGACGGAACTTTTTTGGACACTGTTATATCAATAGAATTTTGTTTCTACACATGTGTAACGCAAATTCTTGACCTGTGAAATTTTTTACATGAGACTGCCATTGTAGCGAAAACTGGTGTCGTAAATATTTCGGTAAGAAAGTTAAGTGAGCACCTGCACGTAATGCGTCGTGGGCGCCCAGCTCGGCGACAGCCACCTGGAAACAAGCCATTAGTGTGTGCCTTTCAGAGGCACAGGTGGAGAAAAAAAAAAGAGAGCATTATCCTCGCTATTGACATTCCTTTGTAGAAAGCACGGCAAATACTACACGCTCATTACTTGGAAACATTCTGACATCTGCACACCTGATTATGACAAGTGTCTGTCTACGAGAGTTGAGAGAACTTCCACTGACTTGTGAAATGCCACATAGCTACTGAATGATGTTTTTATTCTTTACTTTGCATAATTGCTTATTTCATTTGATATCTGTTTTCCAGCTGTGTTACAGCATTGGTTTTATAAGATTATATGCATTTGCTAATGTGAAAACTTTCTGTCAACAGATCTGTTAAATAATAATTTTATGATCCACATTCTTCGAAAAAGGAGCACTTCGAAAGGAAATAATAATAAGAAGGGATTAATAACAGTCACTCCATACTTAATTTTCTTTTCAACTACTTGGTAATTTTTTATAGAATTAGCTTTTGTGGTGCACCACTTTAATTTATAGACATTAAGATGTGATTATACATTTCCCTTATCTGCATTGTTGTCTTTAGTGTACTATTTTTTCTGCTTGAGATTTGTCATGTTTAGATATAAGTTACTGCATTTGCTGCTGCTGTTTGCCAGGCATAGTGTTACTGAATTTGACTTTGTATTACTCTGTTAAGCCAGTTTTACTACAGATTTATTTTTCTTGTTTGCTGCACAGTGCCTTATACGTTTGACAACATCCATTTTTTTATTGCTGTTTGTATTAATCGTTTTGATCTGCTGCATTGCCTCGTCCCTTAGTTAAGCATCTGAGCTCAGTATATTTAAGTTAGCTTATGAGGGGGTAGCCTATATAAGAGAATGAGTTGCGATGGATTTGAAGAAATGCACTGAGAGGTTATATGAGAAAAGTACAGAAAGCAGGTATAGGTAGGATTTTCTTGGAAATAAATGATGAGGTAAGATACTGGAAAATAAATGATGAAGTAAGAAATATGTGAACATATAAATACAGAAAGCATGCTTGGATAGGATTTTTTTGGTGGAAACAAATGTTGAAATAAGACGAAAGTTCTAAGGAATGAAGTTTTGGGTTGGACTGCAGTACCAAATGTTACACTGAAAACAAATCCTGCCCTTTCCTCTTGTGTTAACCCACTATGTGTTTGTGTACCTTTGGGTATTTGTGTTCTTCCTGTGTTTATGTGTCTATCTGATGAGAGTTACGTTGTAGAATTTTTCAAATAGTATGTTATTTTCTTTGTAAATATTTTCCGACATTATTTATTGTGTTTTATTTTAATGCTCATGTGTGAAGTTGATGTTTCAAAAGTTAATCTGATCTTTTATGTATGTACTTATGTCATAATTTTTGTAACACTGATGTATTTGTTGTTTCGATTCTTTTGTAAAGCCTGTATTACTGCAAATGTTATCTGTACTATTATGTTGTTTAATGATATATTTTGTACCTTTGTTATTGTATTCTCATGTTATAAAATTGTAATTGACACCTGTTCATCAAATCAAGTAACTTGTAAATTACATTTCAATGCACACATTTCTGTTGGTCATAGTATATGGACAATATGTGAGAAGTAGGGACTGATAGTGTTTGCAAGTGCGTTGATAATTCAGCAAGGGACTGGTTAACAGCATTCCTGGTTCTAAGGACAATTCCAAAAACTTTGTGAGTGGACAAGTCGTGGGTTATGGACTTGCTATATTATCCGCAAGACTCTTCAATGGTGATTGTGCGCCTGCACAGTCAAACAGATGGCTGCGGGCCATCTCTACAAGGACTACAGTGGGTCTACACCTTTGATGACTCACCAATACCATTACTTCTACAAGGACTGCAGTGGGTCTGCACCTCTGGTGAACCACCAATACCGTAATCTCTACCAGGATTACAATGGGTCTACTCTGTAACGACCTACCTACCAATATTCTTTAAAACTTCGACTGACTCTGCTGTGGGTTTGCTCTGTTGTGGCCCATTACCTGTCTGCATGTCAAGAGTCAGCACTGTCTTTCCGTTGGAAGGACAACACTACTTCTTCAAGACTGCATGGAAATCCACTACTTCCGTGTGCATTTTCTTTTACTACTCAGACTTTGAGAAAAACACTGCAATTTTAGTTTGATGAATGATCAGGACTGTCTTTACGGAATGTACAAAAATTTTAGCTTTTGACCAACATTGTATCGATAAGTGTGTGCATTTCATTTCTTTGTTATTGTAATTATGAAAAAAAATTTCAAATCTGTATTGGCCACTGCCCAAAACAATTTGTAAATATTTTTGTGTGGAGCATGGGGGCTATGTAAGTAGGATGTTTAGATTTTTTTTATTGGTAACGCCGCCTCCACGTAGCGCTCTGTATGAAAATCGCTGGCTGTGCTGTGTGCAGTCTGTGGCTGGTTTGCATTGTTGTCTGCCATTGTAGTGTTGTGCAGCGGCAGGTGGATGATAACAACGCGTAGCTTTGCGCAGTTGGAGGTGAGCCGCCAGCAGTGGTGGACGTGGGGAGAGAGATGGCGGAGTTTTGAAATTTGTAAGAATTGATGTCATGAACTGATATATATATTATGACTATAAAGGTAAATACATTGTTTGTTCTCTATTGAAATCTTTCATTTGCTAACTGTGCCTATCAGCACTTAGTGCCTTCTGTAGTTTGAATCTTTTAGTTAGCTGGCAGTAGTGGCGCTCGCTGTATTGCAGTAGTTCGAGTAACATATATTTTTGTGAGGTAAGTGATTTGTGAAACATATAGGTTAATGTTAATCAGGGCCATTCTCTTGTAGGGATTATTGAAAGTCAGATTGCGTTGCGATAAAAACTATTGTGTGTCAGTTTAAGCACAGTCTTGTATAATTGTTCAAAGGGGACGTTTCAACTCCGCTGCAGAGTGAAAATCTCATTCTGGATTATTCTTCATGTATCCCTAAACGCGATATAAAGTTAAGGTGAAAACGCCAACACTTGATATATATAATCGTTGGTTTTGATAGAAACTACGCAGATGTTCCGAGGTTCCTGTTTCGGTTGTCTTTTGACATCCACCCAGCGCGTCCCAAAAATGTCGGTAGGATGATGTGCTCCACTGCGACTGCCTACCAGGGCATTATCGTAATAGACGTGGGTAGACAAATTCCTGCAGTGACTAAAAATGTATCAAGCATTTTACGCTTATCAAGTGATCGAGGCCGAAATGTTCGTCTGTGACACACAATACGAAAATTCCATACTTTTAAGTTGTACAGCTGTGGCGTGTAACATCTGGTACCAACTGATGGAAAAGGTTTTAGCTGTTTGAAGTTTGAATCATCTAGCTTGAGAGATTCATGGTTTCTAGATGCAGGAAGGTGTACTACACTCCTGGAAATGGAAAAAAGAACACATTCACACCGGTGTGTCAGACCCACCATACTTGCTCCGGACACTGCGAGAGGGCTGTACAAGCAATGATCATACGCACGGCACAGCGGACACACCAGGAACCGCGGTGTTGGCCGTTGAATGGCGCTAGCTGCGCAGCATTTGTGCACCGCCGCCGTCAGTGTCAGCCAGTTTGCCGTGGCATATGGAGCTCCATCGCAGTCTTTAACACTGGTAGCATACCGCGACAGCGTGGACGTGAACCGTATGTGCAGTTGACGGACTTTGAGCGAGGGCGTATAGTGGGCATGCGGGAGGCCGGGTGGACGTACCGCCGAATTGCTCAACACGTGGGGCGTGAGGTCTCCACAGTACATCGATGTTGTCGCCAGTGGTAGGCGGAAGGTGCACGTGCCCGTCGACCTAGGACCGGACCGCAGCGACGCACGGATGCACGCCAAGACCGTAGGATCCTACGCAGTGCCGTAGGGGACTGCACCGCCACTTCCCAGCAAATTAGGGACACTATTGCTCCTGGGGTATCGGCGAGGACCATTCGCAACCGTCTCCATGAAGTTGGGCTACGGTCCCGCACACCGTTAGGCCGTCTTCCGCTCACGCCCCAACATCGTGCAGCCCGTCTCCAGTGGTGTCGCGACAGGCGTGAATGGAGGGACGAATGGAGACGTGTCGTCTTCAGCGATGAGAGTCGCTTCTGCCTTGGTGCCAATGATGGTTTCGACTTAGGTGTCTCAGTGCTCTGTCAAACTCTTCACGCGGTATCATACTCCCATTTCATCTTCATCTACATCCTCTTCCATTTCCATAATATTGCCCTGAAGTACATCGCACTTGTATAGACAATCTATATACTCCTTCCACCTTTCTGCTTTCTCTTCGTTTGGAACCGAGCGAACGCCACGGTCGCAGATTCGAATCGTGCGTCGGGCATGGATGTGTGTTATGTCCTTAGGTTAGTTAGGTTTAAGTAGTTCTAAGTTCTAGGGGACTGATGACCTCAGCTGTTAAGTAACATAGTGCTCAGAGCCATTTGAGCCATTTTTTGCTTTCCCTTGTTTGCTTAGAACTGGGTTTCCATCTGAGCTCTTGACATTCATACAACTGGTTCTCTTTTCTCCAAAAGTCTCTTTAATTTTCTTGTAGGCAGTATCTACCTTACTTCTAGTGAGATAAGCCTCTACATCCTTACATTTGTCCTCTAGATATGCCTGCTTAGCCATTTTGCACTTCCTGTCGATCTCATTTTTGAGACGTTTGTATTCCTTTTTGCCTGCTTCATTTACTGCATTTTTACATTTTCTTCTTTCATCAATTAAATTCATTATTTCTTTTGTCACGCAAGGCTACTAGCCCTCGCCTTTTTACCTACTTGATCGACTGCTGCCTCCACTACTTCATCCCTCAAAGCTACCATGCTGTCTTCAGCTTCAGATATGCTTGGAGCCGGAACTTATAGGAAACCTTTCGGTGTCGTTGGCTCCCCGATCGTGGGCTTTGCGACCTGATACATCAACGTGGTTTCGTTGAGGCCCACTATTTTAGCCATTACTATACCAACCGAAAATGAAAGCTGTAATAGTGCTCATGCCTCTGCTGACTCTTTTCAATAAGAACAGTCCCTTTCACATTTTTCCCAGGCTTAGGACTGGCTAACGCAGAGTCATGCTCAATTTTGTGTTTGTTTTCTTTCTATCTTCACATTTGTTCCTTTTTTCAACATTACTGGAGAAAACCATTATAAATTCAAATGGGCCCTTGTCTAACTTCAGTGTGGCGTTGGCCTTGAGACTATGCATTTGGCTATGTTAGTGAGGGATAACGGAGGGTGGCAGTATGTCCTTTCTGTCTATATCCTCTGGCAATGTTAGTGATGGATAACAGAGGGTGGCAGTAAGTCCTTCTTGTAACCACCACAAGCTTCCCCCCCACCCCTATGTTAGTAACGGATAATGGAGGGTGGCAGTAGATTGTTCCTGTCACCACCACAAACTGTTAACCAACACATTTATTTCCACAGTGTCTTCAGCTTCAGATATACTAGGAGCCGGAACTGATAGGAAACCATCTGTGTCGTTGGCTCCCTGAGCCTGGGTTTTGCGTCGTGTTACGTCAACGTTGTTTTGCTGAGGACAAATAATTTTGCCAACACTATACCAACCGTCAATGAAAGCTGTTATAGTGCTCGAGCCTCTGCTGACCTTTTTTAATATGAACAGTCCCTTTCACATTTTCCTGGCTTAGGACTGTCTAGCACAGAGGCATGCTAAATATTTTTGGTTTGTTTTCTTTTTACCTTCAGGTTTGTTCCTTTCTTCAACATTACTGGAAAAAAACATTACCATGGGCCATTGTCAAACTTCAGTATGGTTTCGGCCTTGAGACTATGTATTTGGCTATGTTAGTGACGGATAACAGAGGGTGGCAGTATGTCCTCCCTGTCACCACCACAACAATGCCCCTCCCCTGGCAATGTTAGTGACAGATAACATTGTGTGACAGTATGCCCTTCCTGTCTATGTCCCATGGCTATGTTAGTGATAGATAACGGTGGGTAGCAGTTCGACCCTCCTGTAACCACCACAACACCCCTCCCCCACCCATTGCCTATGTCAGTGACGGATAACACAGGGTGGCAGTATGTCTATCCTGTCTATGTCCCCTGGCTATGTTAGTGACGGATAATGGGGGGGTGGCAGTATTTCCTTACTGTAACCACCACAAACCATTCCCCTGGCCATGTTAGTGATGGATAATAGAGGGTGGCAGTATGTCCTTCCTGTCTATGTCCCATGGCCAAGTTAGTGTCTGGTATTGGAGGGTGGCAGTATGACTTTCCTGCCTATGTCCACTAGCTATGTTAGTGATGGATAATGGAGGGTGGCAGTATGTCCTAACTGTCACCACCACGAAATTTTAACAAACATATTTATTTCCATGCTGTCTTCAGCTTCAGATATGCTTGGAGCCGGAACTTATAGGAAACCGTTCGGTGTCATTGGCTCCCCGATCGTGGGCTTTGCGACCTGATATATCAACGTGGTTTCGTTGAGGCCCACTATTTTAGCCATTACTATACCAACCGAAAATGAAAGCTGTAATAGTGCTCAAGCCTCTGCTGACTCTTTTCAATAAGAACAGTCCCTTTCACATTTTTCCCAGGCTTAGGACTGGCTAACGCAGAGTCATGCTCAATTTTGTGTTTGTTTTCTTTCTATCTTCACATTTGTTCCTTCTTTGCAACATTACTGGAGAAAACCATTATAAATTCAAATGGGCCCTTGTCTAACTTCAGTGTGGCGTTGGCCTTGAGACTATGCATTTGGCTATGTTAGTGAGGGATAACGGAGGGTGGCAGTATGTCCTTTCTGTCTATATCCTCTGGCAATGTTAGTGATGGATAACAGAGGGTGGCAGTAAGTCCTTCTTGTAACCACCACAAGCTTCCCCCCCACCCCTATGTTAGTAACGGATAATGGAGGGTGGCAGTAGATTGTTCCTGTCACCACCACAAACTGTTAACCAACACATTTATTTCCACAGTGTCTTCAGCTTCAGATATACCAGGAGCCGGAACTGATAGGAAACCATCTGTGTCGTTGGCTCCCTGAACCTGGGTTTTCGTCGTGTTACGTCAACGTTGTTTTGCTGAGGACAAATAATTTTGCCAACACTATACCAACCGTCAATGAAAGCTGTTATAGTGCTCGAGCCTCTGCTGACCTTTTTTAATATGAACAGTCCCTTTCACATTTTTCCTGGCTTAGGACTGTCTAGCACAGAGGCATGCTAAATATTTTTGGTTTGTTTTCTTTTTACCTTCAGGTTTGTTCCTTTCTTCAACATTACTGGAGAAACCCATTATCATGGGCCATTGTCTAACTTCAGTATGGCTTCGGCCTTGAGACTATGTATTTGGCTATGTTAGTGACGGATAACACAGGGTGGCAGTATGTCTATCCTGTCTATGTACCCTGGCTATGTTAGTGACGGATAACGGGGGGGTGGCAGTATTTCCTTACTGTAACCACCACAAACCATTCCCCTGGCCATGTTAGTGATGGATAATAGAGGGTGGCAGTATGTCCTTCCTGTCTATGTCCCATGGCCAAGTTAGTGTCTGGTATTGGAGGGTGGCAGTATGACTTTCCTGCCTATGTCCACTAGCTATGTTAGTGATGGATAATGGAGGGTGGCAGTATGTCCTAACTGTCACCACCACGAAATTTTAACAAACATATTTATTTTCATGCTGTCTTCAGCTTCAGATATGCTTGGAGCCGGAACTTATAGGAAACCTTTCGGTGTCGTTGGCTCCCCGATCATGGGCTTTGCGACCTGATACATCAACGTGGTTTCGTTGAGGCCCACTATTTTAGCCATTACTATACCAACCGAAAATGAAAGCTGTAATAGTGCTCAAGCCTCTGCTGACTCTTTTCAATAAGAACAGTCCCTTTCACATATTTCCCAGGCTTAGGACTGGCTAACGCAGAGTCATGCTCAATTTTGTGTTTGTTTTCTTTCTATCTTCACATTTGTTCCTTTTTTCAACATTACTGGAGAAAACCATTATAAATTCAAATGGGCCCTTGTCTAACTTCAGTGTGGCGTTGGCCTTGAGACTATGCATTTGGCTATGTTAGTGAGGGATAACGGAGGGTGGCAGTATGTCCTTTCTGTCTATATCCTCTGGCAATGTTAGTGATGGATAACAGAGGGTGGCAGTAAGTCCTTCTTGTAACCACCACAAGCTTCCCCCCCACCCCTATGTTAGTAACGGATAATGGAGGGTGGCAGTAGATTGTTCCTGTCACCACCACAAACTGTTAACCAACACATTTATTTCCACAGTGTCTTCAGCTTCAGATATACCAGGAGCCGGAACTGATAGGAAACCATCTGTGTCGTTGGCTCCCTGAACCTGGGATTTGCGTCGTGTTACGTCAACGTTGTTTTGCTGAGGACAAATAATTTTGCCAACACTATACCAACCGTCAATGAAAGCTGTTATAGTGCTCGAGCCTCTGCTGACCTTTTTTAATATGAACAGTCCCTTTCACATTTTTCCTGGCTTAGGACTGTCTAGCACAGAGGCATGCTAAATATTTTTGGTTTGTTTTCTTTTACCTTCAGGTTTGTTCCTTTCTTCAACATTACTGGAGAAACCCATTATCATGGGCCATTGTCAAACTTCAGTATGGCTTCGGCCTTGAGACTATGTATTTGGCTATGTTAGTGACGGATAACACAAGGTGGCAGTATGTCTATCCTGTCTATGTACCCTGGCTATGTTAGTGACGGATAACGGGGGGGTGGCAGTATTTCCTTACTGTAACCACCACAAACCATTCCCCTGGCCATGTTAGTGATGGATAATAGAGGGTGGCAGTATGTCCTTCCTGTCTATGTCCCATGGCCAAGTTAGTGTCTGGTATTGGAGGGTGGCAGTATGACTTTCCTGCCTATGTCCACTAGCTATGTTAGTGATGGATAATGGAGGGTGGCAGTATGTCCTAACTGTCACCGCCACGAAATTTTAACAAACATATTTATTTCCATGCTGTCTTCAGCTTCAGATATGCTTGGAGCCGGAACTTATAGGAAACCTTTCGGTGTCGTTGGCTCCCCGATCGTGGGCTTTGCGACCTGATACATCAACGTGGTTTCGTTGAGGCCCACTATTTTAGCCATTACTATACCAACCGAAAATGAAAGCTGTAATAGTGCTCATGCCTCTGCTGACTCTTTTCAATAAGAACAGTCCCTTTCACATTTTTCCCAGGCTTAGGACTGGCTAACGCAGAGTCATGCTCAATTTTGTGTTTGTTTTCTTTCTATCTTCACATTTGTTCCTTTTTTCAACATTACTGGAGAAAACCATTATAAATTCAAATGGGCCCTTGTCTAACTTCAGTGTGGCGTTGGCCTTGAGACTATGCATTTGGCTATGTTAGTGAGGGATAACGGAGGGTGGCAGTATGTCCTTTCTGTCTATATCCTCTGGCAATGTTAGTGATGGATAACAGAGGGTGGCAGTAAGTCCTTCTTGTAACCACCACAAGCTTCCCCCCCACCCCTATGTTAGTAACGGATAATGGAGGGTGGCAGTAGATTGTTCCTGTCACCACCACAAACTGTTAACCAACACATTTATTTCCACAGTGTCTTCAGCTTCAGATATACCAGGAGCCGGAACTGATAGGAAACCATCTGTGTCGTTGGCTCCCTGAACCTGGGTTTTGCGTCGTGTTACGTCAACGTTGTTTTGCTGAGGACAAATAATTTTGCCAACACTATACCAACCGTCAATGAAAGCTGTTATAGTGCTCGAGCCTCTGCTGACCTTTTTTAATATGAACAGTCCCTTTCACATTTTCCTGGCTTAGGACTGTCTAGCACAGAGGCATGCTAAATATTTTTGGTTTGTTTTCTTTTTACCTTCAGGTTTGTTCCTTTCTTCAACATTACTGGAAAAAAACATTACCATGGGCCATTGTCAAACTTCAGTATGGTTTCGGCCTTGAGACTATGTATTTGGCTATGTTAGTGACGGATAACAGAGGGTGGCAGTATGTCCTCCCTGTCACCACCACAACAATGCCCCTCCCCTGGCAATGTTAGTGACAGATAACATTGTGTGACAGTATGCCCTTCCTGTCTATGTCCCATGGCTATGTTAGTGATAGATAACGGTGGGTAGCAGTTCGACCCTCCTGTAACCACCACAACACCCCTCCCCCACCCATTGCCTATGTCAGTGACGGATAACACAGGGTGGCAGTATGTCTATCCTGTCTATGTCCCCTGGCTATGTTAGTGACGGATAACGGGGGGGTGGCAGTATTTCCTTACTGTAACCACCACAAACCATTCCCCTGGCCATGTTAGTGATGGATAATAGAGGGTGGCAGTATGTCCTTCCTGTCTATGTCCCATGGCCAAGTTAGTGTCTGGTATTGGAGGGTGGCAGTATGACTTTCCTGCCTATGTCCACTAGCTATGTTAGTGATGGATAATGGAGGGTGGCAGTATGTCCTAACTGTCACCACCACGAAATTTTAACAAACATATTTATTTCCATGCTGTCTTCAGCTTCAGATATGCTTGGAGCCGGAACTTATAGGAAACCGTTCGGTGTCATTGGCTCCCCGATCGTGGGCTTTGCGACCTGATATATCAACGTGGTTTCGTTGAGGCCCACTATTTTAGCCATTACTATACCAACCGAAAATGAAAGCTGTAATAGTGCTCAAGCCTCTGCTGACTCTTTTCAATAAGAACAGTCCCTTTCACATTTTTCCCAGGCTTAGGACTGGCTAACGCAGAGTCATGCTCAATTTTGTGTTTGTTTTCTTTCTATCTTCACATTTGTTCCTTCTTTGCAACATTACTGGAGAAAACCATTATAAATTCAAATGGGCCCTTGTCTAACTTCAGTGTGGCGTTGGCCTTGAGACTATGCATTTGGCTATGTTAGTGAGGGATAACGGAGGGTGGCAGTATGTCCTTTCTGTCTATATCCTCTGGCAATGTTAGTGATGGATAACAGAGGGTGGCAGTAAGTCCTTCTTGTAACCACCACAAGCTTCCCCCCCACCCCTATGTTAGTAACGGATAATGGAGGGTGGCAGTAGATTGTTCCTGTCACCACCACAAACTGTTAACCAACACATTTATTTCCACAGTGTCTTCAGCTTCAGATATACCAGGAGCCGGAACTGATAGGAAACCATCTGTGTCGTTGGCTCCCTGAACCTGGGATTTGCGTCGTGTTACGTCAACGTTGTTTTGCTGAGGACAAATAATTTTGCCAACACTATACCAACCGTCAATGAAAGCTGTTATAGTGCTCGAGCCTCTGCTGACCTTTTTTAATATGAACAGTCCCTTTCACATTTTTCCTGGCTTAGGACTGTCTAGCACAGAGGCATGCTAAATATTTTTGGTTTGTTTTCTTTTACCTTCAGGTTTGTTCCTTTCTTCAACATTACTGGAGAAACCCATTATCATGGGCCATTGTCAAACTTCAGTATGGCTTCGGCCTTGAGACTATGTATTTGGCTATGTTAGTGACGGATAACACAAGGTGGCAGTATGTCTATCCTGTCTATGTACCCTGGCTATGTTAGTGACGGATAACGGGGGGGTGGCAGTATTTCCTTACTGTAACCACCACAAACCATTCCCCTGGCCATGTTAGTGATGGATAATAGAGGGTGGCAGTATGTCCTTCCTGTCTATGTCCCATGGCCAAGTTAGTGTCTGGTATTGGAGGGTGGCAGTATGACTTTCCTGCCTATGTCCACTAGCTATGTTAGTGATGGATAATGGAGGGTGGCAGTATGTCCTAACTGTCACCGCCACGAAATTTTAACAAACATATTTATTTCCATGCTGTCTTCAGCTTCAGATATGCTTGGAGCCGGAACTTATAGGAAACCTTTCGGTGTCGTTGGCTCCCCGATCGTGGGCTTTGCGACCTGATACATCAACGTGGTTTCGTTGAGGCCCACTATTTTAGCCATTACTATACCAACCGAAAATGAAAGCTGTAATAGTGCTCATGCCTCTGCTGACTCTTTTCAATAAGAACAGTCCCTTTCACATTTTTCCCAGGCTTAGGACTGGCTAACGCAGAGTCATGCTCAATTTTGTGTTTGTTTTCTTTCTATCTTCACATTTGTTCCTTTTTTCAACATTACTGGAGAAAACCATTATAAATTCAAATGGGCCCTTGTCTAACTTCAGTGTGGCGTTGGCCTTGAGACTATGCATTTGGCTATGTTAGTGAGGGATAACGGAGGGTGGCAGTATGTCCTTTCTGTCTATATCCTCTGGCAATGTTAGTGATGGATAACAGAGGGTGGCAGTAAGTCCTTCTTGTAACCACCACAAGCTTCCCCCCCACCCCTATGTTAGTAACGGATAATGGAGGGTGGCAGTAGATTGTTCCTGTCACCACCACAAACTGTTAACCAACACATTTATTTCCACAGTGTCTTCAGCTTCAGATATACCAGGAGCCGGAACTGATAGGAAACCATCTGTGTCGTTGGCTCCCTGAACCTGGGTTTTGCGTCGTGTTACGTCAACGTTGTTTTGCTGAGGACAAATAATTTTGCCAACACTATACCAACCGTCAATGAAAGCTGTTATAGTGCTCGAGCCTCTGCTGACCTTTTTTAATATGAACAGTCCCTTTCACATTTTCCTGGCTTAGGACTGTCTAGCACAGAGGCATGCTAAATATTTTTGGTTTGTTTTCTTTTTACCTTCAGGTTTGTTCCTTTCTTCAACATTACTGGAAAAAAACATTACCATGGGCCATTGTCAAACTTCAGTATGGTTTCGGCCTTGAGACTATGTATTTGGCTATGTTAGTGACGGATAACAGAGGGTGGCAGTATGTCCTCCCTGTCACCACCACAACAATGCCCCTCCCCTGGCAATGTTAGTGACAGATAACATTGTGTGACAGTATGCCCTTCCTGTCTATGTCCCATGGCTATGTTAGTGATAGATAACGGTGGGTAGCAGTTCGACCCTCCTGTAACCACCACAACACCCCTCCCCCACCCATTGCCTATGTCAGTGACGGATAACACAGGGTGGCAGTATGTCTATCCTGTCTATGTCCCCTGGCTATGTTAGTGACGGATAACGGGGGGGTGGCAGTATTTCCTTACTGTAACCACCACAAACCATTCCCCTGGCCATGTTAGTGATGGATAATAGAGGGTGGCAGTATGTCCTTCCTGTCTATGTCCCATGGCCAAGTTAGTGTCTGGTATTGGAGGGTGGCAGTATGACTTTCCTGCCTATGTCCACTAGCTATGTTAGTGATGGATAATGGAGGGTGGCAGTATGTCCTAACTGTCACCACCACGAAATTTTAACAAACATATTTATTTCCATGCTGTCTTCAGCTTCAGATATGCTTGGAGGCGGAACTTAAAGGAAACCGTTCGGTGTCATTGGCTCCCCGATCGTGGGCTTTGCGACCTGATATATCAACGTGGTTTCGTTGAGGCCCACTATTTTAGCCATTACTATACCAACCGAAAATGAAAGCTGTAATAGTGCTCAAGCCTCTGCTGACTCTTTTCAATAAGAACAGTCCCTTTCACATTTTTCCCAGGCTTAGGACTGGCTAACGCAGAGTCATGCTCAATTTTGTGTTTGTTTTCTTTCTATCTTCACATTTGTTCCTTCTTTGCAACATTACTGGAGAAAACCATTATAAATTCAAATGGGCCCTTGTCTAACTTCAGTGTGGCGTTGGCCTTGAGACTATGCATTTGGCTATGTTAGTGAGGGATAACGGAGGGTGGCAGTATGTCCTTTCTGTCTATATCCTCTGGCAATGTTAGTGATGGATAACAGAGGGTGGCAGTAAGTCCTTCTTGTAACCACCACAAGCTTCCCCTCCACCCCTATGTTAGTAACGGATAATGGAGGGTGGCAGTAGATTGTTCCTGTCACCACCACAAACTGTTAACCAACACATTTATTTCCACAGTGTCTTCAGCTTCAGATATACCAGGAGCCGGAACTGATAGGAAACCATCTGTGTCGTTGGCTCCCTGAACCTGGGTTTTCGTCGTGTTACGTCAACGTTGTTTTGCTGAGGACAAATAATTTTGCCAACACTATACCAACCGTCAATGAAAGCTGTTATAGTGCTCGAGCCTCTGCTGACCTTTTTTAATATGAACAGTCCCTTTCACATTTTTCCTGGCTTAGGACTGTCTAGCACAGAGGCATGCTAAATATTTTTGGTTTGTTTTCTTTTTACCTTCAGGTTTGTTCCTTTCTTCAACATTACTGGAGAAACCCATTATCATGGGCCATTGTCTAACTTCAGTATGGCTTCGGCCTTGAGACTATGTATTTGGCTATGTTAGTGACGGATAACACAGGGTGGCAGTATGTCTATCCTGTCTATGTACCCTGGCTATGTTAGTGACGGATAACGGGGGGGTGGCAGTATTTCCTTACTGTAACCACCACAAACCATTCCCCTGGCCATGTTAGTGATGGATAATAGAGGGTGGCAGTATGTCCTTCCTGTCTATGTCCCATGGCCAAGTTAGTGTCTGGTATTGGAGGGTGGCAGTATGACTTTCCTGCCTATGTCCACTAGCTATGTTAGTGATGGATAATGGAGGGTGGCAGTATGTCCTAACTGTCACCACCATGAAATTTTAACAAACATATTTATTTTCATGCTGTCTTCAGCTTCAGATATGCTTGGAGCCGGAACTTATAGGAAACCTTTCGGTGTCGTTGGCTCCCCGATCATGGGCTTTGCGACCTGATACATCAACGTGGTTTCGTTGAGGCCCACTATTTTAGCCATTACTATACCAACCGAAAATGAAAGCTGTAATAGTGCTCAAGCCTCTGCTGACTCTTTTCAATAAGAACAGTCCCTTTCACATATTTCCCAGGCTTAGGACTGGCTAACGCAGAGTCATGCTCAATTTTGTGTTTGTTTTCTTTCTATCTTCACATTTGTTCCTTTTTTCAACATTACTGGAGAAAACCATTATAAATTCAAATGGGCCCTTGTCTAACTTCAGTGTGGCGTTGGCCTTGAGACTATGCATTTGGCTATGTTAGTGAGGGATAACGGAGGGTGGCAGTATGTCCTTTCTGTCTATATCCTCTGGCAATGTTAGTGATGGATAACAGAGGGTGGCAGTAAGTCCTTCTTGTAACCACCACAAGCTTCCCCCCCACCCCTATGTTAGTAACGGATAATGGAGGGTGGCAGTAGATTGTTCCTGTCACCACCACAAACTGTTAACCAACACATTTATTTCCACAGTGTCTTCAGCTTCAGATATACCAGGAGCCGGAACTGATAGGAAACCATCTGTGTCGTTGGCTCCCTGAACCTGGGTTTTCGTCGTGTTACGTCAACGTTGTTTTGCTGAGGACAAATAATTTTGCCAACACTATACCAACCGTCAATGAAAGCTGTTATAGTGCTCGAGCCTCTGCTGACCTTTTTTAATATGAACAGTCCCTTTCACATTTTTCCTGGCTTAGGACTGTCTAGCACAGAGGCATGCTAAATATTTTTGGTTTGTTTTCTTTTTACCTTCAGGTTTGTTCCTTTCTTCAACATTACTGGAGAAACCCATTATCATGGGCCATTGTCAAACTTCAGTATGGCTTCGGCCTTGAGACTATGTATTTGGCTATGTTAGTGACGGATAACACAGGGTGGCAGTATGTCTATCCTGTCTATGTACCCTGGCTATGTTAGTGACGGATAACGGGGGGGTGGCAGTATTTCCTTACTGTAACCACCACAAACCATTCCCCTGGCCATGTTAGTGATGGATAATAGAGGGTGGCAGTATGTCCTTCCTGTCTATGTCCCATGGCCAAGTTAGTGTCTGGTATTGGAGGGTGGCAGTATGACTTTCCTGCCTATGTCCACTAGCTATGTTAGTGATGGATAATGGAGGGTGGCAGTATGTCCTAACTGTCACCACCACGAAATTTTAACAAACATATTTATTTTCATGCTGTCTTCAGCTTCAGATATGCTTGGAGCCGGAACTTATAGGAAACCTTTCGGTGTCGTTGGCTCCCCGATCATGGGCTTTGCGACCTGATACATCAACGTGGTTTCGTTGAGGCCCACTATTTTAGCCATTACTATACCAACCGAAAATGAAAGCTGTAATAGTGCTCAAGCCTCTGCTGACTCTTTTCAATAAGAACAGTCCCTTTCACATATTTCCCAGGCTTAGGACTGGCTAACGCAGAGTCATGCTCAATTTTGTGTTTGTTTTCTTTCTATCTTCACATTTGTTCCTTTTTTCAACATTACTGGAGAAAACCATTATAAATTCAAATGGGCCCTTGTCTAACTTCAGTGTGGCGTTGGCCTTGAGACTATGCATTTGGCTATGTTAGTGAGGGATAACGGAGGGTGGCAGTATGTCCTTTCTGTCTATATCCTCTGGCAATGTTAGTGATGGATAACAGAGGGTGGCAGTAAGTCCTTCTTGTAACCACCACAAGCTTCCCCCCCACCCCTATGTTAGTAACGGATAATGGAGGGTGGCAGTAGATTGTTCCTGTCACCACCACAAACTGTTAACCAACACATTTATTTCCACAGTGTCTTCAGCTTCAGATATACCAGGAGCCGGAACTGATAGGAAACCATCTGTGTCGTTGGCTCCCTGAACCTGGGTTTTCGTCGTGTTACGTCAACGTTGTTTTGCTGAGGACAAATAATTTTGCCAACACTATACCAACCGTCAATGAAAGCTGTTATAGTGCTCGAGCCTCTGCTGACCTTTTTTAATATGAACAGTCCCTTTCACATTTTTCCTGGCTTAGGACTGTCTAGCACAGAGGCATGCTAAATATTTTTGGTTTGTTTTCTTTTTACCTTCAGGTTTGTTCCTTTCTTCAACATTACTGGAGAAACCCATTATCATGGGCCATTGTCTAACTTCAGTATGGCTTCGGCCTTGAGACTATGTATTTGGCTATGTTAGTGACGGATAACACAGGGTGGCAGTATGTCTATCCTGTCTATGTACCCTGGCTATGTTAGTGACGGATAACGGGGGGGGTGGCAGTATTTCCTTACTGTAACCACCACAAACCATTCCCCTGGCCATGTTAGTGATGGATAATAGAGGGTGGCAGTATGTCCTTCCTGTCTATGTCCCATGGCCAAGCTAGTGTCTGGTATTGGAGGGTGGCAGTATGACTTTCCTGCCTATGTCCACTAGCTATGTTAGTGATGGATAATGGAGGGTGGCAGTATGTCCTAACTGTCACCACCACGAAATTTTAACAAACATATTTATTTTCATGCTGTCTTCAGCTTCAGATATGCTTGGAGCCGGAACTTATAGGAAACCTTTCGGTGTCGTTGGCTCCCCGATCATGGGCTTTGCGACCTGATACATCAACGTGGTTTCGTTGAGGCCCACTATTTTGCCATTACTATACCAACCGAAAATGAAAGCTGTAATAGTGCTCAAGCCTCTGCTGACTCTTTTCAATAAGAACAGTCCCTTTCACATATTTCCCAGGCTTAGGACTGGCTAACGCAGAGTCATGCTCAATTTTGTGTTTGTTTTCTTTCTATCTTCACATTTGTTCCTTTTTTCAACATTACTGGAGAAAACCATTATAAATTCAAATGGGCCCTTGTCTAACTTCAGTGTGGCGTTGGCCTTGAGACTATGCATTTGGCTATGTTAGTGAGGGATAACGGAGGGTGGCAGTATGTCCTTTCTGTCTATATCCTCTGGCAATGTTAGTGATGGATAACAGAGGGTGGCAGTAAGTCCTTCTTGTAACCACCACAAGCTTCCCCCCCACCCCTATGTTAGTAACGGATAATGGAGGGTGGCAGTAGATTGTTCCTGTCACCACCACAAACTGTTAACCAACACATTTATTTCCACAGTGTCTTCAGCTTCAGATATACCAGGAGCCGGAACTGATAGGAAACCATCTGTGTCGTTGGCTCCCTGAACCTGGGTTTTGCGTCGTGTTACGTCAACGTTGTTTTGCTGAGGACAAATAATTTTGCCAACACTATACCAACCGTCAATGAAAGCTGTTATAGTGCTCGAGCCTCTGCTGACCTTTTTTAATATGAACAGTCCCTTTCACATTTTCCTGGCTTAGGACTGTCTAGCACAGAGGCATGCTAAATATTTTTGGTTTGTTTTCTTTTTACCTTCAGGTTTGTTCCTTTCTTCAACATTACTGGAAAAAAAACATTACCATGGGCCATTGTCAAACTTCAGTATGGTTTCGGCCTTGAGACTATGTATTTGGCTATGTTAGTGACGGATAACAGAGGGTGGCAGTATGTCCTCCCTGTCACCACCACAACCCGCCTAGCGGCAGAAACAATGTACACCAGCTGTTTGCATCCAGTGTAAACCTTAATATTGTGCAAATGCTTTCAAATGGCTGCGAGTCGTGATACTAAGGCGGGACATTGGGACCATTCTGGTATTCATCTAGTGGGATGTGGAAAAGTGCCAAAAAACCACATTCAGACTTGCCAGCATACCGGCCTCGTCGACATGTTGCCAGGCGTATTCGATCCGGGACATGCTCACCTACGCGAGTCAAGGGAGCAGCACATTAGTGCTCTCGGCTAACCTGGCAAGCTTACATTGCTGGATAAAATGATTTAACTTATCATCCTATTTTCGAATCCTTCCTTGGGCATGGATGTATGTGACGTCCTTAGTTTAATTTGGCTTAAGTAGTTCTAAGTTCTTGGTGACTGAACACCTCAGATGATAAGTCCCATAGCACACAGAGCCTTTTGATCCATCATCTTAATATCGTCTAATGTCACCCCATTCGTTATTGCAATATCGTTTCTTCTTTTGTCTAGATATATGTCTTTTTTTTCTGAAGGCCCAGGGTAATTAAATTCTTCTTTTATTTCAAATGTTGCATTTATTGCTTCCTCCTTCATACATTCTGTTGCTTTTGATTTATTGGAGGGTTTACTTTCGTACCATACGCCAACCTTCGTCAGAATTTTTTGGTCCTGTGTCGATGGTTATAAACATTCTACATTTCACTTGGTATACTAGCATGTTTCGTGTACTGATTGACCATACAGTCAGCTAACTTCATTATTTTTTCTCCACTATGCATTTTTTCCCATTACTAACAACCACAGACGCTTGCAGTACGTTTTATGACTTTTTTCTGGGGGCAAAATAAAATACCTTTCTCTCTTCTTCTGTGATTTCGATGCCAGCGTGTAACGTGCATGACTCTTCCCCACTTCGCGCAATACTACGTCCCTTTTCACTCATAATTTTCCCAGCTTCTACATAATCGAACACCAGGATTAATTTGTCAAAAGTGGGGCCATCGTCAGTTTTCAAAAAACTGTTACCTCCTGTCAGTACGAAAACGTCTTTGCTCATCTGAATCTGCGAACTAGAGCGAGGGATTTTGGTCGTCCCAACAGCTTCCCTCCTTGCTTTACTCAATGAAGTCTTGCTGTTATCATAATGCGTCGAGATTAAAACTTGGTCGTTCAAATCTTGAAATGCATCCTTAAAAATTTGTAAAACAAGCACTGTGTTTTCTTTGTGGACTATTTTCCTGCTCTTACAGATTCCTTTCTTAAAATGCTAATCTCGTTTGTCAGATGGGCAAGAACGTCGCTGTTCAATCATGGTTCTGCCATCTGCAATTTTTGAATGGCCTCAGCACTCACCCCATTCGGAATTCATGCACAAGCAGTTCGTATAAGCATCACATTTTCTGTTTACATGGTAGCAGTAACTAATCTACAGAAGGCATACCTTCCCTTTCGTCGTAATTATTTTCATTACCCAAGCTATATAGAATTCTTGTAGCTTAGCTCTATGGAAGTATACGGGAACAAAGGCTGTTGGCGAGGGCACTGCCACACTGACGGTGGCAACTCTTCCGCAGCTGGTGGACAACTGGTGTGAATCAGTAGGAGGCTCTGGTCGGAAAACCCACGGTACGAAAATGTTTAGTCGCAAGCACCACTCTACCTGCACCACCTACAAAAGAGTCGAAACCACCACAGTCGAAAAGGGCAACCTGCAGTTCACGAGCCTTCGTGTAAACATGACGTCATTTTGACGTCATACGCTGTACTGAAGACGAAAAGCGTTGCCAATCGACTTTCGTTATCGCTTTGCTCGCAGCACGTGAGGCGAACATGGCGTTCAGAACAATCACATTCGCCACAATTAGAGAGGACGTTACGCTTTTATTTTAGTGCGGGGTTCGTTAACCTGGTAGTACTCTGTTAATAAGGGCGAGATTGAAATGTTCGTATGACTCAACTCCGAAACTTACCCACAAAGTTTTAAGAACTGTTTTCCCTAAATGTCTTCATCAACCTCGAAAGTGTCCGCAGCTCGTGGTCGTGCGGTAGCGTTCCCGCTTCCCACTCCAGGATTCCCGAGTTCGATTCCCGGAAGGGTTATGGATTTTCTGTGCCTCGTGATGACTGGGTGTTGTGTGATGTCCTTAGGTTAGTTAGGTTTAAGTAGTTCTAAGTTCTAGGGGACTGATGACCATAGATGTTAAGTCCCATAGTGCTCAGAGCCATTAGAACCATTTGAACCAACCTCGAAAGTTGGATGACTTGCTAATTTACAAGCAAAAAACAAGCTGCAGCCAGTCATCTTTGAACCAAGTATCGTATATATTCAACGGTGTTCATTAAGTTAATTTTGAAAAATCTGAAACCAGTTTTAGGATTGAACTGTAATTGCACCATCTTTCAAAAGAAACAGAACACCGTGTACGACTCAAGTTAGGACGCCGATATTCACAGGACATGTTCAATAGTATATTCCACAGAAATGAATAGAATTTGGATGTCAGCCTGCAGATTCAAGGCCAGCATCTATATCGCGGTGCAACACCACCTATCTGTAAAATTTGCCTGCGGCTGTCGTTGTCGCTATAAACCGAAGGTAATGGGTCAGTGTAACTTGAGCAGAGCTATCGGACGCCCCGCAGATGTATGGTCGAACTGCAACGTCAAATCAGTGAGTTTGAAAGAGGCCGCATTACTGGCATGAAAGACTGTGTAGCATCCATCCAAGAAATTGCTGGTCATGTGGGATGAAGTGTTTCGACGGTGCACCTGCTGTGTGCAGAAGGGGTCACAGAAGACCATAGAACACGACGAGACGGTTCTGGTCGCACCAAAAGAGATCACACCCCCAAGAAGGTTGACGCCTCATCCAAATGGCATTTGCAGGACAGATCTGTTCTAGCGCAATGGTGGAACAGTGTAACACATCTTACACTATCAGGGATGATAGTCTGTCGCATGGGTTACACGTTCGTCGTCCACTTCTCCACCTACCTTTGACGAATGTGGACAAAAATGAAAGACGTCAATGGCATCAGGTAGTATATTCGGTCGAATACAAGTTCTGTTTGTTTGAAAATGATGGCCGCAATTGGTTCAGTGCAACCATGGGGAGCGGCATCAGAGTGGGGTACTATGGGGCACAGCCACAAATCCCAGCTGGTGTGTGTCCATGGCACTGTGAACAGTGTGATCTACGTCAATGGCACCCAGCGAACCATAGTCATACCCTTTCGCACAACATCTCAGACGCCACTTTCACCAAGACAGTGCACGATCACATGTTGCTGAATTATCACGTGTCTTCTTAGCATCACAGGATGTTCCGCTTTTGCCGTGGCCCCTCAGATCACCAGACTTGTCGTGAATTGGAAAACTTCGAGATGTTGTGAAACGACAGGTGCAGCCCTGTGCACAATTGCCAACCTGAGATGAACTTTGGAAGCAAGTGAATGCAGTATGGATGGCTATACCATAGGTCACCATATGCACCTAATGCTCGTCGATGCAATCAGGCATGGATCAAGTCATTAGCGTCCGTGGCAGAGAGTGTGCCTATTATACAACAGGACACGTGCTGAACAGAGGTGACTCAACTGCTAATAATTTCTACAGAACATGCTAATGCACAATTCCTGAGATTATAAACGTCCTATCTGTAGTCGTTGAAGGTGTTCTGTTTGTTCTAAACGTGAGTGTACAAATGGCGGGTAGCAACTGTAGGAGTCCAGTTAATCCAGCAGCTCATTATTCTTATGTCCTTTGAATACATTCTGCTACAAAACCTCAGAACATTTTGACAGCTCGAAAACAGGTTCATGTTGGTGAAGGTTTTTTGTAATGAAATGGCGAGAAATCTAATATTGGTGGTGCAAGTGTCCCAAAAGAATAAACCAAAAAGTAGGCCACCTTCTAATTCTTTTGCAAATGTGTCAGTTAGAGGCATTATTGTCATATAAGTAGCCCTCTGTTGTAGCGTTCCACTATTATTTTATTTATTAGATTAAACCATGAGTTATTTGGTGTGTGTACTTGGTTTGTGATTATATTCGCCTAGTTGTTCTGAAAATGTGGAGTGGTTTGTCCATACTTCCAGGCTCTCATGTATTCTTTGTATCTCACATCAAACGTTCTGTCTTTTGTCCTACATATCTGCCATCACAAGTGTTACACCGTAATTCATATATACCTGATTTCTGGAGATATATCTGTGTTTTTTGTAAGCTTTGGGGTGTATTTTTTGATACAATTGTTTGTTGCGTGTGCTGTGTATAATCCCTGTCTTTCGAAAATGTTGTTGATTTTCTTGTGTGAGTTTGTGTTTGTGTGTCATTATGTGCCATCTTGTGTTTTTCTTATGTTTTCCTAATAATTTTGTGTAGTCTTTTATGGTACAGAGAGATTTTTGTTGTGTTTGGTGCTGTTGTGATGTTATCAATGGTTTTTCCCTTTCTGATTATATTTTACTTGTGATTTTGTTGCTATGCTTTGTGACTATATCTCTATTGTACTCATTGTTTCAGGATATCTGCATTATTATCTCCAGTTCTTTTTGGTAGTTTTCTTTGTTGACTGAAAATGTATTGAGTCTATGGAGCATATCTTGAAATATGCTTACTTTTGTGAGTGTGAGTGGTTCAAGTACTGACAGATAACAATGTCAGTTGATGTAGGTTTATGGTGAAATTCAGACATATGCTTATTGTTTTTCTTTTTGACTGTTATAACCAGAAAGTTTTGTGAATTTTATATTTTTGTGCAACTTGTTGAAGTCAGTATGCAATTCTTCAATTTCTGTTTGTGGTTTATCCATTAAGCAGAGGATGTCATCCATATACCTGAACCAGTATAGTATGTTGTATTCTTTTGCTGCTGTTTTTTTTTTTGTGACTGTATCAGTTATACTGGTTCCTTATCGCTAGATAAGGACAACCGGTCTCAGGTTATACACTGGACGTCCTTTTTTCTCCATTCCCTATTTCAAGGGTAGAAGCAGGAGTTGGTCAAGGTCACCTAGGGGATGCACCCAGGCAACTGTGCAAGTTATATATAAGATCATGACGTAATTCTAAAGTTGTCACATGTCACAAAAATGGCGGCAAGTCCCTCTATCTCTCCTCACCCTGCCGCTTTGAAGCATCACGATTAAGCACGCTCTTCAGGTGTTAATCTTTTTGAACTGGGACACTTAAGTATGGGAGGTTATTATAGCAAGCATAGCAAGCGGATGTGGCTATCTCTCAATAACAAATCATGTCAGCAGAGTTCTATTTGTTAGCAACAGTATTATGTGACACCTAAAGACACCACGTCGAGTCAGACATGGTATTACTGTCATTATCCCACACTTTACTTAGTTTTCACCAATTTCCCACAATTTTACTGTATAACTGGATGTATTATGGAACTGGGTAGCGTAGGGAGAGAGGTTGTAGCCTGTGTCTGTTTGTTTATAACGAATTACGTTAAGCCACATCATTTCTGTTCCAACGTGGAACCACCAGAACCTACACCCAGGCAGATATGTAAGTACTCTTATTCGTCCATATTATCCCACATTTTCCCCAATTTTACGTATTTTCACCCTTTTCCGGATTTTCTTTTGTCCAGTTACGCAAAATACACTGCTCTCTTCCCGACATCGCGACGACGTCATGCTACTCTGAGGCAGTCACAATGCAGTATGGGCTCTAATTATATATCACTACTATTGAAGCACACTTCCCCATATCCAACTGTTATAGTTGTGACACTCAGAAGCTGTACAGCATAGGAATAAGTTGTATTTCGTGTCTGTTTGTTAATAGCAAATAATGTTACTTGTGGTCTATTGCTTTTATAACAGGTTAATATTTTGTCCTTGTAACCACTAGAAGAAGCCTCACTGAAATAGATAAGTAAGTAATCTAATTCAGCCATATTTTATGAACTTCCTCCGTATTTTACGCAGTTTTACACATTGTACCCAATGTTATGTGACAACATGGTGTCAACATTGCCTCGAATAGAGGAAAAACGGCACGTCACATCATGACGTCACATCACAGTGGCGCAGAGTGTCGTGGTACGTCGTGATGCGTTGCGTAGACGTCGTGAATTTGTCAGTCGAGAATAATGCAGCATGTTGCCGAAATATTTATCATTGCTAAAACGCCACTCCATTACTAGAAGTGGACATCATAGTATTAGGAATGAAAACATTCGTTCAAATAGTGTCGTCATAGAGAATTCTACAGGCGCTACCGATTTATAGCCAGAGGTGCTGTATACACGATAAAGGCCACATATCAGTAGGTAAAGCACCACTACATTACAAGGTTATGGGACGTCACAGTAACATTATGATGATTCCCACCAAAGTTTTCGTACGTGCGTAGCACAGAACTACAAAATGCACCTCTAGAGACGTGAGAAACGGAAATGAATTTGACCACAGTGGGATCCGTCCCATAGACTCGGTTGTGCTGGGGTCTAGCCGAAAACACCGATGTTTGCTGATACACTACCCACGAACAGCCGAAAATCTGCTGTATAATCTTCTCCGGTCTGGCGCCAGACATTGGTGCTACATCAGCCCTGGCCGAGAGATCTCCTCCCACGTTAATAACGGCAAGCAGATCCCGACGCATCGATTAAAATATGTAAGTCTGACATACACCTAGTTGACATAGAACTCACCGCAGCATTCGCATATCGAACGAGTCAAGCGAGATCCTGGTAGGGTATGCTGTCTTATTCGCGACCACCAGGTCGCGTATAAGAGAGCTGCGCAAGTTTTCCTGACATTCCACCAGACCATCTCTCAAGACAAGGTAGAGAGATTTGCACAATGTATGTGTAATCTTCTCCACCCTGGCGACTGGCACAAATGGTGCTCAATGGTTCAGTGAGAGGGTATCCCGCCACAGAAAACCCTGTCATAACTCGACGGCGCCTTTGCAGTCAAACGTTGCCAACAGTTGAAGCGCCAAGCACTGTCCTCCCCACCGCACCATCCTTTGTCTCTGGACCACCTAGGCGAACCAGTCGCAACTCGCAGACATTTAAACGCTCACCAGAGGAAATCGACCTACTGGTTATAACGTTGTAGCAGCATGAGGCTCGTAGCAGTAAGGTTGTAGCAATATAATATTCGTACCAGTGAATCCCTTGTCGCTGTAACACACCCCTTATTAAGCGTAAGAAGGCACCAGTAACGTAATGCTGGACTTGTTGCTGGTAGCATTAATCCCCATCTAGTATCATGTGAACTCAAATTGTCCAAAGCTCTTTTTCGCGAAAAACAGCACTGAGAACACACATATATATAGTCAACAAAACGTCAGGGAAAATAGAATTTGTACAGTTAGATGTTTTCCTCTGTGTAGCTCTACTGTTTGTTAGTGGCACTAGGTGTCTTACTGTGTGTGCGTCTTGACAAGAGAGATACCGAATTCACATGACCCCCTTATAACCAATAAGCAGCCCAGAGTCCGGATAAACATTTAATATAATATAAAGAATCTGAGTCTAATTTGGAAAAGGAAGTGTTCGTGAAATAGTTACTGCCCGTACCCATTAAACGAAAGTGGTAATTGTCTCAGACTGTAAGTCAAACCTCGTATTTTGTCATAACACGCCTCGAAATTCCTATTCACTTTACGTACGTGTTAAATAACTGTTGAGTCGGAGACCCATCGTAGGTAATATCATACTGCCATTACCGCTGTGTAGTGGAATCGTAACATATCTGGAAGGACATTGCTTCCACCAGCCATAGCTGTGAGAGCATTAGAAAGCTAGTTTCGCGGACTTACTGTCCTTCGGTCAAGCATAGTTTCGAGGTATTACATCCTGTCACTGCCGAATAATCTATTGAAGCAAGTCTTTCACAACACGTTAACATCCAGCAATAAATACAGCACTTACATAATTGAATTTTAGGGCCATAAAAGGCCTTATAATCAACGACATCTAAGCTAGTATTACTTCCTCAGTAGACAAATTGTAGGATGATCTTAGGATTGCATATACGATTATTTTAAAGACACTATGTGATCAAAAGTATCCGGACACCTGGCTGAAAATGATATACAAGTTAGTGGCGCGCTCGATCCCCACCCTTAGACTTCATGGCAGCATCCACTCTTGCTGTCATAGGTTCAGTCAGGTGCTGGAAGGTTTTTTGGGTATGGCAGCCCATTCTTCACGGAGTGCAGTACCGAGGTGAAGTATCGATGTCGGTCGGTGAAGATTGGCACGAAGTCGGCGTTCCAAACATCCCAAAGGTGTTCTGTAGGATTCAGGTCAGGACTCACTGTAGGCCAGTCCATTACAGGGATGTTATTGTCGTGTAACCACTCCGTCACAGGCCGTGCATTATGAACAGGTGCTCGATCGTGTTGTAAGATGCAATCGCCATACTCGAATTGAACTTCAACAGTGGGAAGCAAGAAAGTGCTTTAAACATCAATGTAGGCCTGTGCTGTGATAGTGGCATGCAAAACAACAAGGGGTGCAAACCCCTTAATGAACAACATTACCACACCATAACAGAACTGTCTCTGAAGGCGTCGTTTGGCATTTGCTGGCATGATGCGTGGCTTATCTGCAACCGCTCGACCATTAAATCCGTTTTCTCACTTCCCGCCTAACTGCCGTAGCACTTGCAGTGGATCCTGGTGCAGTTTGGAATTCCTGTGTGGTGGTCTGGACAGATGTCTGCCTATTACACAGTACGACTCTCTTCAACTGTCGGCGGCCTCTGTCAGTCAACAGGTGACATCGGCTTGTACGCTTTTATGCTGTAGGTGTCTCTTCACGTTTCCAATTCACTATCACATCGGAAACAGTGGGCCTAGTGATATTTGGGGAGTGTGGAAATCTCACATACAGACGTATGACACATGTGACATCCAATCACCTGACCACGTTCGAAGTCCGTGATTTCCGGGAAGCGCCCCATTCTGCTCTCTCGCCATGTCTAATGACTACTGAGGTCGCTGATATGGAGTACCTGGCAGTAGGTGGCAGTTCAATGCATCTAATATGAAAAACGTCTGTTTTTGGAGGGTTCAGGATACTTTTGATCACATAGTGTAGGCCTGCTCAACGTAATTATCTACCTTACGCATCAGGAAGGTATAAATTATGCCTACTTCTGCCAGCAAGACAGTCACTTCCTCTTGGGACGAATAGTTGTTCCGTGGGTTCTCATATTTGATGTCGCTAGACTCTCGTATATTCTTAACACTATCAGAACAGCCACTGAGAAAGTAATGCGTCACATACTGGTTTGCTTTCGACAGAAAGACAGTCATCCATCCTACGCACAGTACACGGTAGAGGTGTCAGCATCGCTGTTTGGTGGCTCATGTAATGGGTTCCCATGTTAACTAATTAGAACTACAATCAAACAGAGCATGGACTCTGATCCTATGGAACATAGCACTACCACACAGGTTACACTATCTAATACTACTAAAAAAGCCACTCTGGACCTTACATAAATCTGTATTTGTGCTTCTAAAACTATGTAGGACAAAATGCATTTTAGGCAGGCAATACGACTACTAAGAGCAAGTGCTTTTTACTAACGATGATTATTCACTATAACAACAGAATACGGATATTGCTCATTTTAGCTGCAATATCGATCACGCAAACTTTTAAAATTGATTGGACTCACACTATATTGTTTGCGCCGTGAGGTGCATACGCCAGAGTCGTGAGTTGGGGGTGTAGCGTCCAACAGCAACATTCACAGTGCTACGCAGCACACCAAAAACTCATACTTAGCTGCGTCCTCGGAGCTCAAGCCCAGCGACGGGGTGGTTTGCAAATTAACTGAACCCTCGCAAGTGGATGGCTACAGATGTCGCAGGCAGACAGAGAAATACAGATATCTGACCGAGCCTGATTATTTAGCTGTGCGATGGACACGACCTCCCGTACAAGATCGTAGCGAGGGGTAGGCAAGGAGTCGGGATTGTAAACATCTGAGGATCGCCAACCCTAATTCCCTCTCCCTCTCTTCCTGCCCCCCCCCCCTCTCTCTCTCTCTCTTCGCTCGTTGTCGTCCATGGTACATGCATCCAAAGCAGTAAATCTCCCTCAACTGATACCAACGGATAGAACAATCGAAAAAAGTTCAATGTACACTAAATGAGATTAAACATTACACATACACCAACAAATAACACAACAGCTTCCTCATAAATACAGAATTATCGGGAGAGCGGCAGTTTGGTCTTCTACCTCTGGAATGTTCTGTCGTTCAACTAGTAAGACAAATGCGCTGTGGTTCCCTCTGTCTACTCCTTACAGGTACTATCGACCAATTACCCCATCTGTACAATGATTATGTTTTTTTCTAAGTACGAGTGTTGGAACTTTAACAGAGGCAACTATTTTTTTATAGCTCATACAAAATAGATACATGTTTAAAAGTTTTACTGACCTTCAGAGTTGTCACTATCATTGTGTATAACCCGTTGCCAGCGATGTGGAAAGTGTAGGATACTCTTAGTAATGCCAGGAGTGTTGACAGTTCGAGCGGCGAGGTCTATTGCCCGACGAATTTGTAGCAGTTCTGAAGCGAATGCTGTGAAGTGTTTGCTTCAGTTAAGAAATCTAGTCGAACTCACGAGGGCTTAAGTCAGGGGAGTGCAGTAGGTGGTACAGCTCTTAGCAGTCCCATCAGTCAAATAAACCAGTAACAGCTTGCACTATATGTGCTTGAGCATTGTCCTGCAAAATGAAGGTCAGGTCCTCCCGAAAGTGTCAGCTGTTCGTAGTTTGTGATTTCTGCAAGATGTCATGGGTAAGAACGTGTTAATGTCAGTTCAGAAGCTGACACAGACCCCGAAGCCGTGGCGGAAAAAGAAAATGCTTGGCAATGTACAAATGGTATTAGAGGTGAAGAAAACAATACTTCAAACAACATTACAGAGTCACAGGTTCTTGCGACTTACAGCGTAATCCGTGGGATACGATCATCCTCCTACAGTACAGGTGATGAAACATTGAACTAGTCTGTGCAGTTGATCAATACCTCTATATTTAATAGTATTGGGAGGAGAGAGACACGGTTAAAATCTTATCGAGTTCTCTACCAGATGAAGTTAGTGGAGCATTTATAGTTAGTAACTTTTCTCTCTTGGATGGTACAGAATAATGAAGATAGCATGTTGGGGAGATAGATGTGAATGGACACGGATCTGTTGTACTTGTATGTAGTTTGGGGGCACACAACAGTGCAGAAGCAAAAATCGTTGTCCTCCAACCTGTTCCCGTTTCCATCGAATGGTCAAAACACAGTAATGTCACAGTAACGCAGCTTAGCCTGTTTCTACACGGGATGCAGAAGGTGGTAGATATAGCTTCCTCTGACTTCTGCTCAGTTCCGATTTTCATTGGAACTATCATATGCGCAAAGTTGTAGGAATGGTAGCGCAGAAGCTTAGGGGGCAGTTTCAGGATAAGTAGGGACTACCTAAAACGAGCCTGGAATTATTCTCTAGCAGATAGGTTCGAGAAAGTTGGTCCATTTTGAGGAATGAGAGTTTCAGAAACATGATTCACTAGTGACTGTAATCATTAAAGGACTTCTCCATAGGATCCAACGCAGGTATGTGCTTGAATGGGAAGACTTGATTCCGTGTCCCATACAACATTTATAGAGGACAGCATAGCATTACAGATCTGAAAAGTTAGCGGAGATTTCTTATGACCTCAATCAGCACACCACCTACTTTTTGTGATCCTTCTCAATCAACCATCGCCTGTAGCCCAGCGGACATACCACTGAACGTCTGACATGGCATCGAGACAGAATGCATTACAAATACTGGAGAAATATGTGGTGGAAGTGGCGCGAGGAAGTTAGAAATACTGGTTTCATACCACGTTCCATAGGCGAATCACTTTGTAAATGGGTAATTTTATTTCGAGGTTGCACCGTCGGCGACGTGTAACCACACTGCCGGTCTGATACTATATATTCCAGGGATCACCGTCGATACTCAGTGTCACGTTATTTGTCTGGACAAAAGAACCACCTCATGCAGAGGTTAAGTCATACCTCGATTTATAAAGACAGAATAGCTTCTTCTAACATGGATACTTGTATGCACCTGCAGAAGCAAGACTGCTTGTGATGGTAATATGGCCGAGTTTTTTTTAACATCTGGCGGTTTGTAAGACGATTACGCCTCACTTTCTAAGACACAGTGGTACCACTCGCAAGAAGAACTTACGAGACATGCCCAGAACTTGTTAATTTTCGGCCAGTATTATTCTGTATCGTCAGCAATCAGCTACTGACGACGTATTATACTTAGTAGTAGGGGATGTATGACAGGTTCACCATGAGCATCAGGATTATGAAGTATGTGTTTGTGTTTCGACATGTGCAGAGTAGATGAGTATGTCCAGTCATAAGGAAGGTATGTAATTGACGTCGAATACTGTGATAGCAAAGTGAAGAGTATGCCAAGTCATAAGAATGGTACATATATTTGTATTTCCAGAGCCACAGCCGTCAACAGGGTGTATTTCCGATGCTTTGCTCATAGTTGAATGTCACTCAGCTGAATCCGCAATGGTAACATTGAATTGTAATTATAGCGATCAAATATATATGTAACTTATTTCATAGGATGATTGCGTCTATGGGTGGCCTATGGCACCAATGATTCACGTTTCCCGCTAATGGCAGGTGCTGTCCAAATGGAGAGTGCTGTTGCAATGCAGGAAATTAGTTAAGTTAACCGTGTAGTCTTCGAGACAGCCGATTAGCGAACAAATGTTTAGTATGTGTTGGACAGCTTTCGTGATCAAGTGGAAATTTGAGAAGATTGAATATGGCTGTGTGCTGGCGCTAGGCATTATTCCCTCCCATGTAAATTTTTCTTCTGGCTGCTTCTTTGCATTTCACGTCTTTATTGAGTTGAGAGAAGATCCATGGTGGTGTGTGCATCTAGCACGTGGAAGGCACATTTGCTCGTTCTCTAGGTATGAGAAACACCTTATTTGACTTTGTAAATTATAGGGGTGATTTGGAATCTGTTACATCTCCGGCTTTAGTATTCATGAGTGAAAATATCAGTTTCCTCTGTTTTCTCTATCGAGTTTCCATGTAAATGTATTCACAGACATGATACATTTCTCAGTCGAATGTGAAAAACTATACAGATTTTGCTCATAAAACTGAGTGAAACTGGACTTTGTCTACTTTCGTGGAAAGAGAACATTTATTATCATTGTGAATGTGTTTTTCCCTCCTTTTGTTGATAGTTGCTTTATTATAGGAGTAGAGTTGATGTTAAATAATGCCTCGCAGTTCTCTAGGATACTGTGACTCTTGTCCAGTCCCTTCTGGAGTGCACTACATGACGTGAAACAAAAGTTTTTATTTTTCTCAGATCTAGAGGCGTTGGGGCCTGTGATTGTACATGGTGGAGAATACATGTTCAACTGCAATATTTTAGGACTACACTTTCCCCAGTACATGGGTGATGCATTATGACCAGTTCAGTACGTGTGTTAGTTTTTTACGCGAGAATTTCGAAGTATAGTTATACCTATGACGCATTTTTTTTCCATCAGCTGTGATAGCGTGTATTGGCTTCGGTTATCCAGGCAGTAGGGTGATATTTAGTAGGCGTGTGTAGTGAACTCTGATGTCTAACAGCAAAAGAAACTATATGCTTGCAGGTAACACACTTTTTTTTTAAGCTCAACTGTCCGACACCAGCATATAGACGGTAGAAAATATTTCTCTCCAAAAATAATAAAGATTGTATCTTAATCCCGAGCCTTTGACCCCATAGGTTGTAGGTCTAGAGTAGAATTTGAGTGTTTCTGTCCCTGGTTTCAAGTGGTATTGCGAGAATTTTTTTCCCAGCAGGATAATACCATTTGTATGGTATCATCAGATTTTGCGAAGTCTTGCCATCCTTGTGAAGCGCTATGCTTATAGTTGTGTAATTAGGTACGCTCTTTGTGATTAATTACGTAATTAGGTTAGATATCTGGGTACGTTTGGAGTGGTATTGTGAAATCTTTTCCCAGCAGGATAACACCAGTTGTATGGCACGGTCAGTTTTTGCGCTGTATAGCGATTTTAAGGCGTCCTTGTGCAGCTCTATGCTTAAAGTTGTGCAATTAGGGCGGAACTTGGTGATTAATTTCGTACTTAGGACGGATATTTGTGACAATTTCCCGAGCAAAATAAATAAAGTACATTAACCTAACCTTCCTCTCCCGCGTCTGTACAGTTTCCATGTGTTTGGGGGGGGGGGGGGGTTGAACATAGGCTTTCCATCCAGTATAATCAGTGTCCGAGTCGCTGATGAGTTGCGTTTCTTTCGTGCACTGAGTGTTTGTGCTCTGAATTATTTTCGAATGCTTAAGCATTGTGAGCGTGTTTGCGTGTATTATTTTGCTGATCTAGGAGTAGTTGGCACTTCTGTATGGTGTGTACTGGATTATTTGGGAATTTTACTAGTTCTCTGCGTCTTTGTACATCAGTGCAATGCTTTGTTTATGAGTAGTTTCCATGTTTGTAATCTGTATATTGCGACCTCAAACACATCACAGTGAGTGTTTTGCATCAGTGTAATAAATAAACTAGGTGAAATCTGTCGCTAAATAAATTGTCCCAAAAGTCAGGCTGGTTCCGTTTACCACCAGTTTTCCCCTCCAGACCGACGGTGGGAAGAGGGGGGGGATGGTGAGATGGCTGTGGCAGATGTGCAGCTGCGAAAAACACGTGATGTCATCATGATGATATTCTCCTATGGACTGAACGCACGATCATATGATCCATCGCCGCACCCTCTAGCTATGAACTCGCAAACTAGGTTAGTTCTTTGGTCTGGTGGATCGGAGGCAGTGGTGTCTTGTGTGGTGGGAGCTTATAAGTAGGTTTTAGAAATGACAGACATTTCGAGCAGACTCAGATGTTTCCATGCATTGTGTTATGCATCTTTAAAGCAAAGCATTTGTTTGCAGGAACGTGTTCTTCCTCTTCATATGTTCAAGCACTAATGCTCGCTTCCATTCTTGATGCAGCGAGCTGTCGATACACTCCACATCTGAATGAGTGCATGTAATACAACTATAAAGACTCCCCCTGTCTGGTACCAACATCTCGCTAATTGAACACTGACAGCTCAACAAGAACTGATATCAAAGCCTCTTGTGGCGGTAACACGACACTAATGCTGTAAGTACATAGTAAATTTCAACAAATCTAACAAGATTTCAGTAAATTTATACACATTGAAAGATATTTAAACAAATTATATTCGAAATACTGAGGTGTCAAGTATGAAAGGAATGCCACTGACTCATGCTTATGGGACCCGAACGGACACCTGTTCACTGCTTATCAGCTGACAGACGCATCGTCACTTCGTGGGGCCTACTGGTGCACCCAGACTCTGGCAATGGTATCACACGTCGAGTGGTGGGATGTGTTTTTTTACTAACGATCTTTTGTTTTAACTATATTCCATCGATTTAACTGATCAATAGGGAGCTACATTTTTTTTAAAAAAAACTACCCCATACAAGTGAAGAATATCGATTTACTTAATTTGCATAATGTTTTGTATCAACGTGGTGTTAGTAGTACAAGAGTTAAGGGGACGGTGTGCGTGGTCGGGTGACATGGAGCAGAAGAGCAGGCTAAGTGCAGAACAATAGGTTAATTTGCATAATTTTTATGCAAGACATAGTACAATAGTTTAAGGGGGTTCAAAAGCATACTACCCTTCCTCCCCACCAAACAGACACCAATTTCCATATATTCCATACACTGCCTTGTATCCTCTAAATTGTTGAAATAACCAATAACCCACAGATTGTCTAAATTGTTTAAACAATATTCCATACAACTATAGAGTCACAACTTGACCTTGAATATAACTCTCACAATTCCCACTATGCTCCCCTGTGTGACCTTGATCAACTCACAGTTCCCGAGGGAGTGGGGGAACCAAAGAGCAGAAATGTATAACCTGACAGCAGACGTCTTTATCTTATCTAGAGGTCACAAAACAGTTATACCTGATCTGGGGTCTCAACATGCAAAGCTGCAATACTCATGTGCAAAACTAAAAGTATACTCTTCCAGAACAGGCCATTGTAGCCCCACAGTACAGTCCAACTGCCGTGTCACCCTCAGACCACAGGCATCACTGGACATGGATATGTGGGAGCATGTGGTCACCACACCGTTCTGGGAGCTGGATATAAGTTTATGAGACTGGAGCCGCTACTTCTCAATCAAGTAGCTCCTCAGTTTGCCTCACCAGGGCTGAGTGCAACCCAACTGTGCTCAGCAAACTTGATGGCCTCCCATCCAAACGCTTGCCCAGCCTGACTGCACTTAACTTTGGTGATTTGATGGGAACTCTCAAGGCCCTTGGCACTCATATGCACATCACATTATAAACTGAATACTATTGTCGCTTATCATAAAGGAGCAAACACACAGCATAAAAAATAACATGATTTCCTGTCCACCTGCTGCTCATTGGCCTGAGTATATCCTCTCATATATATATATATATATATATATATATATATATATATATATATATATATATATTACTTATCGATTCTCATATCCCATTCATTCTTCCATCCAAAGATAATTTAACTTCTCCAACCCTGTACGTTAAAGCTACGCGAGAGGTCCTGAAATGCACTCCATAAGAAGTCAGAAAACTACTGATGATGTTTCAGGCTGCACACAGTCTTCATATGCCATCGCCCCAAAACTTCAGCATGTTCTCTGTGCCGTCTCTGAAAAAATAGAGCACCACCTGGCATCGAAGCCACGTTACTTGGTTCGTTTTAGTGCATGAAAAGTATGTCCTGTCTGGGAATGCTGGTCCAATGTCTAGTCGCACTCGCAGAAGAAAAGTGATCATATGTGTCAAAGCTCCACTTTTTACCTAGCTACTGGGTGTAATTCAGTATTCATCATTGTGCAGAGTATGGCACATAGGGCATAATGATCAATCAATCAGATGAATCTCTATCTGGTCACAGGTATACCATGTATGACAGGTACAAAACTGCACATGTCTGTGCCTCTGTGTCTAACCAAACACAGTGTACTGATCGCCATACCACATGCCAATTGATATGTGGATATCTCCTCACAATGGGGTTGCTGGGCTGTCCTGTAGTTAGTATCTGATAGGCGTCACCTTGAGTCGCAGGTCTGTTTTCTGGCAGAGCTATCTGAATATATCTGTATTTGATATAAAAAAGATTGTGTATAGCGTGAAGTGACTGTTAAATGAGATGGAAAGCCACTGGTGGCAATTCTTCTGTTAAATTTCTAATCAGTCATGTCTCATATCTCCACCGTTATAACATTGTGTTGAAGCATATCACCACCACTCTTTCATGAACATGTACAAGACCCAATCAACTCATACTAAGACAGGGGTCTGTGATTTGTATCTCACTTTAAAAAGTAGAACTACACTCATAAAGGAACCAGAGGATGCCAATATGAATTGCGCTACTACCGCCAATGTCTGGAGTACTTGGGCAAAGTGCAGAATCCGTAACTCCAGATACGTGTTTACATGTTTGACCTGCTGGAGGATGTGTAAGGCGTGTGTGATGTTCCTCTTGACACCTGTGTGGACTGCTTGTAGCAGGCTGCTACAATTGTACACTGCTGTGCGTCATGTGCCATTGGTAACAACAATTCCTAGTCATTCCAGGGTATCAATGAGTCATAAACGTGATACATATTCTTCCAATAGCCTGACAGCGATACACATCACCAACCAACTTGTCCACATTTATATGGCTGCTAGTGGCCGTTACATATTTGTGGATCCAATCTAAAGCCACATGCATGTCGTTATCAGTCCACACTGCCAGCAATAGCCCATTAGTATATCAATGCTGTCAATCAGTGGCAACAGCCACAGAGTAACCGATCAAGAGCTAGCGCATTTAATATTATAGACAGGGGGAACTATTGTCTGTCGTATCTCGATATGATGAGAGATTTCGTAGTACACCCATTGAGAAATATTACAGATAAATCATGGTGGAATAACCACGTCACAACAGTGATAAATGCCATCGAAACCACATGTGCATCAAGACTCACAATCACTCCATTGAAAGCTTCATCAAAACGTATTGACAATAGTGCTCCATAACGGCGGAACGTCTTTGCTAGGGCGATCATATCGTGATAGTCACCCAGCGCCTTCTAGATGCTGGTATGTCCGCAGCGCGCCATATGATCGAGTGAGATAACCTGGCGCAATTTTCATTGGAAGCGTTCTGCTAATACACTATGATATTTTAAAGTCGCAGTTCATCAGCGTCAGATGTCATTCGTCCGGAATCTGAGTGCCACTTGCAGTTTTGAGTATCGCAATAATCAGCCCCTCCACAAAGTTGACGGTAAGGGCACGTCAGGAGACATTATTTCATGGCAGATATCAGTCCATCGGGCTGCTGTCGTATAGCTGGTGATCCTATAAAATTTCAAAGGGGAGCCATGTGGTCCCAGTGAATTATTCTTCATCCAAAATAACCTACTCCACACACACAGGTGATTTGGTAGGTATTCATAATGATATGGCTGACCAGTCTACACTCCATCGAGACGACTATCGGAATGACTCCTTACGTGGGTGTATGCCGGATGTATGCCATGAGCATGCTCCCACATGTCAAAAAATGCATATTATGTGGCAACATTCTTAGTTCGGGGCACGGTGTGCATCTTTCGGTGCAAGTACAAAAATAAATCGCCGTCTAGGATAAAGTAGTTGTGCTGTCCTTGTAACAGCGAGGCAATGTTCTCTGAGAAGTACATAGATGTAATGAGCCGTTGCATGAAGCACCGTCGCGTCGCTGATAATCCTCCCCCTATCTCCCCCCCCCCCCCCCCCCCCCCCAGCGAATGGTACAAGATATCTCATACCCTGATACCCTGAAGCCTTCAGTAAAAACTTTCGCAACGTTGCTGCCAGTTTTGAAGGTACGCAATACTAAGGCTTTGTACCTGCACATGATGGGAAATTCGTCGATGTACGTTCTTGTAGTAGGAGGCTGTCTACGTCCGCCGTTTATACCACAACTTTAAGTAAAGATATCCTTTTCTGCGACTGAATGGCGTTGATATTGACAGAGGCAAGCCAATATGCTTGTCTTCGTTACTATGCCTATGTATCTATCGCATATGGAAGCTTATGTCATTTGAATTTGTTTTGGAACATTGTGTGGCTCTGTCGTGTCTGCTGGCGTTGGTTATACTTGTAACTTAAAGGGCCGCCGAATCTGCTCGGTTCCTGTTACTACCGTCAGCGGATTACCTTCACCCCAGCCCAGTCTGATTGGGACACGTTTGCCGCCGGCGTCGTCTCGCCAGCCCCATCTCTCTGTGTCGTCTTTTCTGGTACCATATATTGGTAATGGCCTGACGATAGCCCTGCATTGTAGAGCCCTGCAGGGCTATTCTACTGCCGATATGGTGGTGTTCTGGCTGTAAGGTCTCTTTTCCCTCTGTCATATAGCGCGCTTCTGACCCTTTGTCGCCCTTCGCATGTAGCTTCTTTTAGTCACGTTGTGGCTTTGACCTCTTCTGTTCCCGAATCGCTGCAACATATGTTCATTGGTTACTCGACCTACCTACATTGGAGAGCTAAACAAACTGCTACACCTGCGTAATATCGTGTAGGGCCTCCGCGAGTACGCAGAAGTGCTGCAGCATGAAGTGGAATAGGGTCGACTACTGTCTGAAGTGGTGGTGGAGGGAACTGACACAAAGAATCCTGCTGGACGGTCCATACATCAGTAAAAGTACGAGGAGGTGGAGATCTTTCTGAACAGCACGTTGCAAGCCAGACATGCTCAATAATGTGGCCATTGGAAGTGTTTAAACTCAGATGAGCGTACCTGGAGCCACACTGTAGTATGATGGACGTGTAGAGTGTCGCTTTGTCGTGTTGAAATTGACGAAGTCCGTGGGAATGCACAATGGAGGTGAATGGATGCAGGCGATCAGAGAGAATGTTTACGTACCTGTCACCAACTAGAGTAGTGCCTAGAAGAGTCAGGGAACCCATATCACTACAGTTGCACACGCCCCACACGGATACGGAGCCTCCGCCAGCTTGAACAGTCCCCTGCTGACATGCAGGGTACAGTGATTCATGAGGTTGTCTCCATACTCGTACACGTCTGTCCGCTAGATAGAGAATCAGGCAACATGTTTTCAGTCATAAACAGTCCAAAGTCGATGTTGGCGGGCCCAGGCTCGGCGTCAAGCATCGTGTCGTGAAGTCATCATGGGTAGACCAGTTGTCCTTTGGCTCTGAAAGCCCATATTGATGCTGTTTCGTAGAATAGTTCCAACGCTGACACATGTTAATGACCCAGCACTGAAATCTGGAGCAGTTTGTGGAAGGGTTGCAATTCTGTCACATTTAACGATTCACTTCAGTCGTCTTTGGTCCCATTCTTGAAGCATCTTCTTCCTGCTTCAGCGATGTCGAAGGTTTGATGTTTTACCGGATTTCAGATATTCACGGTACACTCGTGACATGGTAATACGGGAAAACTTGCACTTCATCGCTACCTCTGAGTTGCTGCGTCCCTTCACTTGTGCGCCGAAATTAAAACAACTTTCAGACTTACTTAAATCTCAATAACCTGCCATTGTAACAGCAGTAACGCATCCAACTGATGCTTCGGTGATCATAAGGGCCGTTACTAAGCGGCTCACAGAAAGGGGGCTGAGTTCACGACACCCCTTGCGACGAACTATCCCCCGTTTTGTTGCCCTCAATGGTCAGTTATCGTGGGCTTACATTTCAGCAATATAATGCCTGCCCGTACTCGGCCACAGTTTCTATTCTGTGCCTTCATGCTGCTTGCCAAAAACTATGATGGCGAGTAGTGACGCTGGCGAGCCCCTGTTGAGAACGTTTTTATCGGGGCAGTCATATCAGATAGTATTATGGCGGCCAAACGCGCCAACTGGACGGAATTTGGCACGATATCCCTCAGGAAGTCAGCTCTCTCAATCAGTGCCCAACAAATAAGTGCTTGCTTGCATAAGCGCCAGAGGTGGACCAACACGTTGTTGTCTTGCCCAGTTACAGAGGCTGTTTCTCTTGAATAAACCTCGCAGTTTTTCTGCAACTGTAATCAGTTGTCTGCCTGCCCATCACTTCTATAGATTTCCTTCCCATTTGCATAATTCTTCGTCGTGCATCGTTTATTTATTTTTTTGTCTTAAAATGTATTTATGAGAAAACAGTAGCCTAGTCTAATACTTTTAGTGTCTTAGTTAACACCTTAGTACACATGTTCACTTATAGTTACCTTCACCTTGTAACCTATTTCCTAGGCACTATGTATTTCGTTCAAGTGATCTTCCTAAAGTTCACCGCCGTCTCTGACAGAGTGACAATGTTATCGCAATTCTTTAAGGTTTTCTTTCTTCTCCCCATCTTTAATTCACATTCCAAATTATCTTTGGTTTGCTTCATTTCTTCCTCCATAAGTATGCTAAATAACATGGCAGGGGTCGATTACAAACATGTGCCATACTTCTTTCAACCGATGCCTGTATTTCGCGTTCTTTCATTTTTACAAGTAAAGTCTGATTTCTGTCCAAGCCGTACACAACGTTTCGCTCCCTGTATTTTATGTAACCACACAACAACATTTTGTAGTCAATACTGACAAAATATTATTCCATAATTTTGCTAAAAAAAATGAAATTAAAAGTACTCAACTTCTAAATGAAATGTTTGCTCTTTTTTTCTTCATGTTATAATTTTTACACCCTTTCTTCAATTTCCATAGACGAACATGGCGAATGCATAGAGATGAAAACATGACCATACGCCTTCTAGTATTTTCTGGAAGCTGAACACAGAATATGTACAATACTACTCTTTACCACTAGCCGTTCGAACATGGAACTAATAAAAACAGTTTCAAAAATTAAGAAACGTTATTTATTTCTTGACCTAGTAAAGACTCAATGAAAGTCATTACTTTACGTTTTGGAATTACAAATTCCTTTACACCAATGAAATGAATTCGTATGACAACGACTTCTCGCACAGGAGAAGCGTCTTCGTCCTCCACCATCTCCCTCACATCGGCTGACCAATCTTCCTCTGGCACCAGTTCGTCAGTCCACCATAGATCTGTATCCGAATAATCCATCTCGTCCGGGACAACCTCGAAGAGGTCCAGCTCTTCTGCCAGATCAGCCTCGATGTCCAGTGCATACTCCTCGAAATCCAATTCCAGCAAGTACATTTCCGATCGCCATCTAGAAATACATAGGCAAAATTGATTTGTTTTAGAAAGATATTGCGTGGATAACTATCCTAAAATATATTATCCTTAAACAGTGCCATTCTAGTGTGAAGAGATTTTTCAAACTTATAAAAATTTATGACTGTGTCATGGTACGTCTTTTAAGGAGTGCGTATAAGAAACCAACTTATCACAAGCATTATCAGCACCAAGTTAACTTATTTCTAAAATACATTATCTGATGACCTCACATTAAGCGTTTGCAGACTACAAGTAAATGGTGCGACATACAGGAATACTACAACATACCGCATGTGTGAAATTGTCATGTACTACTTACTTTGCCACAAGCGACATTGAACATATGATAAATCGATACTTCAACACAAATTACGTAACTAAAGTGCTTAGCTACATGTGTATAGTGACACAACCGGCATATCTCGTGGACTGCATGTTAATACCCTATACGACCGTGCTCCCCACATTGATCATTACATGACGTATGCTAAGGGGACTGAAATCGGTCGTGTTTTAATTTGCTATCATCACCAAGAAGACAGATATTGCCGCGTGTCACACTGCAATGTCAGAGTCAGTTACGGACTGCTTCTACGTCAGTCACGTCAGCAGTGAGACGACCAGCCCCACCCTCCCTCTACCTCTGCGCTGTGTCCACGCTGAGCACTGTGGTTGGCGACCTTATCTGTACCTCCCCTCTTTGCAAGCACTGACGAGCTATCGTAAACCATTATACTTAACATACATAAATAAAAACTTATGTGCTATTATTCAGAAAGACTTGGTACTTACATTTCAGTAGAGAGTATGAGCTGCCATACAAGCCTGAAATAGAAAAGAGAAGAACATGCACTTTAATTACGATTTACAAGGGGTAAGTAGTTAGGTTTACTAACATTAAGCAATACTAAGAGCTGAAAGGAGCGAAAGGTTTTGCGAAACATGTATATCGGTGTGAAACTTTGTAAGTACTTCGAGACGCGAGAGCAATTGTTGCCTGTATGCCTCGTCAGTCACACTACAGCTCGCCTGCGATCAAAAAGCGCAACTGACGCCGCGATTCCGGCCTACAGCGTTTAGAGTGACGAGTGTGCGAGGATGTGAGAGGTGGCGGCGACTTGCCAGCATAGAATAGCGAATGCGACGCTGTCGAGCGCAGTGATAAGCACGAGAACAAGCATGTTGTCTGACTGCTTAGCACCAAATTAGTGTTTCCGCGGTCACCCCGGCTGTAGCTCTATTGTCGACACAGGAGACAAGGGAGTCTTACCACTCACGAGTGTCGCACGAAAAGACTGCTCAACGAATCACTGTTTTTATTCACATATTTATTTGGTAGCTGCGTGATAAGAAAATATATTAAATGATTTTGCATTGACCGAGATAGGTTACATGCAATTTTGTAGTAGTTTAAAGATTATTCTTCATGAAATTTCCTGGCAGATTAAGACTCTGTGGTAGAGTGGTAGAGCAGTTGCCCGCGAAAGGAAAAGGTCCCGAATTCGAGTATCGGTCGGGCACACAGTTTTAAGCTGCCAGGAAGTTTCATATCAGTGCACACTCCGCTGCAGAGTGAAAATCTCATTCTGGATTATTCTTCATGTATCCCTACGCGCGACATAAAGTTAATTTGAAAACGCCAACACTTGATATATAAACGTTGGTTTCGATAGAATCTACGCAGATGTTCAGAGGTTCCTCTTTCGGTTGTCTTTTGGCATCCACCTAGCGCGTTCCAAAAATCTAGGTAGGATGACGTGCTCCGCTGTGCCTGTCTACCAGAGCATTATCGTAATAGACGTGGGTAGACAAATTCCTGCAGTGTCTAAAAATGTATCAAGCATTTTCCGCATATCAAGTGGTCGACATTGGAAATTTCGTCTGTGACACACAATACGAAAATGCCATACTATTTAATTTGTACAGCTGTGGCGTGGAACATTTGGTTCCAACTGATGGAAAATGTTTTAGATGCTTGAAGTTTGAATCATCTAGCTTGAGAGATACATGGTTTCTACATGCAGGAAGGTTCACTATTTTATGGAGTCGTATCTTTGGAATTGCAGCGACTATCACATCTCTTTCCATTCCAATAATGTCTGCAATTTCAAGGCAGAGACATCGTTACTGGTTTTAAAGTAAAGAAACGGTGGCCTCCTGTTACACACGATTTTTCCACTTGGCCTATAATCTCATGCTGTGTGATAGCGGTGTTGAAATTGTTTCAAATGGCTCTGAGCACTATGGGACATAACTTCTGAGGTCATCAGTCCCCTAGAACTTAGAACAACTTAAACCTAACTAACCTAAGGATATCACACACTTCCAGGTCCGAGGCAGTATTCGAACCCGCGCGGTTCCAGACTGTAATGCCTAGAAACGCTCGGCCATTTCGGCCGCCTGATAGCGGTGTGTCCTTTGATTCAAAGTAATTTTCTACAATTATGTTCTAGAGAAATATCGCTTACATTTTGAGATCCATTCCTTACCTTCTAGTAAATCTACAGTGACTATAAAAACAATGTCGGCGGCAGTTTAAACGGATAATGAGGTCTTCTTCGTCGCTTACACTTTCCCGATACAAATGAAAGTTTCGGCCAGGAGTTCACACATTTTCCCAGCTTGCATACCTCCGCAATACAAGTCACACGACAAGAAAGATTTATGAGCGTTGCTGTCTACGAGGATGGGACGAGGTGAGGCGTATTACCAGCTGAGGTTGTGTCCTCCACACAGATCTGGTTCTACGACAATAGCTTCACAATCCTAGCTAAACCTAGGTTTAGAGTGAAGATCGATATTATGGCAAGATCGTACAGCACGGTGTGTGAGTTCTCTGTCTCGCTTACTGAATAGTTCAAGGCACGACCATATACGTAAAATGCATCGATAACTGGACTACAATAATATATTGCCACGGTAAAGTGTAAATAAAACCAAATCCTCCACACCTGAGTTTCTGCACTCTCATCAACAAACGGCTCTAGCAATTTAGCCGAACTCTAGGCGAAACTGTGAAAGGGCCTGACTGACACGTTGGTGTTGTTATAGTCCAGCACTTCCTTGTGAAAACTAGAACTGGATAGTTAATAACAGATTGACTATGTGCGGTTTAGTTCTTTCACACAAATAAACTGTTTTACCCACGTTTCAGTCAGTACTTTTAGAAACATGCTTAATTTCGTTACGAGATACCCTGTATTTACTGCAGACAAAAAGGGACTCAACACAGATCCGTGTGAGAGACTGCTATATACCAAACATGATTTTGAAGAAAATAGCTAAGCGTTTCGGTGATAAAGCCTTGAATAACTATCACATCTAAACTGTTAACCAACACATTTATTTCCACACTGTCTTCGGTTTCAGAGATGCCGCCAGCCGGGCTGTTAGGAAAGTATCCAGTGTCGTTGGCTTCCCTACAGTGGGCTTTGCGAGCTGTTACGCCTACGTGGTGTTTCCGAGGACAAATATTTTAGCCGTGGCTGTACCGACCGTCAATGAAAGCTGTAATAGTGGTCGATCCTCTGCTGACCGTTTTTCAATAAGAACAGCCCATTTCACATTCTATCCAGGCTTAGGACTGCCTAATACAGAGGCATGCTCAATATTTTTTTATTTTGTTTGTCTGTAACTTTTTATTTTATTTTTACCTTCGCCTTTGTTCCTTTCTACAACATCACTCGATAAAGCCATCATCATCATTTCATTTGGGCCTTTGTCTCACTTCACCGCGGCGTCGGCCTTGTGACTATGATTGGATGCCCTTCCTGTCGCCACCACGAACCCCCCAGGACGGAATTAGTGTACCCTATCTTTCTGCGTCCAGTGTACGCCATAATATGATGCGAATTCTTTCAAACGTCTGCAAGTCGTGTAAGTGGGGCGGTGCGTGTGGACCAGCCCGGTATTCACCTAGTGGGATGTGGAAGACCGCTCAAAAACCACATGCAGGTAGATTCTTGTTGCCACGTTAGGTGTGTACCATGTGTCTGTGCATGTATCAGGGCTCTTCGTCGTCTTTTGCTTTTTTGATGGTGTTATACATTAATGGGTGTTCTCCTGTAAGCTAGTTTAGTGTCCATGCCTGCAGCATGAAGGCTTGAATTTCGGCCTTAGTTCGTTGTATCCCGGCTTGCTTGGTCAGTGCACTCATATAGCACTGTGAAATAAAGTCCATCGCATGACGTCGTCACACTGCCTGCTCACGGCCATATGTCATCATTTCACAGCATATCACCACTTTGGCAAAAACCATGCGCTAATGCATGGTCGCGGGATACGCCGAAAGGTGTCGTTCGCAAAATTTCCAATTAAGGACTATCTCTGAGGTCGGCGACATTCAATTCCCAAAGACCGCAACTCAGGCACGCCCGCTGCTGCTGGTGGGAGGTCATACATTAAATGGCTTTTGGTCGATGTAGGCTACAGGCTACAGTTCCCCATTTAGGACCTCGGTGTTAACATTATGTGTAACAAACTCTGATCAGCCAGAACATACCGACTAGTGACTTGCAGTCGATATAAACCCGTAACGGCCATAGCAGCGTCACCTGGCTGGAATGACTGCTAGTCATACACACGCATGTTGCATGTAGCATTGATGAGTATGCTGTTCAAGTGTGGAATGGGGATTGCGCGCAACCTGTCTGAGTCTGGCCGAGGGCATATGTGACGGCTTGGAGTCTCAGCACGAATATTTAGGAAACTGCACGACTTGTCTGGTGTACGAGAAGTGCTGTGGTGAGTTTCTTCACTACGTACGGAAACAAGGGGAAACTACGTCCAGATGTCGTGGGATTGGGTGGTCACCACTCATTACAGTTGTCTCACGTCGTAGACTGTGCAGACTGGTGAAACAAGACAGGCAGCAAACTGTGGCGGAATTAAGATCAGATTTTAATGCTATGCAGAGTACAAGTGAGTCTGAACATTCCTAACGATAGGCCTCGGCAGGACGACCCATGGGTGTATCAATGTCAACAACACAACATCAGGAATTATGACTGAAAAGGGCACATGAGTATCGGCCCTGGAGGCTGGCGCAGTGACAGAGCGTTCTATTGTCCAATGAATCCTGACACCTTCCTCATCAGGCCGATGCTCTGCAAAGAAGGCTTCATCTTCCAGGTGAGCAGTTCCTTGACACCTTTACTGCAGGGTGGAGACAAGCTGATGGTTTTTCCATTATGGTCTGGTTTATTTATTTATTTATATATGTCCAGAACATAACATATTAAATATAACTTATAGTACATAGCACATCATACATAGCACATCATACAAAGCATATCACATAGCATATCATACATAGCATATACATTACAAGTATTACAGAGAATATGTGCGTCTTTATAATCCATGTGCTGCCCAGTATTCCGCTGCACAGACTCCCTTATCATTGGCGATAATCAGATCGTCCATGGACACAGGTTCCGACAGTTTCCTGCAGTTGAGTAGGTGCTGATGGTCTTGAGGTTCACCACATTCACATAGTTCGTCCCCTGAGATGTATCCCCATTTCTTCATGTTCTCCTTACATCAAGATACGCCAGTTGTAAGTCTATTGAGTACCTTCCATGTTGTGTATGGGAGATGATGACCTATAGCAAGTTCTTCCTTGGGGTTGTTCCAATATTTCTCTGATGATGAACTACGCGAGAGTTGTATCCTATGGTCTGCAGGTGATGTCTTGATTGGTCGCGTTGTCTGGAGAAAACATTTTCTCGACTTGAGTCTTGGCGTTTGATGTTCGCATCCAAACAGGGGGTGTCTCTGATCTGTCTCCTGTTTCTTTCTTTCCACTTCAGCTACTGTTCTCCTTCGGATGTCTGGCGGTGCTACGCCCATGAGGTGGTAGATTTTGTCAACAGGGGCTGCCCGCAAGCAGCCGGTTACAATTCGTCCTGTTTCATTTAGGGCAATATTTACCTGTTTTGCATGGCTGGAGTTCTGCCATACAGGTGCTGCATATTCAGCAGTGGAGGAGCACAAAGCTAGGGCAGATGTGCGGAGGACCTGTGGGTGTGCTCCCCAGTTGTTGCCAGTCAGTCTCCTAATAATGTTGTTCCTAGCACTGACTTTCATTTTTGTATCTGTACAGTGATCCTTGAAGGTGAGGGACCGGTCCAACTTCACTCCGAGGTACTTTGGGGTGTCACAGTGGGCCAGCTGTTGACCTCTCCAGGTTATTCTCAGTTTCCTCCGTGCCTCTCTGTTCCGTAAGTGAAATGCACACACTTGTGTTTTGGAGGGGTTTGGCTTCAGGTAGTTGCTATCGTAGTAGTTAGATAATGCCTTACGACTTGTTGTGCGTTTTTCTTCCACCTCCTCAAAGGTTCTTCCTTGAGCTGCAAGTGCTGTGTCATCTGCATAAATGAAAGATCTTGTGACAGAATTAACAGGCTGGTCATTAGTGTAAATATTAAACAGCAGTGGGGCTAGCACACATCCTTGGGGGATACCATTTCTCTGTGCCCTCCACCGGCTCCTCTTATTTTGTAGGGTAACAAAGAAACGTCTGTTTTGTAGCAGGCATCTTATAAACTGTGTTAGGTGGAAGTCTTTCGTGATGGCACAGATCTTTGTTAACATTTTCCTGTGATTAATGGTGTCATATGCAGCAGTAAGATCCACAAAGGTGACACCGGCGATCTGCCCGCGTTCATATCCATCCTCTATGTGCTGTGTCAGGTTCAAGATCTGTCCACAACACGACATCCCGGGGCGGAACCCAGATTGTTCTCTGATCAGTCTTTGATCGACTTGGTCTGAAATGCGATTGTGGATCATTCTCTCTAAAACTTTGCATAGATGACATAGGAGTGATATGGGTCGGAAATTTTTGACATCTGTGGGTTGTTTCCCCGGTTTCAGAAAGGCCACAACTTTGGTATTTCTCCAGATCTTTAGTATTTGCAATGTTGAGACACAGGTGTTAATCATATCTAGAATCCACTTCTTGGTTGCTGGTCCAAACAGTTTTATCTGTTCCGTCCTCAAGTCATCTAACCCCGCAGCTTTATTGTTCTTCATTGAGCATATTGCGGTTTCTAATTCTTCCAATGAGAATGGTGTGCCAATATTTTTATTCTCCTCAGTAATTCTCTGGATCTTTGGAGTTGCCGATTTTTTATTAACTTTGCCATTCAGCAGTAACTGATGAGCTATCTGGTTAGGTGTTATATCAGAGATGCCCGAGGGAATAGCTGTTGGGTCGTTTCCAAGATTTTTCAGCAATTGCCATGACTTTCTGCTACTTTGTCTGGTGAACATTCATGATGGCAAATGAGCATCATAAACTGATTGCAGAAGTAAGTGAATTGTGTGTGCAGATGTGGTGCCAACTCCCTCCAGCTACCTACCAAGACCTCACTGCTTCCACGACACAACACTTCGCTGTTGTTATCCGTGTCAAAGGTAGACATACCGGTTATGAGGTAGGTGTTCATAATTATGTGGCTGAGCAGTGTACACTCGACTGAGACTACTATCGGAATGACTCGTTACATGGGTGAATCCGGGATGGAGGACATGGGCATGCTCCCACATGTCAAAAAAATGCTTATTCTGTGTCCACATTCGCAGTTCTGGGTACTGGGTGCATCGAGAAAAGTGATTTTTCGGTGAAAGTACACAACTAAAATCACCGCCTCGGATAAAATAGTAGTGCAGTTCTTGTAACAGCGAGTCAGTTTCCTCTGTGAAGAAGCGAGACCGCTCCGTCTGTACTTCACAGTACATGGATATAATGACCCGACATCGAGCACCGTCTCTGCTAACCCCTCCTGTCGGAGCGTACAAGATATCCACCACAGTGATGCCACCGTAAGAAGTCTTGTAATACCACTGCCAGCTTTGAAGTCATTTAATACTTAGGCTTTCTACCTGCACATGATGGGAAATTCGTCTATGTGCACTTTTTGTAGGAGGAGGATGTCTATGTCCACTGTTTATATCACAACTTTATGTAAAGACGTATTATTCTGCGGCTGTATGGCGTTGATATTGAGAGAGGCAAGCCAATATGCTTGTCTTCATTACTATTTTGGACGTTGATATTCACAGAACATGTCCAATAGTATGTCCCGAAGAAATGAGTGGAATTTGCTCCTTGTCGGCCTGCAGCTCCAAGGTCAACATTGATATCGCGGTGCAACACCACCTACCGGCAAAATTTTCCTGCGGCTCTGATTGTCGCTATAAACCATAATTAATGGATCAGCCTAACTTGAGCAGCGCTGCTGGACGCCTCGAAGCTGTATGCTCTAACTGTACCAACAAATCAGTGAGTTCGAAAGAGGGCGCATTATTGGCATGAAAGACTGTGTAGCATCCATCCAAGAAATTGCTAGTCGTGTGGGATGAAGTGTTCCGGCGATGCACCTGGTGTGTGCACAATGGGTCACGGAAGACCTTAGAACACAACGAGATGGGTCATGCCGCGCCAGAACACACCACACCCCCGAGAAGATTGACACATCATCCAAATGGCATTGCATTATAGATCTGCGTCCTCCTCGGCTCTACCGCAACGATGGAACTGTTTAACACATCGTACATCATTTGGGATGAGAGTCCGTCGCCATATATTAAGACATGGGTTACTTGCTCGTCGTCCACTTCTCCGCATACTTTTGACGAATGTGGAGAAACATGCTAGACAGCAATGGCATCATGTAGTGTATTCGGTCGAACCAATTTCTGCTTGTATGAAAATGGTGGCCGCATTTCTCCTCACTGCAATGGGGGGAGGGGAGGGAGGCAGCATCACAGTGACCACATTCACACAAGACAGGGCACTGCGGCCAGTGTGATCTACGTCAGTGACATCTTGCTATACCATGTCTGCTCAACATACCAGATGCCATTTTTCAGCAAGACAATTCACGATCACATATTGTGGTGCGATGTCGTATCTTCTTAGCATCACAGGATGTTCTGCCTTTTCAATGGCCCGTCAGATCACCAGACTTGTCGCCATTTGGAAAACTGTGGGGTATGGTGAAACGAAAGGTGCAGTGCTGTTCCCAATTGCCAATTGAACTTTGGAAGCAGGTGAATGAACACAAATTGCTGTACCACAGGACGCCATTCGCACCTATTATGCATCGATACTATCACGCATGGAACAAATTATCAGCGACAATGGCGAAACATGTGTCTATTCGACAACAGGACACCATCTGAACTGAGGTGACTCCATTGCTAATAATTTGTACAGAATGTACATTTACTAAAACTGTGAACGTCCTATCTGTAGTCGTTGAAGGTGTTCTGATTGTTCTGAACATGAGTGTACAAATTGTGGGTAGCATTTCTAAGAGACGAATTATACTAGCACCTCATTTTTCTTATGTCCTTTCAATAAATCGTGCTACAAAATGCCAGCACATTTTGAACAGCTCGAAAACGCGTTCGTGTTGGTAAAGTGTTTTGTAATGAAATGATGAGAAACCTAATACTGGTGTTGATGTGTGCACTTTAATTGAATACATTATTGATTGAAAACAATTGTCCTAAAAGAATTAGGCAAAATGTAAGTCACCTTTTAATTCCCTTGCAAATGAGTCAGTCTTGTTATGCTTTATACTGTGAGTGATAGATGTTCACAGACGCGTTTCGTCTTTTTTCATTTTAAGGCACATCATTGGAATCTAGCATGATACACATATGGTATTTTTGTTTTTTGATATTGACATCGCTTTTCAGGTAGATATTTGACTAACTATAGTTCTTAGTATTTTCAGTTGGCATAGGTGTTTCCTCTCATCTGGTCAATTGGAGGTCACACTACCGTTCATTTGACTAAACATGAGCATATTTTGGTGTTGCGAACATTTTACTTCCAACTTTATAATTTGTTTGCACTTGCTTTTGTGATGTACTATCAGTCACAGTCTTCTGTCAGTTATATAGACAGTTATATAGACGTACAGATGTATCCATAGCTACTTTGAGTTCACTGTGTACCTCATTCTCTTTGGTTTGTTTACGTACACGTACATGTCGCCAACCGAACGATGTATATGCTGAAACTAACGGCCATTCGTTTCTATTACGTTTATATCTGTCGGTTGTGTGTGTGTGTGTGTGTGTGTGTGTGTGTGTGTGTGTGTGTGTGTGTGCATGTATGCTTGTGTGTGTGTGTATGAGCAGGAGAGAGAGAGAGAGAGAGAGAGAAGACACATGCAAGGTTTTCTTTTCCATTTAATTTGAGTTTTGGTTTAAATGTTTTACGGAGACGTTCATGGACCAGTGAGTGAGTGGACAGGGGGTTGGGAGGCGTTATTGATATGATAATGGTCCTCTGTTGTAGCATTCTCTGTTATTTTATTTATTAGCGTAAAGAATGGTTCGTTTGATGTGTGTGCTTGATCATTCAGCAGTATTTTCTTTCCTGCTTTGGTTCTCTGTATGTTGTAATTTTCTTGCGGTGTTATGATACAAATTTTATTGTTGATTCTAATTATTTTCATGTCTTCTTCTCTAGTGGTTGGTTTGTAATTGCGTTCTCTTAATTGTTCCGTAAATGTGGAGTGATTTGTTCATACTTTCAAGCTCTCATGTGTTCTTTGTATGTCACATCAAATGTTCTGCCTGATTGTCTTATGTATCTCCCATTAGAAGTGTTACACTGTAACTGAAATATACCTACTTTCTGGTATACATCTGTGTTTTTGCGGCTGTATTGTTTTATAGAACTGCCTGTTTACTTTTCTACGTTTATTCCCTGTCTTTTGAAATGTTGGTGATTTTTTATGCTTGTTTGTGTTTGTGTGTTATTATGAGCCATCGTGTTTTTTCTCTTATATTTTCCTAATAATTTAGTGTAGTTGTTATGATACTGAGTGGTTGTGATTATGTATGGTTCTGTTGTGTTGTTGTCAATGGTTTTTACCCTTTCTGATTATATGTTATTTTTGGTTTTGTTGTTTAGCTTTGTGACTATATCATTGTTGTACTCACTGTTTCAGGCGATCTGCATTATTATCTTCAGTTCTTTTTAGTCGTTTTATTTGCTGAGTGAAATTGTATTGAGTCTATGGAGATTGTTTTGAATTATTGTTTGATTTTTTCGAGTGTGGGTGGTCCTAATATGGGGTGGGGATGGGGGGTAACAATGTCAGCTGCTGTATGTGCACAGTGAATTTCAAACATATGCTTACTGTTGGAACTACTGACGGCCTTGGGAGAGCCAGTCGTGACAAAACTCTACCATCTGGTGAAAAAAATGTATGAGACAAGCGAAATACCCTCAGACTTCAAGAAGAATATAATAATTCCAATCCCAAAGAAAACAGGTGTTGACAGATGTGTAAATTACCGAACTATCAGTTTAATAAGTCACAGCTGCAAAATACTGACGTGAATTCTTTACAGACGAATGGAAAAACTAGGAGAAGCCGACCTCGGGGAAGATCTGTTTGGATTCCGTAGAAATGTTGGAATATGTGAGGCAATACTGACCCTACGACGTATCTTAGAAGCTAGATTATGGAAGGGCAAACCTACATATATAGCATGTGTAGACTTAGAGAAAGCTTTTGACAATGTTGACTGGAATACTCTCTTTCAAATTCTGAAGGTGTTAGAGGTAAAATATAGGGAGCGAAAGGCTATTTACAGTTTGTACAGAAACCAGATGGCAGTTATAAGAGTCGAGGGACATGAAAGGGAAGCAGTGGTTGGGAAGGGAGCGAGACAGGGTTGTAGTCTCTCCCCGATGTTATTCAATCTGTATATTGAGCAAGGAAACAAAAGAAAAATTCGGAGTATGTATTAAAATCCATGGAGAAGAAATAAAAACTTTGAGTTTCGTCGATGACATCGTAATTCTGTCAGAGACAGCAAAGGACTTGGAAGAGCAGTTGAACGGAATGGATAGTATCTTGAAAGGAGGATATAAGATGAACATCAACAAAAGCAAAACCAGGATAATGGAATGTAGTCGAATTAAGTTGGGTGATGTTGAGGGAATTAGATTAGGTAATGAGACACATAAAGTAGTAAAGAAATTTTGCTATTTGGGGAACAAAATAACTGATGATGGTCGAAGTAGAGATGATATAAAATGTAGACTGGCAATGGCAAGGAAATCGTTTCTGAAGAAGAGAAATTTGTTAACATCGAGTATAGATTTAATTGTCTTGAAGTCTTTTCTGAAAGTATTTGTATGGAGTGTAGCCATGTATGGAAGTGAAACATGGACGATAAATAGTTTGGACAAGAAGTGAATAGAACCTTTCGAAATGTGGTGCTACAGAAGAATGCTGAAAATTTGATGGGTAGATCACATAACTAATGAGGAAGTATTGAATAGGATTGGGGAGAAGAGAAGTTTGTGTGGCACAACTTGACTAGAGGAGGGGATCGGTTGGTAGGACATGTTCTGAGGCATCAAGGGATCACCAATTTAGTATTGGAGGGCAGCGTAGAGGGTAAAAATCATAGAGGGAGACCAAGAGATGACTACACTAAGCAGATTCAGAAGGATGCGGGTTGCAGTGGGTTCTGGGAGATGAAGAAGCTTGCACAGGATAGAGTAGCATGGAGAGCTGCATCTAACCAGTCTCAGGACTGAAGACCACAACAACAACATGCTTACTGTTTTTCTATTTGATTGTTATATCCAGAAAGTTGATTTGGGTGTTCTCTTCTAGTTCCACTGTGAATTTTATGTATTTATGTAAGTTCTTGATGCCAGTATGTAATTCTTCAATTTTTGTTTGTGGTTCATCTATTAAGCAGAAGATGTATTCCATATACCTGAACCAGTGTAACACGTTGTATTCTTTTACTGCTGTTTTTGTGATCGCTGGGTCAGTTATAACTGGTTCCTTATCTCGAGACATAGACAACCCGTCTCAGGCTATACACTGAGGTCCTTGTATCCGCATTCTTTATTCCCCAGGATCGACCGTAAATTGCTCACTGTCACCTAGGTGATGCACCCAGTCAACTGTGCATGTCATATTTAACATTGACGTAATTCTAAAGTCGTCACATGTCACAAAAATGGAGGCAGACCCCTCAATCTCTTCTCACCCTGCCCATTTCAAGCATGAGGAGGAAGCACCCTCTTTAGTCGCTGGTCTTGTTTAACTGGGACACTTAAGTGTGAGGCGTTGTTATGGAGATGGACTGCATAGGAAGAGCACGTGGCTATTTCTCAATAACAAATTATGTCACCTGATTTCTATTTGTTGACAACAGTGTTACGTGACATCAGCAGTGACCATATCGAGACAGATCTGTGAGTACCCTCATTATACCATATTTTACGTATTTTTCACCTATTTCCCACAACTTTCCTGTTTTATAACCGGATTAATTCTGGAGCTGGGTAGCGAAGCCTGTGCCTTTTTTTTTTATAACTTTACATCACATGTTTCCCAAATTTTACCTATTGTCACCCTTTTCCGGATTTATGTTACTTGAGATCTATTTCTTTTATAACAGGTTAATATTTCGTTCTTACAACCAGTAACAGAATCGTCACTGACACAGATACGAAAGTAATCTCAATCACCCATATTTTATGAATTTTACAATGTTTTAGGCAGTTTAACATATTGTACCCAATGATGGGAGTTATGTGTTAACATGGTATCAACGTCGCCTCGCATCGAGACAAAACGTCACGTCGCATCATTTGTGTAGACATCTTGAATTTGTCAGTCGATAACAATGCAACATGTTGCCGATTTATTTGTCATTGCTGAAACACCACTCCACTACTAGTGTTGGACGTCATAGTGTTATGAATGAAATCATTCGTACAAACAGTCACGTCGTAGAACACCATACGCGCTACCGATTTCTAGCCAAAGATGCTTTATATAAGACAAATACCACACAGCAGTAGGTAAAGCACCACTACATTATAAGATTACCGGACGTCACAGTATAATTTTGATGCTTAGAACCAAAGTTTCTCTATGTATGCAGCACAGCGCTACAAAATACACCTCTAGAGACCTAAGAAACAAAAATGAATTTGCCCACAGTGGAAACCGTCCCTCAGACTCAGGTGTGTTGGTGTGTAGCCGAGGACGCCAATGTTTGCCGACTCACTGCACACTAACTGCCAAAATAGTTTCGGTGTAGTCCCCTCCGGTCTGCCACCAGATATTGATGCTACATCTGTTCTGGCCGAGAGATCTCCTCCCCACGTTAATAACGGCAAGCAGATCCCGACGCGTCGATGAAAATATGTAAGTCTGGCACACACCTAGATAACGGAGAACTCGCCCCAGCATTCGCATGTCGTACGAGTCAAGTGAGAGGCTGGTAGGGAAGCCACCCATCGTGCGATTGTGACCACGAGGACACGAATAAGTGAGCTCCGCTTGTTTTCCTGACATTACACGAGACCATCTCACCAGACGAGCTAGAGTGGTTTGCACAATTTATGTGTAATCTTCTCCACCCTGGCGGCTGGCATAAATGGTGATCAGTGGTTCAGTGAGAGGGTATCGCGCCACAGAAAAGCCTGTCGTAACTCGCCGGCGTCTTCGATGACAATCGTTGCTAACAGGTGAAGCGCCAAGACCTGCCCTCCCCTCCCCTCCATCCTTTCTCTCTAGACCACCTAGGCTAACCAGTCGCAACTCGCAGACTCTTACACGCTCACCAGAGGAAATCGGCCGAAGTTTTTGTAAGTTTGTAGCACAATAAGGTTTGTAGCAGTAAGGTTGTACCAATATACGCTTCGTTGCAGTGAGTCCCTTGTCGCTGTAACACACTCCTTATTAAGCCTAAGTAAGACTTCTCCAGGGCACCAGTAACGTACTGCTGGACTTGTTGCTGGTTGCATTAATCCAGATTCTAGTATTATGTGGACTGAAATTGGCCAAAGCTGTTTTTCGTGAAAATAAGTACTGAGAACAGATATAGATAGTCAACATAACGTAAGGGAAAATAGAACTTGTACAGTTACATGCTTTCCTCTCTGTAGCTCTACATTTTGTTAGGGGCACTAGGTGTCTTACAGTGCATGCGTCTTGAGAATAGAGATACCGAATATGCATGATCCCTTAATAGGCAATAAGCACCCCAGACTCCGGATAAGCATTTAATAAAACATAATGGATTAGTGTCCCATTTGAAAGTGGAAGTGTTTGTGAGATAATTACTGCCCACTCCCATTAAACCGAAGTGATAGTGTCTCAGACTGTAAGTCAAACCTCGTATTTTGTCATAGCACGCCAAGAATTCCCTAAACAATTTATGTACGTGATAAATAACTATTGATTCGCAGACCAAACATAGGTAAAACCATACTGTCATTACCGCTGTGTAATGGAATCGCAAAAGATGTGGAAGGACGATATTTTCACCACCCAAAGCTGTGAGGGTATGAGAAAGCTAGTTTCACACACTTTATTCTGTAGGAAGTCACATGGGCAGGCGGAGTAACTCTGAATGACACCGTCAGATTGGTTGTAAGTAGCTTTGTTTCTTTGTGTAATCAACCTCCACGTTAAAACATCCCAGAGGTATACTGTAGGATTCAGGTCAGGACTCTGTGTAGGCCAGTCAATTACAGGGATGTTATTGTCGTGTAACCACTCCACCACAGGCCGTGCATTTTAAAGAGGTGCTTCATCTTGTTGAAAGATGCAGTCACCATCCCCGAATCACTCTTCAACAGTGGGAATCAAGAAGGTGCTTAAAACATCAAATTAGGCCAGTGCTGTGATAGTGCCACACAAAACAAAAAGGCTTGCAAGGCCCCTCCATAAAAAACATGACCACACCATAACACCTCCGCCTCCGAATTTTAGTGATGGCGCTACACACGCTGGCAGAAGATGTCAACCGGACATTTGTCATACCTATACCATGCCATCGGATAGCCACATTGTGTACCGTGATTCGTTACTGCACACAACGTTTATCCACTGTTGAGTCGACGAATGTTTACGCTTCTTGACGTTGCGAGCTGGCTGTTGTGACCCAGTGGTTCTAGGCGCTTCAGTCTGCAAGCGCGACCACTTCGGTCTCAGGTTCGAATCCTGCCTTGGGCATGGGTGTGTGTGATGGTCTTAGGATAGTTAGGTTTAAGTAGTTCTATGTTCTTGGGGACTGATGACCTTAGATGTTAAGTCCCATAGTGCTCAGAGCCATTTGAACCATTTGGACACCAAGCGAGGTTTTTTTTTGCATTTACCGGTGTGATGTGTTGCTTCTGAGCAGCAGCTCGACCATGAAATCCAAGCTTCCTCACCTCCCGTCTAACTTTCATAGTACTTGCAGTGGATCCTGGTGTAGTTTTGAATTCCTTTGTGATGGTGTGCGTAGATGTCTGCCTTATTACACATTACGACCATCTTCAACTGTCGGCCGTCTCTGTCAGTCAACGGATGAGATCGGTTGTACGCTTTTATGCTGTACTTGTCCCTTCAGGTTTCCACTTCACTATCACATCGGAAACAATGGGCCTAGGGATGTTTTGGGAGTGTGGAAATTCCACGTTCAGACGTATGACCATGTTCGAAGTCCGTGATTTCAATGAAGTACCCCATTCTGCTCTCTCACCATGTCAAGTGGCTAATGAGGTCGCTTATACGGTGTACCTGGCAGTAGGTGGCAGTTCAATGCACCTAATATGAAGAACGTATGATTTTGGAGGTTTCTGGGATACTTTTGAACACATAGTGTAGGTCTGCTCAACGTAATTATGTCCCTTACTCATCAGGAACCAGTAAATTCTTGCCTACTTCTGCCACAAAGACACTCCCTCCTGGGATGAATAGGTATTCCGTGAGTTCTCATATTTGATGTCACTAGACTCTCACTTATTCTTAACACTATCAGAACAGCCACTAAGAAAGTAATGCGGCCCACACTGGTTTGTTTTCGACAGAAAGACACTCATCCACCCTACGCACAGTAGACGGTAGAGGTGTCAGCATCGCTGTTTGGTGGCTCATGTAATGGGTTCCCATGTTAACTAATTAGAACTACAATGAAACAGAGCATGGACTTTGATCCTATGGAACATAGCACTACCACACAGTTTACACTATATACACTCCTGGAAATTGAAATAAGAACACCGTGAATTCATTGTCCCAGGAAGGGGAAACTTTATTGACACATTCCTAGGGTCAGATACATCACATGATCACACTGACAGAACCACAGGCACATAGACACAGGCAACAGAGCATGCACAATGTCGGCACTAGTACAGTGTATATCCACCTTTCGCAGCAATGCAGGCTGCTATTCTCCCATGGAGACGATCGTAGAGATGCTGGATGTAGTCCTGTGGAACGGCTTGCCATGCCATTTCCACCTGGCGCCTCAGTTGGACCAGCGTTGGTGCTGGACGTGCAGACCGCGTGAGACGACGCTTCATCCAGTCCCAAACATGCTCAATGGGGGACAGATCCGGAGATCTTGCTGGCCAGGGTAGTTGACTTACACCTTCTAGAGCACGTTGGGTGGCACGGGATACATGCGGACGTGCATTGTCCTGTTGGAACAGCAAGTTCCCTTCCCGGTCTAGGAATGGCAGAACGATGTTTTCGATGACGCTTTGGATGTACCGTGCACTATTCAGTGTCCCCTCGACGATCACCAGAGGTGTACGGCCAGTGTAGGAGATCGCTCCCCACACCATGATGCCGGGTGTTGGCCCTGTGTGCCTCGGTCGTATGCAGTCCTGATTGTGGCGCTCACCTGCACGGCGCCAAACACGCATACGACCATCATTGGCACCAAGGCAGAAGCGACTCTCATCGCTGAAGACGACACGTCTCCATTCGTGCCTCCATTCACGCCTGTCGCGACACCACTGGAGGCGGGCTGCACGATGTTGTGGCGTGAGCGGAAGACGGCCTAACGTTGTGCGGCACCGTAGCCCAGCTTCATGGAGACGCTTGCGAATGGTCCTCGCCGATACCCCAGGAGTAACAGTGTCCCTAATTTGCTGGGAAGTGGCGGTGCGGTCCCCTACGGCACTGCGTAGGATCCTACGGTGTTGGCGTGCATCCGTGCGTCGCTGCGGTCCGGTCCCAGGTCGACGGGCACGTGCACCTTCCGCCGACCACTGGCGACAACATCGATGTACTGTGAAGACCTCACGCCCCACGTGTTGAGCAATTCGGCGGTACGTCCACCCGGCCTCCCGCATGCCCACTATACGCTCTCGCTCAAAGTCCGTCAACTGCACATACGGTTCACGTCCACGCTGTCGCGGCATGCTACCAGTGTTAAAGACTGCGATGGAGCTCCGTATGCCACGGCAAACTGGCTGACACTGACGGCGGCGGTGCACAAATGCTGCGCAGCTAGCGCCATTCGACGGCCAACACCGCGGTTCCTGGTGTGTCCGCTGTGCCGTGCGTTTGATCATTGCTTGTACAGCCCTCTCTCAGTGTCCGGAGCAAGTATGGTGGGTCTGACACACCGGTGTCAATGTGTTCTTTTTTCCATTTCCAGGAGTGTAATACTCCGAGAAAAGCAAGTCTGGACCTTATATAAATCTGTATTTGTGCTTCTAAAACTATGTAGAACAAACACTGGAATACATTTTTGGCAGGCAATACGATTACTAGGAGCAACTGCTTTTTACTATTGATGATGATACACTGTAGCAGCAGAATACCATCGTATATTGATTATTTTAGCTACGCTATCGATCACGCAAATTTTTAAAAGTGATTGGACTCACATTATATTGTTTGCGCCGTGAGGTGCATACGCCATAGTTGTGAGTTGGGGTGTAGCGTCCAACAGCAACATTCACAGTGCTACGCAACCCACTAAAAACGAATACTTAGCTGTGTCCTCAGAGCTGAAGCCCAGCGACGGGGTGGTTTGTAAACTAACTGAACCCTCGCAAGTGGACGGCTACAGATGTCGCAGGCAGACAGGCAAATACAGCTATCTGACTGACCCTGATTATTTAGCTGTGCGATGGACACAACCTCCCATACAGAATCGTAGCGAGCAGTAGGCAAGCAGTCGGGATTGTAAACATCTGAGGATCGCCAACCCTAATTCCCTCTCCCTCTTCCCCCCTCCCTCCCTCTCTCTCTCTCTCTCTCTCTCTCTCTCTCTCTCTCTCTCTCTCTCTCTCTCTTTCTCTCTCTCTCTCTCTCTCTTCGCTCGTTCTCGTCCATGGTACACGCATCCAAAGCAGTAAATATCCCTCAACTGATACCAACAGATAGAACAATCGAAAAGAGTTCAATGTCCACTAAATGGGAATAAACATTACACATACACCAACAAATAACACAACAGCTTCCTCATCAATACAGAATTAGCGGGAGAGCGGCAGTTTCGTCTTCTATCTCTAGAATGGTCCATCGTTCCACTAGTAAGACAAATGTTCTTTGGTTCCCTCTAGCTACTCCTTACAGGTACTATCGACCGATTACCCCATCTGTACAGTGATTATGTTTTTTTCTAATTACGAATGTTGGAACTTTAACAGAGGCAACTATTTATTTATAGCTCATAAAAATAGATACGTGTTTTAAAGTATTACTGACGTTCAAAGTAGTCACCATCATTGTGTATAACCCGTTGGAAGCGATGTGTAAGTCGTAGGATACTCTTAGCAGTGTTGACAGTTCGAGCGGCTTGCCTGAAAAATCCCTAACAGTTCTGACCCATATGCTGTGAAGTGTTTCCTTTAGTTTAGAAATCTGGACAAAAGAACAACCTCATGCAGAGGTTATGTCATACCTCGATTTATAAAGACAGAATAGCTTCTTCTGACAGGGATACTTGTATGCACCTGTAGAAGCAAGACTGCTTGTGATGGTAACATGATCGCGTTTTTTTAACGTCTGGCAGTTTGTAAGACGATTACGCCTCCCTTTCTAAGACACAGTGGTACAACTCTCAAGAAGAACTTACGAGACATTCCCAAATATCGTTAATTTTCGTCCAGTATTACTTTGGATCGTCAGCAATCAGCTACTGACGACGTATTATACTTAGTAGTAGGGGATGTATGGCAGGTTCACCATGAACATCAGGATTATGAAGTATGTGTTTGTGTTCCAACATGTGCAGAGGAGATGACTATGTCCAGTCATAAGGAAGGTATGTAACTGACGTCAAATATTGTGATAGCAAAGGAAAGAGTATGCCAAGTCACAAGAATGGTACAGACATTTCCATTTCCAGAGCCACAGCCGTCCACAGGGTGTATTTCCGATGCTTTGCTCATTGTTGAATGTCACTCAACTGAATCCGCAATGGTACCATTGAATTGTAAGCATAGCTATCAGATATTTATGTAACCGATTTCATAGGATGATTCTGTCTATGGGTGGCCTATGGAAGGAATGATTCACGTTTCCCGCTAATGGCAGGAGCCGTCCAAATTGAGAGTGTGGTTGCAGTGCAGGAATGTAGTTTAGTTAACAGTGTAGTCTTCCAGACAGCCGAATAGCGAACTAATATTTAGTATGTGTTGGACGGCTTTCTTGATCAAGTGGAAATTTGAGAAGATTCAATATGGATATGTGTTGGCGCTAGGCATTATTCCCTCCCGGGTAAATTGCTCCGCTGGCTGCTTCTTCGCATTTCACGTCTTTATTGAGTTGAGAGAAGATCCATGGTGGTGTGTGCATCTAGATCGTGGAAGACACGTTTACTGGTTCTCTAGATACGAGAAACACCTTATTTTACTTTGTAAATTGTAGGGGTGATTTGGAATCTGTTACATCACCGACATTAGTATTCATGAGTGAAAATAACTGTTTTCTCTGTTTTCTTTTTCGAGTTTCCATGTAAATCAATTCACAGACTCGCAGAACGGCGGATGCGTTCTCTACGATGCTGTGACTCTTGTCCAGTCCCTGCTGGGGTGTACTACAGACGTGAAACAAAAGTTTTTATTTCATGTCAAACTGCAGTCTTTTAGGACGACACTTTCCCCAGTACATGTGATGCATTATGACCCGTTCAGCACGTGTGCTAGCTTTTTCGCGAGAATTTCGAAGTATAGTTATAACTATGACGCATTTTTTCCCTCAGCTGTGATAGCGTGTATTGGTTTCAATTATCAAGGCAGTAGGGTGATTTTTCTTGGCGTGTGTAGTGAATTCTGACGTCAAACAACGGAAGTTGCTGTATGCTTGCAGCTAATACACTTTTTTTTGAACTCCTCTCTGTTCAACACCAGCATCTAGTCAGTTGAACTTCTTTCCAAAGATTGTATTTTAAACCCGAGCCCATTCCCCCTAGCTTGTAGGTCTAGAGTACAATTTGAGTGTTACTGTCCCTTGTTTCGAGTGGTATAGCGAGATTTTATTCCCAGCAGGATAACACAAGTTGTATGGTATAGTCAGTTTTTGCGTTATATAGCGATTTTAAGCCGTCCTTGTAGAGCGCTGTGCATAAAGCTGTGTAATTAGGGCGAATCTTTGTGATTAATTACGTATTTATTACGGATAATTGTGACAGTTTCCCGACAAAAATAAATAAAGTGCACTAATCTGACCTTCCTCTCCCCCATCCGTACAGTTTCCATGTGTTTGGGGGGTGCACATAAACTTTCCATCCAGCAGAATCAGTGTCCGAGTCGCTGATAAGTTGCGTTTCTTTCGTGCACTGACTGTTTGTGCTGTGAATTATTTTCGGATGTTTAAGCATTGTGAGCGTGTTTGCATGCATTATTTCGGTGATCTTCGAGTAGTTGGTACGTCTGTATGGTGTGTACTGGATTATTTGGGAAATTTATCAGTTCTCTGCATCTCTGTACATCAGTGCAATTCATTATTTATGAGTAGTTTCCATGTTTGGAATATGTATATTGTGACCCCAAGCACGTCAGCGTCAGTGTTTTGTATCAGTGTAGTAAATAAACTAGGTGAAATCCGTCGCTAAATAAATTGTTCCAAAATGCAATAAATTACAATTGTTTCTTTCTTCAGCAGACCAGAACAGGCTGATTCCATTTTCAGTCATTTTTCCTCCTTCAGACCGCCGGCAGGGTAAGTGTTTTGTATCAGCATAATAAATAAAGTAGGTGAAATGTATGCCTTAAAAAATGTTCAAAACATAAACAAAGTACACTCCTTCCTCTCTCCAGCAGCCCAGAACAGTCAGATTCCTTTTCCCATTAGTTTTCCCCTCCAGGCCGCCAGGGGGATAAGGAGACTGGGGCAGTTGTGCATCTCAGAAAAACACGTGACGTCGTGATGATGATGTGCTCCTATGGACTGAACACACGATCATGTGACCCATTGCTGCGCCCTCTAGCTATGAACTCGCGAACTAGATTAGTTCTTTGGTCTAGTGGGTCGGAGGCAGCTGCGTCTTGTGTGGTGGGAGCTTATATGTAGGTTTTAGGTATGACAGACAATTCCAGCAGACTCAGATGTTTCCATGCATTGTGTAATGCATCTTTAATGCAAGGCATTTATCTGCAGGATCATATTCTTCCTCTTCATATGTTCAAGCACTATTGCTCGATTCCATTCTTCATGCTGTAAGCTGTCGATACACTCCTCACGAAATGAGTGCATGTAATACAACTATTAAGACTCCCCCCAACATCTCGCTAATTGAACACCTACAGCACTGATATCAGAGTCTCTTGTGGCGGTAACACGACACTAACGCTGTAGGTACATAATACATTTAAGCAAATTTCAACAAATCTAACAAAATTTCAGAAAATTTATACAAATTTAAAGATATTTAAACAAATTACACTCGAATTTAATGGCATCATGAGCAGTCGGAGAAAATACTGAGGTGTCAAGTATGAAATGGATGAGACTGCATCATGCCTGTGGGACGCGAACGGACACCTGTGTATTGCTTAGGCGCTGACAGTTGAGTCGTCACTTCGTGGCGGCCACTGGTGCATCCAGACTCTGGCAGTGGCATAGCACGTCGACTGGCGGGATGTGTTTTTTTACTAGCTATCTTTTGTTTTAACTATATTCCATCGATTTAACTTATCAATAGGACGCTACAAATTTAAAAAAAAAAACTACCCCACACATGTGAAGAATATCGATTTTCTTAATTTGCATAAATTATTTGTATCAACGTGGTGTTAGTGGTACAAGAGTTAAGGGGATTGTGTGCGTGGTCGGGTGACATGGAGCAGAACATCAGGTTAAGTGCATAACAATAGGTTAATTTGCATAATTTTTATGTAAAACATAGTACAATAGTTTCAGGGGGTTCAAAAGCATGTGAAATTCGAAAAGTGTACCAGAAAATGGTGGGAGGACATAACTGATTACTTAATTTGATATCAAAGGTGGTACAATAGTTTAAGGAAATGAGGGTGACATGGAAAGCCACTAATCAGAACAGTAGATTAAGTGCCAACAAAGAGCCAAACATTAGGCTAAAACACCCAGAGTACAGTGTGGGAACATTAGATTATGCAATGTGTCTTCCCCATGTAGTTACTTCTTACAACACCTACTTGCTTCCAAACATAAGAGCATGATGAGCAAGAGAAATCCAACCTACACAATCTGAACTCTTTTATATAAACAATATAGCCTTGAATTTTGTGTTATGCGATCCTTCCTCCCCACCACATACTCTCTTGTACTGCCCAGCTCCATAGTAACCCTTTCCAGTGCCCCAGTTATTTAAGGTATGAAAGGAGTGCTCATTGGTCCTGCTAGCTCACTCATTTGTTACATAGTTTTATTCTTAATTTCTTTGCGTGTTTTTGGTACTTGCATTGCTTAATTCATAAATATCGGGCGTGTTATAGTACTTGAGAGTTGTAGCATCGCGTTTTTAGTACCTGAATAGTATAAAATCGCGTAGTCTCCTTCCGCCGCCAAGCAGTGTGTCAGCAGTGCGCAAGTAGTAGCATTACTGCATTTACTAGGCACTCTTGTATTTTAATAACCGTTTAAATTTTGTGTCGAATTGTTTGTGCTCTCTGTAGATTAATTCAGACGTTCTTTGCACAACAGTTTTTGGCATGGATAGACACTGGAACTGCTGTGTTCGGATGCAGACTGAGTTGGCATCTCTTCGTTCCCAGCTTCAGGCAGTGTTGGCTTCGGTCACAAAGCTTGAGGCTGTTGCCAATGGGCATCACTGTGGGGGTCCGGATGGGGGTTTGTCGGGGACGGCCAGCTCATCCCACGCACCCCCCGATCGGACTACGACTGTGGCTACCCAGGATACTGCCCGCATTGAGGATGATCCCTCACCTGTGGCAGAGTGGGAGGTCGTCTCGAGTTGTGGCAGGGGGCGAAAGACATTCCGGAGGGCTGAACGGAAGGCCTCTCCAGTTTGTCTGACGAACCGGTTTCAGGCTCTGTCTCCGGCTGATACTGATGTTCGGCCGGAGATGTGTGCTTGTCCTGTTCCAGAGGTTGCCCCTGCATGCAAGATCCGGGCAGTCGCAGAGGGTGGGCTTACTGGTAGTTGGGAGCTTCAATGTCAGGCGCGTTATGGGGCCCCTTAGGGATATGGCAGCAAGAGAGGGGAAGAAAACCAATGTGCACTCCGTGTGCATACCGGGGGGAGTCATTCCAGATGTGGAAAGGGTCCTTCCGGTTGCCATGAAGGGTACAGGGTGCACCCATCTGCAGGTGGTCGCTCAAGTCGGCACCAATGATGTGTGTCGCTATGCATCGGAGGAAATCCTCTCTGGCTTCCGGCGGCTATCTGATTTGGTGAAGACTGCCAGTCTCGTTAGCGGGATGAAAGCAGAGCTCACCATCTGCAGCATCGTCGACAGGACTGACTGCGGACCTTTGGTACAGAGCCGAGTGGAGGGTCTGAATCAGAGGCTGAGATGGTTCTGCGACCGTGTGGGCTGCAGATTCCTCGACTTGCGCCATAGGGTGGTGGGGTTTCGGGTTCCGCTGGATAGGTCAGGAGTCCACTACACGCACCAAGCGGCTACACGGGTAGCAGGGGCTGTGTGGCGTGGACTGGGCGGTTTTTTAGGTTAGATGGCCTCGGGCAAGTACAGAAAGGGCAACAGCTTCAAAGGGTGTGGGGCAAAGTCAGGACATGCGGGGACCAAGCAGCAATCGGTGTTGTAATTGTAAACTGTCGAAACTGCATTGGTAAAGTACCGGAACTTCAAGCGCTGATATAAAGCACCGAAGCTAAATCGTTATAGGTACCGAAAGCTGGCTGAAGCCAGAGATAAATTCAGCCGAAATTTTTACAAAGGCACAGACGGTGTTTAGAAAGGATAGATTGCATGCAACCGGTGGTGGCGTGTTTGTCGCTGTTAGTAGTAGGTTATCCTGTAGTGATGTAGAAGTGGATTGTTCCTGCGAAATATTAAGGGTGGAGGTTACACTCAACACCCGAGCTAGGTTAATAATTGGCTCCTTTTACCAACCTCCCGACTCAGCAGCATTAGTGGCAGAACAGCTACGAGAAAATTTGGATTACATTTCACATAAATTTTCTCAGCATATTATAGTCTTAGGTGGAGATTTCAATTTACCAGATATAGACTGGGATACTCAGATGTTTAGGACGGGTGGTAGGGACAAAGCATCGAGTGACATACTGAGTGTACTATCCGAAAATTACCTCGTGCAATTAAACAGAGAACCGACTCACGGAGATAACATCTTGGACCTACTCATAACAAACAGACCTAAACTTTCCGACTCTGTAAGTGCAGAACAGGGAATCAGTGATCATAAGGCCGTTGCAGCATCCCTGAATATGGAAGTTAATAGGAATATAAAAAAAAGGGAGGAAGGTTTATCTGTTTAACAAGAGTAATAGAAGGCAGACTTCAGACTACCTAACAGATCAAAACGAAAATTTCTGTTCCGACACTGACAATGTTGAGTGTTTATGGAAAAAGTTTAAGGCAATTGTAAAATGCATTTTAGACAGGTATGTGCCGAGTGAAACTGTGAGGGACGGGAAAAACCCACCGTGGTTCAACAACAAAGTTAGGAAACTACTGCGGAAGCAAAGAGAGCTTCACTCCAAGTTTAAACGCAGCCAAAACCTCTCAGACAAACAGAACCTAAACGATGCCAAAGTTAGCGTAAGGAGGGCTATGCGTGAAGCGTTCAGTGAATTCGAAAGTAAAATTCTATGTACCGACTTGACAGAAAATCCTAGGAAGTTCTGGTCTTGCGTTAAATCAGTAAGTGGCTCGAAACAGCATATCCAGACACTCCGGGATGATGATGGCATTGAAACAGAGGATGACACGCGTAAAGCTGAAATACTAAACACCTTTTTCCAAAGCTGTTTCACAGAGGAAGACCGCACTGCAGTTCCTTCTCTAAATCCTCGCACAAATGAAAAAATGGCTGACATCGAAATAAGTGTCCAAGGAATAGAAAAGCAACTGAAGTCACTCAACAGAGTAAAGTCCACTGGACCTGACGGAATACCAATTCGATTCTACACAGAGTACGCGAAAGAACTTGCCCCCCTTCTAACAGCCGTGTACCGCAAGTCTCTAGAGGAACGGAAGGTTCCAAATGATTGGAAAAGAGCACAGGTAGTCCCAGTCTTTAAGAAGGGTCGTCGAGCAGATGAGCAAACCTATAGACCTATATCTCTGACGTCTGTTGTAGAATTTTAGAACATGTTTTTTGCTCCAGTATCGTGTCGTTTTTGGAAACCCAAAATCTACTCTGTAGGAATCAACATGGATTCCGGAAACAGCGATCGTGTGAGACCCAATTCGGTTTATTTGTTCATGAGACCCAGAAAATATTAGGTACAGGCTCCCAGGCAGATGCTAGTTTCCTAGACTTCCGGAAAGCTTTCGATACAGTTCCGCACTGTCGCCTGATAAACAAAGTAAGAGCGTACGGAATATCAGACCAGCTGTGTGGCTGGATTGAAGAGTTCTTAGCAAACAGAACACAGCATGTTGTTATCAATGGAGAGACATCTACAGACGGTAAAGTAACCTCTGGCGTGCCAAAGCGGAGTGTTATGGGACCATTGCTTTTCACAATATATATAAATGACCTAGTAGATAGTGTCGGAAGTTCCATGCTGCTTTTCGCGGATGATGCTGTAGTATACAGAGAAGTTGCACCATTAGAAAATTGTAGCGAAATGCTGGAAGATCTGCAGCGAATAGGCACTTGGTGCAGGGAGTGGCAACTGACTCTTAACATAGACAAATGTAATGTATTGCGACTACATAGAAAGAATGATTGTTTATTGTATGATTATATGATAGCGGAACAAACACTTGTAGCAGTTACTTCTGTTAAATATCTGGGAGTATGCGTGTGGAACGATTTGAAATGGAATGAACATATAAAATTAATTGTTGGTGAGGCGGGTACCAGGTTGAGATGCATTGGGAGAGTCCTTAGAAAACGTAGTCCATCAGCAAAGGAGGTGGCTTACAAAACACTCGTTCGACCTATACTTGAGTATTGCTCGTCAGTGTGGGATCCGTACCAGATCGGGTTGCCGGAGGAGATAGAGAAGATCCAAAGAAGAGCGGCGCCTTTTGTCACAGGGTTATTTGGTAACCGTGGTAGCGTTACGGAGATGTTTAGCAAACTCAAGTGGCAGACTCTGCAAGAGAGGCGCTCTGCATCGCCTTGTAGCTCGCTCGCCATGTTTCGAGAGGGTGCGTTTCTGGATGAGGTATCGAATATACTGCTTCCCCCTACTTATACCTCCCGAGGAGATCACGAATGTAAAATTAGAGAGATTCGAGCGCGCACGGAGGCTTTCAGACAGTCGTGCTTCCCGCGAACCATACGCGACTGGAACAGAAAAGGGAGGTAATGACAGTGGCACGTAAAGTGCCCTCCGCCACACACCGTTGGGTGGCTTGCGGAGTATGAATGTAGATGTACATGTAGGGGATGGGAGTGGAGGGAGAGATGGGTTGGCGCCATTTTCATGACACGTAGCAACTATAGAGTCACATCATTACCTTGAATATACCTCACACATCATGCTACTGCCAGTGTTTCCCCACGAGAGAGGGAGTAGGCGAACCAAGGAGCACAAGTGTATAAACTGACTTCAGATGTTTATACCTTATTTAGAGACCAGTAAACAGTTATGACTTATTTGGGGCCTCAACCTGCAAAGGTGCCTTACTCATGTGCAAAACTAAAACTAAACTCCTCCTTAACGGGCCATGGTAGCCCAACTGTACAGACCGACCGTCACGTCACTCTCAGCCCACATGCACCACCAGATACAAGAATGTAGGAGCATGTGGACAACACACCATTCTCCCAGCTGTATGTCAGTTTACGAGACTGGAGCCACTACTTCTCAGTCAAGTAGCTCCTCAGTTTGCCTCACAATGGCTGAGTGCACACCACTTGCCAACAGTGCTCAGCAAACTGGATGGCCATTCATCCAAGCGCTTGCCCCGCCTCACTCCGATGACTATGGCGATCTGACGGGAACCGGCAAGGCCGTTGGCACTCATGAGCACATAACATAATAAACTGAACACTATTGTCACTTATCATAAAGAAACAAACTCACAGCATTATGAATAACATGATTTCCATTCCCCCTGGTGCTTATTTGCATGACCATATCCTCTCATATATATATTACTCATCAATTCTCATGGGACGTTAAAGCTACGCGAGAGGTCCTGAAACGCATTGCACAAGAATTCAGAGAACTGCTGTTGGTGTTTCAAGCTACACACAATCATCAGATGTTGTCCCTGTAAGAAGCCCCAAAAGTTTGGCATGTTCTCTGTGCCGTCTCCGAAAAATAGAGCACCACCTGGCATCGAAGCCACGTTACTGCGTTCGTTTTGGTGCATGGATAGTATGTTCTGTCTGGGAAGAACACTATCGCTGGTCCAATGTCGTGTCCGATACAAAGAAAAAAAGCGATCTTCTGTGTCATCAAGCTACCCACTTCTGCCTAAAGACTGCCTGTAATTCAGTGTTCATAATTGTCTAGATTTTGGCGCATAGGGCATAATGATCAAACAATCAGATGAATCATATCGAGTCTGCATCGAGTCACAGGTATACCATATACGTCAGGTACAACATTGTACCTGTTTGTGCCTCTGCGTCTAAGGAAACATAGTGTACTGATCCCTATACCACGTGCCAATTGATTTGTGGATACCTCCTCAGAATAAGGTTCCTAGGCCATCCTTGAGTTGCAGGTCTGGTTCCTGGCAGAGCTATCTGAATACAAATATGTTTGATATTAAAAAGACTGTGCTTAGGGTGACTGTTAAATGTGCTGGACAGCCACTGGTGGTATTTATTGTATTAAATTTCTAATCACCCATCTACACAGTTTCAACATTCTGTTGAAGCATAGCGTCACCACTCTTTCGTGAACATGTGCAACACCCGGTCAATTCATACCAAGACAGGGGCCTGGGAGTAGTATCTGTTTAAAAAGTAGGGCTGCACTCATGAAGGAACCAAAGGATACTAATATGAATTGCGCTACTATAGCCAACGTCGGCAGTACTTGTGCAAAGTGTAGAATCCGTAACACCAGATAGGTGTTTACATGTGTGACCTGCTGGAGGATGTCTAAGGCCTGTGTGAAGTTCCTGTTGACACCTGTCTGGACTGCTTGTAGCAGAGTATTAGTTGTACAGTGCTGAGCGACAAATGCTGTTGGTAACAACAATTCCTAGGCATTCCAAGGTACCAACGAGCCATAAACGTGCTACATATTCTTGCAGTAGCCTGACCCCAATACACATCAACAACCAACTTATCCACATTTATATGGTAGCTAGCTGCCGTTCCATATATGGGGATCCAATCTAAAGCCACATGCAAGTCGTTGTCAGTCCGCACCGCCACCACCAAGCCATCAGTATATGCTTTACACTTAAATCTACACTCCTGGAAATTGAAATAAGAACACCGTGAATTCATTGTCCCAGGAAGGGGAAACTTTATTGACACATTCCTGGGGTCAGATACATCACATGATCACACTGACAGAACCACAGGCACATAGACACAGGCAACAGAGCATGCACAATGTCGGCACTAGTACAGTGTATATCCACCTTTCGCAGCAATGCAGGCTGCTATTCTCCCATGGAGACGATCGTAGAGATGCTGAATGTAGTCCTGTGGAACGGCTTGCCGTGCCATTTCCACCTGGCCCCTCAGTTGGACCAGCGTTCGTGCTGGACGTGCAGACCGCGTGAGACGACGCTTCATCCAGTCCCAAATATGCTCAATGGGGGACAGATCCGGAGATCTTGCTGGCCAGGGTAGTTGACTTACACCTTCTAGAGCACGTTGGGTGGCACGGGATACATGCGGACGTGCATTGTCCTGTTGGAACAGCAAGTTCCCTTGCCGGTCTAGGAATGGTAGAACGATGGGTTCGATGACGGTTTGGATGTACCGTGCACTATTCAGTGCCCCTCGACGATCACCAGAGGTGTACGGCCAGTGTAGGAGATCGCTCCCCACACCATGATGCCGGGTGTTGGCCCTGTGTGCCTCGGTCGTATGCAGTCCTGATTGTGACGCTCACCTGCACGGCGCCAAACACGCATACGATCACCATTGGCACCAAGGCAGAAGCGACTCTCATCGCTGAAGACGACACGTCTCCATTCGTGCCTCCATTCACGCCTGTCGCGACACCACTGGAGGCGGGCTGCACGATGTTGGGGCGTGAGCGGAAGACGGCCTAACGGTGTGCGGGACCGTAGCCCAGCTTCATGGAGACGGTTGCGAATGGTCCTCGCCGATACCCCAGGAGTAACAGTGTCCCTAATTTGCTGGGAAGTGGCGGTGCAGTCCCCTATGGCACTGCGTAGGATCGTACGGTCTTGGCGTGCATCCGTGCGTCGCTCCGGTCCGGTCCCAGGTCGACGGGCACGTGCACCTTCCCCCGACCACTGGCGACAACATCGATGTACTGTGGAGACCTCACGCCCCACGTGTTGAGCAATTCGGCGGTACGTCCACCCGGAATCCCGCATGCCCACTATACGCCCTCGCTCAAAGTCCGTCAACTGCACATACGGTTCACGTCCACGCTGTCGCGGCATGCTACCAGTGTTAAAGACTGCTATGGAGCTCCGTATGCCACGGCAAACTGGCTGACACTGACGGCGGCGGTGCACAAATGCTGCGCACCTAGCGCCGTTCGACGGCCAACACCGCGGTTCCTGGTGTGTCCGCTGTGCTGTGCGTGTGATCATTGCTTGTACAGCCCTCTCGCAGTGTCCGGAGCAAGTATGGTGGGTCTGACACACCGGTGTCAATGTGTTCTTTTTTCCATTTCCAGGAGTGTATATCATTCCAAAGTCAGTCCTGTCAGTCGGTGGCAACAGCCACAGAGTAACAGATCAAGGGCTGTCATATATAATATTGTAGACACGGGACACAATTGTCTGTCGTATCTCGATACGACAAGGGAGTTTTCCGTAGAGCCATTCAGAAACACTAAGGAGAAATCATGATGGAGTTACCACGCCTTGACAATGATATATGGTCATGAAAACCGCATGTTCATCAAGCCTTAGACTCACTCCATTGAAAGCTTGATGAAATCATACTGACAAAAGTGCTCCTTGGCTGCGGAACGTCTTTGCTAGGGCGATCATATCGTGATAGTCACGCAGCGCCTTCTAGATGTTGATATCTCCGCCGCGCACCGTATGATCGAGTGAGATAACGTGGCACAATGTTCATTGGAAGCGTTCTGATAATAGACTATGATATTTTAAAGTCGCAGTTCAGCAGCGTCAGTTGTCGTTAGTCCGGAATCTGGGTGCCACTTGAAGTTCTGTGTATCGCAATAATCAGCCCCTCCACAAAGCTGACGGGAAGGGCACGTCAGGAGACATTATTTCATGGCAGATATCAGTCCATCGGGCTGCTGTCGTATAGCTGGTGATCCTACAAAATTTCAAAGGGGATCCATGTGGTCCCAGTGAATTATTCTTCATCCAAAATAACCTACTCCACACACACCGGTGATATGGTAGGTATTCATAATGATATGGCTGACCAGTCTACTCTCCATTGAGACGACTATGGGAATGACCCCTTACGTGGGTGTATGCCGGATGTAGGCCATGACCATGCTCCCACATGTCAAAAAATGCATATTATGTGGCAACATTCTTAGTTCTGGGCACGGTGTGCATCTTTCGGTGCAAGTACAAAAATAAATCGCCGTCTAGGATAAAGTAGTTGTGCTGTCCTTGAAACAGCGAGGCAATGTTCTCTGAGAAGTACATAGATGTAATGAGCCGTGCATGAATCACCGTCGCGTCGCTGATAATCCTCCCACTACCTCCCCCCCCCCCCCCCCCCCCACAGCGAATGGTACAAGATATCTCATACCCTGATACCCTGAAGCCTTCAGTAAAAACTTTCGCAATATTGCTGCCAGTTTTGAAGGTACGCAATAATAAGGCTTTGTACCTGCACATGATGGGAAATTCGTCGATGCACGTTCTTGTAGTAGGAGGCTGTCCACGTTCGCCATTTATACCACAAGTTTAAGTAAAGATATCCTTTTCTGCGACTGAATGGCGTTGATAATGACAGAGGCAAGCCAATATGCTTGTCTTCGTTACTATGCCTATGTATCTATCGCATATGGAAGCTTATGTCATTTGAATTTGTTTTGGCACATTGTGTGGCTCTGTCGTGTCTGCTGCCGTTGGTTATACTTGTAACTTAAAGGGCCGCCGAATCTGCTCGGTTGCCTATTACTACCGTTAGCAGATTACCTTAACCCCAGCCCAGTCTGATTGGGACAAGTTTGCCGTCGGCGTCGTCTCGCCAGCCCCATCTCTCTGTGTCGTCTTTTCTGGTACCATATATTGGTAATGGACTGACGATAGCCCTGCATTGTAGAGCCCTGCAGGGCTATTCTACTGCCGATATGGTGGTGTTCTGGCTGTAAGGTCTCTTTTCCCTCTGTCATATAGCGCGCTTCTAACCTTTTGTTGACGGTCGCCCTTCTCACGTAGCTTCTTTTAGTCACGTTGTGGCTTTGAGCTCTTCAGTTCCCGAACTGCTGCAACATATATTCATGGGTTACTCGACCTACCTACATTGGAGAGCTAAACAAATTGCTACACCTGCGTAATATCGTGTAGAGGCCTCCGCGAGTACGCAGAAGTGCTGCAGCATGAAGTGGAATAAGGTCGACTACTGTCTGAAGTGGTGCTGGAGGGAACTGACACCAGAAATCCCGCTGGACGGTCCATACATCCGTAAAAGTACGAGGAGGTGGAGATCTCTTCTGAACAGCACGTTGCAAGCCAGACATGCTCAATAATGTGGCCAGTGGAAGTGTTTAAACACAGATGAGTGTCCCTGGAGCCACACTGTAGCATTCTGGACGTGTAGAGTGTCGCTTTGTCGTGTTGAAATTGACGAAGTCCGTGGGAATGCACAATGGAGGTGAATGGATGCAGGCGATCAGAGAGAATGTTTACGTACCTGTCACCAACTAGAGTAGTGCCTAGAAGAGCCAGGGAACCCATATCACTCCAGCTGCACACGCCCCACACGGATACAGAGCCTCCGCCAGCTTGAACAGTCCCCTGCTGACATGCAGGGTACAGTGATTCATGAGGTTGTCTCCATACTCGTACACGTCTATCCGCCAGATAGAGAATCAGGCAACATGTTTCCAGTCATAAACAGTCCAAAGTCGATGTTGGCGGGCCCAGGCTCGGCGTCAAGCATCGTGTCGTGAAGTCATCAAGGGTAGACCAGTTGTCCTTTGGCTCCGAAAGCCCATCCGCACACCAAAAAGTTGCGTTGTCAGTGGTGTCGGGCCACTCCGCCTGGAATCTCACTGACTGGAGTAGAACTGTCCTCAGTGAGGAGTCCTACTTCTAAACAGGCCCCAATGACCATGGAAGACTCGTCCAGAGCTCAGACGAACGTTGACGTTCCATCGTACAAGTCGCCCACCATGTGGCCCAACAACCAGTAGTATTGCCGTTTTATTTCATAGCAGGACTCCTTTGGTTGTCACCCGTGCCATCCTTACAGCACAGCTGTAAGCGTAATCCTATCCTCCGTTTTGTTGCCCTCAATAGTCAGTTATCGTGGGCTTACATTTCAGCAAAATAATGCCTGCCCGTACTCGGCCACAGTTTCTATTCTGTGCCTGCGTGCTGCTTGTCAAACACTATGATGGCGAGTAGTGTCGCTGGCGAGCCCCTGTTGAGAACGTTTTTATCGGGGCAGTCCTATCAGATAGTATTATGGCGGTCAAACGCGCCAACTGGACGGAATTTGGCACGAAATCCCTCAGGAAGTCAGCTCTCTCAATCAGTGCCCAACAAATAAGTGCTTGCTTGCATAAGCGCCAGAGGTGGACCAACACGTTGTTGTCTTGCCCAGTTACAGAGGCTGTTTCTCTTGAATAAACCTCGCAGTTTTTCTGCAACTGTAATCAGTTGTCTGCCTGCCCATCACTTCTATAGATTTCCTTCCCATTTGCATAATTCTTCGTCGTGCATCGTTTATTTATTTTTTTGTCTTAAAATGTATTTATGAGAAAACAGTAGCCTAGTCTAATACTTTTAGTGTCTTAGTTAACACCTTAGTACACATGTTCACTTATAGTTACCTTCACCTTGTAACCTATTTCCTAGGCACTATGTATTTCGTTCAAGTGATCTTCCTAAAGTTCACCGCCGTCTCTGACAGAGTGACAATGTTATCGCAATTCTTTAAGGTTTTCTTTCTTCTCCCCATCTTTAATTCACATTCCAAATTATCTGCCAGGTCAGCCTCGATGTCCAGTGCATACTCCTCGAAATCCAACTCCAGCAAGTCCATTTCCGATCGCCATCTGAAAAAACGAAGGCAAAATTGATTTGTTTTAGAAAGATATAGCGTGGTCAACTATCCTAAAATATATTATCCTTCAACAGTGTCATTCTAGTGTGAAGAGATTTTTCAAACTTATAAAAATTTATGACTGTGTCATGGTACGTTTTTTAAGGAGTACGTATAAAAAACCAACTTATCAAAAGCATTATCAGCACCAAGTTAACTTATTTCTAAAATACACAGGAATACTACAACATACCGCATGTGTGAAATTGTCATATACTACTTACTTTGCCACAAGCGACATTGAACATATGTTAAATCGATGCTTTAACACAAATTACGTAACTAAAGTGCTTAGCTACATGTGTATAGCGACACAACCGGCATATCTCGTGGACAGCATGTTAATACCCTATACCACCGTGCTCCCCACATTGATCATTACATGACGTATGCTAAGGGGACTGAAATCGGTCGTGTTTTAATTTGCTATCATCACCAAGAAGACAGATATTGCCGCGTATCACACTGCAATATCAGAGTCACTTACGGACTGCTTCTACGTCAGTCACGTCACCAGTGAGACGACCAGCCCCACCCACCCTTTACCTCTGCGCTGTGTCCACCCTGAGCACTGTGGTTGGCGATCTTATCTGTACCTCCCCTCTTTGCAAGCACTGACGAGCTATCGTAAACCATTATACGTAACATATATAACTAAAAACTTATGTGCTATTATCCAGAAAGACTTAGTACTTACATTTCAGTAGACAGTATGAGCTGCCATACAAGCCTGAAATAGAAAAGAGAAGAACATGCACTTTAATTACGATTTACAAGGGGTAAGTAGTTAGGTTTCCTAACATTAAGCAATACTAAGAGCTCAAAGGAGCGAAAGGTTTTGCGAGACATGTATATCGGTGTGAAACTTTGTAAGAACTTCGAGACGCGAGAGCAATTGTTGCCTATATGTCTCGTCAGTCACACTACAGCTCGCCTGCGATCAAAAAGCGCAATTGACGCCGCGATTCCGGCCTACAGCGTTTAGAGTGACAAGTGTGCGAGGATGTGAGAGCTGGCGGCGACTTACCAGCACAGAATCGCGAATGCGACGCTGTCGAGCGCAGTGATAAGCACGAGAAGAAGCATGTTGTCTGACTGCTTAGCACCAAATTACTGTTTCCGCGGTTACCCCGGCTGTAGCTCCATTGTCGACACAGGAGACGTAAAGAGTCTCACCTCTCATGAGAGTCGCGCAAAAAAGCTGCTCAACGAATCACTGTTTTTATTCACATATTTATTTCGCAGCTTTGTGATAAGAAAATATATTAAATGATTTTTGCATTGACCGAGATAGGTTACATGCAATTTTGTAGTTGTTTAAAGATTATTCTTCATGAAATTTCCTGGCAGATTAAGACTCTGTGGTAGAGTGGTAGAGCACTTGCCCGCGAAAGGCAAAGGTCCCGAATTCGAGTCTCGGTCGGGCACACAGTTTTAATCTGCCAGGAAGTTTCATATCAGTGCACACTCCGCTGCAGAGTGAAAATCTCATTCTGGATTATTCTTCATGTATCCCTACGCGCGACATAAAGTTAATTTGAAAACGCCAACACTTGATATATAAACGTTAGTTTTGATAGAATCTACGCAGATGTTCAGAGGTTCCTCTTTCGGTTGTCTTTTGGCATCTACCTAGCACGTTCCAAAAATCTAGGTAGGATGACGTGCTCCGCTGTGCCTGTCTACCAGAGCATTATCGTAATAGACGTGGGTAGACAAATTCCTGCAGTGTCTAAAAATGTATCAAGCATTTTCCGCATATCAAGTGGTCGACATTGGAAATTTCGTCTGTGACACACAATACGAAAATGCCATACTTTTTAAGTTGTACAGCTGTGGCGTGGAACATCTGGTTCCAACTGATGGAAAATGTTTTAGATGTTTGAAGTTTGAATCATCTAGCTTGAGAGATACATGGTTTCTACATGCAGGAAGGTTCACTATTTTATGGAGTCGTATCTTTGCAATTGCAGCGACTATCACATCTCTTTCCATTCCAATAATGTCTACTATTTCAAGGCAGAGACATCGTTAGTGGTTTTAAAGTAAAGAAACGGTGCCCTCCTGTTACACACGAATTTTCCACTTGGTCTATAATCTCATGCTGTGTGATAGCGGTGTTGAAATTGTTTCAAATGGCTCTGAGCACTATGGGACTTAACTTCTGAGGTCATCAGTCCCCTAGAACTTAGAACAACTTAAACCTAACTAACCTAAGGATATCACACACTTCCAGGTCCGAGGCAGTATTCGAACCCGCGCGGTTCCAGACTGTAATGCCTAGAAACGCTCGGCCATTTCGGCCGACTGATAGCGGTGTGTCCTTTGATTCAAAGTAATTTTCTACAATTATGTTGTAGAGAAATATTGCTTACATTTTGAGGTCCATTCCTTACCATCTAGTAAATCTACAGTCACTATAAAAACGATGTCGGCGGCAGATTAAACGGATAATGAGGCCTTCTTCGTCGCTTACACTTTCCCGATACAAATGAAAGTATCGGCCAGGAGTTCACACATTTTCCCAGCTTGCATACCTCCGCAATACAAGTCACACGAGAAGAAAGATTTATGAGCGCTGCTGTCTACGAGGATGGGACGAGGTGAGGCGTATTACCAGCTGAGGTTGTGTCCTCCACACAGATCTGGTTCTACGACAATAGCTTCACAATCCTAGCTAAACTTAGGTTTAGAGTGAAGATCGATATTATGGCAAGATCGTACAGCACGGTGTGTGAGTTCTCTGTCTCGCTTACTGAATAGTTCAATGCACTACCATATACGTAAAATGCATCGATAACTGGACTACGATTGTATAATGCCACGGTAAGGTGTAAATTAAACCAAATCCTCCACACCTGAGTTTCTGCACTCTCATCAACAAACGGCTCTAGCAATTTAGCCGAACTCTAGGCGAAACTGTGAAAGGGCCTGACTGACACGTTGGTGTTGTTATAGTCCAGCACTTCCTTGTGAAAACTAGAACTGGATAGTTAATAACAGATTGACTATGTGCGGTTTAGTTCTTTCACACAAATAAACTGTTTTACCCACGTTTCAGTCAGTACTTTTAGAAACATGCTTAATGTCGTTACAAGATACCCTGTATTTACTGCAGACAAAAAGGGACTCAATACAGATCCGTGTGAGAGACTGCTATATACCAAACATGATTTTGAAGAAAATAGTTAAGCTTTTCGGTAATAAAGCCTGGAATAACTATCACATCTAAATTGTTAAGCAACACATTTATTTCCACACTGTCTTCGGTTTCAGAGATGCCGCCAGCCGGGCTGTTAGGAAAGTATCCAGTGTCGTTGGCTTCCCGACAGTGGGCTTTGCGAGCTGTTACGCCTACGTGGTGTTTCCGAGGACAAATATTTTAGCCGTGGCTGTACCGACCGTCAATGAAAGCTGTAATAGTGGTCGATCCTCTGCTGACCGTTTTTCAATAAGAACAGCCCATTTCACATTCTATCCAGGCTTAGGACTGCCTAATACAGAGGCATGCTCAATATTTTTTTTTTATTTTGTTTGTCTGTAACTTTTTATTTTATTTTTACCTTCGCCTTTGTTCCTTTCTACAACATCACTCGATAAAGCCATCATCATCATTTCATTTGGGCCTTTGTCTCACTTCACCGCGGCGTCGGCCTTGTGACTATGGATGGATGCCCTTCCTGTCGCCACCACGAACGCTCCAGGACGGAATTAGTGTACCCTATCTTTCTGCGTCCAGTGTACGCCATAATATGATGCGAATTCTTTCAAACGTCTGCAAGTCGTGTAAGTGGGGCGGTGCGTGTGGACCAGCCCGGTATTCACCTAGTGGGATGTGGAAGATCGCCCAAAAGCCACATGCAGGCAGATTCTTGTTGCCACGTTAGGTGTGTACCATGTGTCTGTGCATGTATCAGGGCTCTTCGTCGTCTTTTGCTTTTTTGATGGTGTTATTCATTAATGGGTGTTCTCCTGTAAGCTAGTTTAGTGTCCATGCCTGCAGCATAATGGCTTGAATTTCGGCCTTAGCTCGTTGTATCCCGACTTGCCACTCTGAAGAAAGTGCTGGGTCAGTGCACTCATATAGCACTGTGAAATAAAGTCCATCGCATGACGTCGTCACACTGCCTGCTCACGGCCATATGTCATCATTTCACAGCATATCACCAGTTTGGCAAAAACCATGAGCTAATGCATGGTCGCGGGATACGCCGAAAGGTGTCGTTCGCAAAATTTCCAATTAAGGACTATCTCTGAGGTCGGCGACATTCAATTCCCAAAGACCGCAACTCCGGCACGCCCGCTGCTGCTGGTGGTGGGAGGTCATACATTAAATGGCTTTTGGTCGACGTAGGCTACAGGCTACAGTTCCCCATTTAGGACCTCGGTGTTAACATTATGTGTAACAAACTCTGATCAGCCAGAACAAGCCGACTAGTGACTTGCAGTCGATATAAACCCGTAACGGCCATAGCAGCGTCACCTGGCTGGAATGACTGCTAGTCATACACACGCATGTTGCATGTAGCATTGATGAGTATGCTGTTCAAGTGTGGAATGGGGATTGCGCGCAACCTGTCTGAGTCTGGCCGAGGGCATATGTGACGGCTTGGAGTCTCAGCACGAATATTTAGGAAACTGCACGACTTGTCTGGTGTACGAGAAGTGCTGTGGTGAGTTTCTTCACTGCGTCCTGAAACAAGGGGAAACTATGTCCAGATGTCGTGGGATTGGGTGGTCACCACTCATTACAGTTGTCTCACGTCGTAGACTGTGCAGACTGGTGAAACAAGACAGGCAGCTAACTGTGGCGGAATTAAGATCAGATTTTAATGCTATGCAGAGTACAAGTGAGTCTGAACATTCCTAACGATAGGCCTCGGCAGGACGACCCATGCGTGTATCAATGTCAACAACACAACATCAGGAACTATGACTTAAAAGGGCACATGAGTATCGGCACTGGAGGCTGGCGCAGTAACAGAGCGTTCTATTGTCCAATGAATCCTGACACCTTCCTCATCAGGCCGCTGCTCTGGAAAGAAGGCTTCATCTTCCAGGTGAGCAGTTCCTTGACACCTTTACTGCAGGGTGGAGACAAGCTGGTGGTTTTTCCGTTATGGTCTGGTTTATTTATTTATTTATACGTGTCCAGAACATAACATATTAAATATAACTTATAGTACATAGCATATCATACATAGCACATCATACATAGCATATCACATAGCATATAATAAATAGCATATATATTACAAGTATTACAGAGAATATATGCGTCTTTATATTCCATGTGCTGCCCAGTATTCCGCTGCACAGACTCCCTTATCATTGGCGATAATCAGATCGTCCATGGACACAAGTTCCGACAGTTTCCTGCAGTTGAGTAGGTGCTGATGGTCTTGAGGTTCACCACATTCACATAGTTCGTCCCTTGAGATGTATCCCCATTTCTTCATGTTCTCCTTACATCAAGATACGCCAGTTGTAAGTCTATTGAGTACCTTCCATGTTGTGTATGGGAGATGATGACCTATAGCAAGTTCTTCCTTGGGGTTGTCCCAGTATTTCTCTGATGATGAACTACGCGAGAGTTGTATCCTATGGTCTGCAGGTGATGTCTTGATTGGTCGCGTTGTCTGGAGCAAACATTTTCTCGACTTGAGTCTTGGCGTTTGATGTTCGCATCCAAACAGGGGGTGTCTCTGATCTGTCTCCTGCTTCTTTCTTTCCACTTCAGCTACTGTTCTCCTTCGGATGTCTGGCGGTGCTACGCCGATGACGTGGTAGATTTTGTCAACAGGGGCTGCCCGCAAGCAGCCGGTTACAATTCGTCCTGTTTCATTTACGGCAATATTTACCTGTTTTGCATGGCTGGAGTTCTGTCATACAGGTGCTGCATATTCAGCAGTGGAGGAGCACAAAGCGAGGGCAGATGTGCGGAGGACCTGTGGGTGTGCTCCCCAGTTGTTGCCAGTCAGTCTCCTAATAATGTTGTTCCTAGCACTGACTTTCATTTTTGTATCTGTACAGTGATCCTTGAAGGTGAGGGACCGGTCCAACTTCACTTCGAGGTACTTTGGGGTGTCACAGTGGGACAGCTGTTGACCTCTCCAGGTTATTCTCAGTTTCCTCCGTGCCTCTCTGTTCTGTAAGTGAAATGCACACACTTGTGTTTTGGAGGGGTTTGGCTTCAGGTAGTTGCTATCGTAGTAGTTAGATAATGCCTTAAGACTTGTTGTGCGTTTTTCTTCCACCTCCTCAAAGGTTCTTCCTTGAGCTACAAGTGCTGTGTCATCTGCATAAATGAAAGATCTTGTGACAGAATTAACAGGCTGGTCATTAGTGTAAATATTAAACAGCAGTGGGGCTAGCACACATCCTTGCGGGATACCATTTCTCTGTGCCCTTCACCGGCTCCTCTTATTTTGTAGGGTAACAAAGAAACGTCTGTTTTGTAGCAGGCATCTTATAAACTGTGTTAGGTGGAAGTCTTTCGTGATGGCACAGATCTTTGTTAACATTTTCCTGTGATTAATGGTGTCATATGCAGCAGTAAGATCCACAAAGGTGACACCGGCAATCTGCCCGCGTTCATATCCATCCTCTATGTGCTGTGTCAGGTTCAAGATCTGTCCACAACACGACCTCCCGGGGCGGAACCCAGATTGTTCTCTGATCAGTCTTTGATCGACTTGGTCTGAAATGCGACTGAGGATCATTCTCTCTAAAACTTTGTATAGATGACATAGGAGTGATATGGGTCGGATATTTTTGACATCTGTGGGCGGTTTCCCCGGTTTCAGAAAGGCCACAACTTTGGTATTTCTCCAGATCTTTAGTATTTGCAATGTTGAGACACAGGTGTTAATCATATCTAGAATCCACTTCTTAGTTGCTGGTCCAAACATTTTTATCTGTTCGGTCCTCAAGTCATCTAACCCCGCAGCTTTATTGTTCTTCATTGAGCATATTGCGGTTTCTAATTCTTCCAATGAGAATGGTGTGCCAATATAGTTATTCTCCTCAGTAATTCTCTGGATCTTTGGAGTTGCCGATTTTTTATTAACTTTGCCATTCAGCAGTAACTGATGTGCTATCTGGTTAGGTGTTATATCAGAGATGCCCGAGGGAATAGCTGTTGGGTCGTTTCCAAGATTTTTCAGCAATTGTCATGACTTTCTACTACTTTGTCTGGTGAACATTGATGATGGCAAATGAGCATCATAAACTGATTGCAGAAGTAAGTGAATTGTGTGTGCAGATGTGGTGCCAACTCCCTCCAGCTACCTACCAAGACCTCACTGCTTCCACGACACAACACTTCGCTGTTGTTATCCGTGTCAAAGGTAGACATACCGGTTATGAGGTAGGTGTTCATAATTATGTGGCTGAGCAGTGTACACTCGACTGAGACTACTATCGGAATCACTCGTTACATGGGTGAATCCGGGATGGAGGACATGCGCTTGCTCCCACATGTCAAAAAAATGCTTATTCTGTGTCCACATTCGCAGTTCTGGGTACTGGGTGCATCGAGAAAAGTGATTTTTCGGTGAAAGTACACAACTAAAATCGCCGCCTCGGATAAAATAGTAGTGCAGTTCTTGTAAGAGCGAGGCAGTTTCCTCTGTGAAGAAGCGAGACCGCTCTTCTGTTCCGTCTGTACTTGACAGTACATGGATATAATGACCCGACATCGAGCACCGTCTCTGCTAACCCCTCCTGTCGGAGCGTACAAGATATCCACCACAGTGATGCCACCGTAAAAAGTCTCGTAATGCCACTGCCAGCTTTGAAGGCACGTAATACTTAGGCTTTCTACCTACACATGACGGGAAATTCGTCTATATGCACTTTTTGTTGGAGGAGGCTGTCTATGTCCACCGTTTATAGCACAACTTTATGTAAAGACGTATTATTCTGCGGCTTTATGGCGTTGATATTGAGAGAGGCAAGCCAATATGATTGTCTTCATTACTATTTTGGACGTTGATATTCATAGAACATGTCCAATAGTATGTCCTGAAGAAATGAGTGGAATTTGCTCCTTGTCGGCCTGCAGCTCCAAGGTCAACATCGAAATCGCGGTGCAACACCACCTACCGGCAAAATTTTCCTGCGGCTCTGATTGTCGCTATAAACCATAATTAATGGATCAGCCTAACTTGAGCAGAGCTGCTGGACGCCTCGAAGCTGTATGCTCTAACTGTACCAACAAATCAGTGAGTTCGAAAGAGGGCGCATTATTGCCATGAAAGACTGTGTAGCATCCATCCAAGAAATTGCTAGTCGTGTGGGATGAAGTGTTCCGGCGATGCACCTGGTGTGTGCACAATGGGTCACGGAAGACCTTAGAACACGACGAGATGGGTCATGCCGCGCCAGAACACACCACACCCCCGAGAAGATTGACACATCATCCAAATGGCATTGCATTATAGATCTGCGTCCTCCTCGGCTCTACCGCAACGATGGAACTGTTTAACACATCGTACATCATTTGGGATGAGAGTCCGTCGCCATATATTAAGACATGGGTTACTTGCTCGTCGTCCACTTCTCCGCATACTTTTGACGAATGTGGAGAAACATGCTAGACAGCAATGGCATCATGTAGTGTATTCGGTCGAATCCAATTTCTGCTTGTATGAAAATGGTGGCCGCATTTCCCCTCACTGCAAACGGGGGGAGGGGAGGGAGGCAGCATCACAGTGACCACATTCACACAAGACAGGGCACTGCGGCCAGTGTGATCTACGTCAGTGACATCTTGCTATACCATGTCTGCTCAACATACCAGAAGCCATTTTTCAGCAAGACAATGCACGATCACATATTGTGGTGCGATGTCGTATCTTCTTAGATCACAGGATGTTCTGCCTTTTTAATGGCCCGTCAGATCACCAGACTTGTCGCCATTTGGAAAACTGTGGGGTATGGTGAAACGAAAGGTGCAGTGCTGTTCCCAATTGCCAATTGAACTTTGGAAGCAGGTGAATGAACACAAATTGCTGTACCACAGGACGCCATTCGCACCTATTATGCATCGATGCTATCACGCATGGAACAAATTATCAGCGACAATGGCGAAACATATGCCTATTCGACAACAGGACACCTGCTGAACTGAGGGGACTCCATTGCTAATAATTTGTACAGAATGTACATTTCCTAACACTGTGAACGTCCTATCTGTAGTCGTTGAAGGTGTTCTGATTGTTCTGAACATGAGTGTACAAATTGTGGGTAGCATTTCTAAGAGACGAATTATACTAGCACCTCATTTTTCTTATGTCCTTTCAATAAATCGTGCTACAAAATGCCAGCACATTTTGAACAGCTCGAAAACGCGTTCGTGTTGGTAAAGTGTTTTGTAATGAAATGATGAGAAACCTAATACTGGTGTTGATGTGTGCACTTTAATTGAATACATTATTGATTGAAAACAATTGTCCTAAAAGAATTAGGCAAAATGTAAGTCACCTTTTAATTCCCTTGCAAATGAGTCAGTCTTGTTATGCTTTTTACTGTGAGTGATAGATGTTCACAGACGCGTTTCATCTTTTTTCATTTTAAGGCACATCATTGGAATCTAGCATGATACACATACGGTATTTTTGTTTTTTGATACTGATATCGCTTTTCAGGTAGATATTTGACTAACTATAGCTCTTAGTATTTTCAGTTGGCATAGGTGTTTCCTCTCATCTGGTCAATTGGAGGTCACACTACCGTTCATTTGACAAAACATGAGCATATTTTAGTGTTGCGAACATTTTACTTCCAACTTTATAATTTGTTTGCACTTGCTTTTGTGATGTACTGTCAGTCACAGTCTTCTGTCAGTTATATAGACAGTTATATAGATGTACAGATGTATCCATAGCTACTTTGAGTTCACTGTGTACCTCATTCTCTTTGGTTTGTTTACGTACACGTACATGTCGCCAACCGAACGATGTATATGCTGAAACTTACGGCCATTCGTTTCTATTACGTTTATATCTGTCGGTTGTGTGTGTGTGTGTGTGTGTGTGTGTGTGTGTGTGTGTGTGTGTGTGTGTATGAGCAGGAGAGAGAGCGAGAGAGAGAGAGAGAGAGAGAGAGAGAGAGAGAGAGAAGACACATGCAAGGTTTTCTTTTCCATTTAATTTGAGTTTTGGTTTAAATGTTTTACGGAGACGTTCATGGACCAGTGAGTGAGTGGCCAGGGGGTTGGGAGGCGTTATTGTTATGACAATAGTCCTCTGTTGTAGCATTCTCTGTTATTTTATTTATTAGCGTAAAGAATGATTCGTTTGATGTGTGTGCTTGATCATTCAGCAGTATTTTCTTTCCTGCTTTGGTTCTCTGTATGTTGTAATTTTCTTGCGGTGTTATGATATAAATTTTATTGTTGATTCTAATTATTTTCATGTCTTCTTCTCTAGTGGTTGGTTTGTAATTGCGTTCTCTTAATTGTTCCGTAAATGTGGAGTGATTTGTTCATACTTTCAAGCTCTCATGTGTTCTTTGTATGTCACATCAAATGTTCTGCCTGATTGTCTTATGTATCTCCCATTACAAGTGTTACACCGTAACTGAAATATACCTACTTTCTGGTATACATCTGTGTTTTTGCGGCTGTATTGTTTTATAGAATTGCCTGTTTTCTTTGCTACGTTTATTCCCTGTCTTTTGAAATGTTGGTGATTTTTTATGCTTGTTTGTGTTTGTGTGTTATTATGAGCCATCGTGTTTTTTCTCTTATATTTTCCTAATAATTTAGTGTAGTTGTTATGATACTGAGTGGTTGTGATTATGTATGGTTCTGTTGTGTTGTTGTCAATGGTTTTTACCCTTTCTGATTATATGTTATTTTTGGTTTTGTTGTTTAGCTTTGTGACTATATCACTGTTGTACTCACTGTTTCAGGCGATCTGCATTATTATCTTCAGTTCTTTTTAGTCGTTTTATTTGCTGAGTGAAATTGTATTGAGTCTATGGAGATTGTTTTGCATTATTGTTTGATTTTTTCGAATGTGGGTAGTCCTAATATGGGGTGGGGGTGGGGAGTAACAATGTCAGCTGCTGTATGTGCACAGTGAATTTCAAACATATGCTTACTGTTGGAACTACTGACGGCCTTGGGAGAGCCAGTCGTGACAAAACTCTACCATCTGGTGAAAAAAATGTATGAGACAGGCGAAATACCCTCAGACTTCAAGAAGAATATAATAATTCCAATCCCAAAGAAAACAGGTGTTGACAGATGTGTAAATTACCGAACTATCAGTTTAATAAGTCACAGCTGCAAAATACTGACATGAATTCTTTACAGACGAATGGAAAAACTAGGAGAAGCCGACCTCGGGGAAGATCAGTTTGGATTCCGTAGAAATGTTGGAATATGTGAGGCAATACTGACCCTACGACGTATCTTAGAAGCTAGATTATGGAAGGGCAAACCTACATTTATAGCATTTGTAGACTTAGAGAAAGCTTTTGACAATGTTGACTGGAATACTCTCTTTCAAATTCTGAAGGTGGAAGGGGTAAAATATAGGGAGCGAAAGGCTATTTACAGTTTGTACAGAAACCAGATGGCAGTTATAAGAGTCGAGGGACATGAAAGAGAAGCAGTGGTTGGGAAGGGAGTGAGACAGGGTTGTAGTCTCTCCCCGATGTTATTCAATCTGTATATTGAGCAAGGAAACAAAAGAAAAGTTCGGAGTATGTATTAAAATCCATGGAGAAGAAATAAAAACTTTGAGGTTCGTCGATGACATCGTAATTCTGTCAGAGACAGCAAAGGACTTGGAAGAGCAATTGAACGGAATGGATAGTATCTTGAAAGGAGGATATAAGATGAACATCAACAAAAGCAAAACCAGGATAATGGAATGTAGTCGAATTAAGTTGGGTGATGTTGAGGGAATTAGATTAGGTAATGAGACACATAAAGTAGTAAAGAAATTTTGCTATTTGGGGAACAAAATAAGTGATGATGGTCGAAGTAGAGAGGATATAAAATGTAGAGTGGCAATGGCAAGGAAAGCGTTTCTGAAGAAGAGAAATTTGTTAACATCGAGTATAGATTTAATTGTCTTGAAGTCTTTTCTGAAAGTATTTGTATGGAGTGTAGCCATGTATGGAAGTGAAACATGGACGATAAATAGTTTGGACAAGAAGTGAATAGAACCTTTCGAAATGTGGTGCTACAGAAGAATGCTGAAGATAAGATGGGTAGATCTCATACCTAATGAGGAAGTATTGAATAGGATTGGGGAGAAGAGAAGTTTGTGTGGCACAACTTGACTAGAGGAGGGGATCGGTTGGTAGGACATGTTCTGAGGCGTCAAGGGATCACCAATTTAGTATTGGAGGGCAGCGTAGAGGGTAAAAATCATAGAGGGAGACCAAGAGATGACTACACTAAGCAGATTCAGAAGGATGCGGGTTGCAGTGGGTTCTGGGAGATGAAGAAGCTTGCACAGGATAGAGTAGCATGGAGAGCTGCATCTAACCAGTCTCAGGACTGAAGACCACAACAACAACATGCTTACTGTTTTTCTATTTGATTGTTATATCCAGAAAGTTGATTTGGGTGTTCTCTTCTAGTTCCACTGTGAATTTTATGTATTTATGTAAGTTCTTGATGCCAGTATGTAATTCTTCAATTTTTGTTTGTGGTTCATCTACTAAGCAGAAGATGTATTCCATATACCTGAACCAGTGTAACACGTTGTATTCTTTTACTGCTGTTTTTGTGATCGCTGGGTCAGTTATAACTGGTTCCTTATCTCGAGACATAGACAACCCGTCTCAGGCTATACACTGAGGTCCTTGTATCCGCATTCTTTATTCCCCAGGATCGACCGTAAATTGCTCACTGTCACTTAGGTGATGCACCCAGTCAACTGTGCAAGTCATATTTAACATTGACGTAATTCTAAAGTCGTCACATGTCACAAAAATGGTGGCAGACCGCTCAATCTCTTCTCACTCTGCCCATTTCAAGCATGAGGAGGAAGCACCCTCTTTAGTCGCTGGTCTTGTTTAACTGGGACACTTAAGTGTGAGGCGTTGTTATGGAGCTGGACTGCATAGGAAGAGCACGTGGCTATTTCTCAATAACAAATTATGTAACCTGAGTTCTATTTGTTGACAACAGTGTTACGTGACATCAGCAGTGACCATATCGAGACAGATCTGTGAGTACCCTCATTATACCATATTTTACGTATTTTTCACCTATTTCCCACAACTTTCCTGTTTTATAACCGGATTAATTCTGGAGCTGGGTAGCGAAGCCTGTGATTTTTTTTATAACTTTACATCACATGTTTCCCAAATTTTACCTATTGTCACCCTTTTCCGGATTTATGTTACTTGAGATCTATTTCTTTTATAACAGGTTAATATTTCGTTCTTACAACCAGTAACAGAATCGTCACTGACACAGATACGAAAGTAATCTCAATCACCCATATTTTATGAATTTTACAGTGTTTTAGGCAGATTTACATATTGTACCCAATGATGGGAGTTATGTGTTAACATGGTATCAACGTCGTCTCGCATCGAGACAAAACGTCACGTCGCATTATTTGTGTAGACATCTTGAATTTGTCAGTCGATAACAATGCAACATGTTGCCGATTTATTTGTCATTGCTGAAACACCACTCCACTACTAGTGTTGGACGTCATAGTGTTATGAATGAAATCATTCGTACAAATAGTCACGTCGTAGAACACCATACGCGCTACCGATTTCTAGCCAAAGATGCTTTATATAAGACAAATACCACACAGCAGTAGGTAAAGCACCACTACATTATAAGATTACCGGACGTCACAGTATAATTTTGATGCTTACAACCAAAGTTTCTGTATGTATGCAGCACAGCGCTACAAAATACACCTCTAGAGACCTAAGAAACAAAAATGAATTTGCCCACAGTGGAAACCGTCCCTCAGACTCAGGTGTGTTGGTGTGGAGCCGAGAACGCCAATGTTTGCCGACTCACTGCACACTAACTGCCAAAAAAGTTTCGGTGTAGTCCCCTCCGGTCTGCCGCCAGATATTGATGCTACATCTGTTCTGGCCGAGAGATCTCCTCCCCACGTTAATAACGGAAAGGAGATCCCGACGCGTCGATGAAAATATGTAAGTCTGGCACACACCTAGATAACGGAGAACTCGCCCCAGCATTCGCATACCGAACGAGTCAAGTGAGATGCTGGTAGGGAAGCCACCCATCGTGCGATTGTGACCACGAGGACACGAATAAGTGAGCTCCGCTTGTTTTCCTGACATTACACCAGACCATCTCACCAGACGAGCTAGAGTGGTTTGCACAATTTATGTGTAATCTTCTCCACCCTGGCGGCTGGCATAAATGGTGATCAGTGGTTCAGTGAGAGGGTATCGCGCCACAGAAAAGCCTGTCGTAACTCGCCGGCGTCTTCGATGACAATCGTTGCTAACAGGTGAAGCGCCAAGACCTGCCCTCCCCTCCCCTCCATCCTTTCTCTCTAGACCACCTAGGCTAACCAGTCGCAACTCGCAGACTCTTACACGCTCACCAGAGGAAATCGACCTAAGTTTTTGTAAGTTTGTAGCACAATAAGGTGTGTAGCAGTAAGGTTGTACCAATATACGCTTCGTTGCAGTGAGTCCCTTGTCGCTGTAACACACTCCTTATTAAGCCTAAGTAAGACTTCTCCAGGGCACCAGTAACGTACTGCTGGACTTGTTGCTGGTTGCATTAATCCAGATTCTAGTATTATGTGGACTGAAATTGGCCAAAGCTGTTTTTCGTGAAAATAAGTACTGAGAACAGATATAGATAGTCAACATAACGTAAGGGAAAATAGAACATGTACAGTCACATGCTTTCCTCTCTGTAGCTCTACATTTTGTTAGGGGCACTAGGTGTCTTACAGTGCATGCGTCTTGAGAATAGAGATACCGAATTTGCATGATCCCTTAATAGGCAATAAGCACCCCAGACTCCGGATAAGCATTTAATAAAACATAATGGATTAGTGTTCCATTTGGAAGTGGAAGTGTTCGTGAGATAATTACTGCCCAGTCCCATTAAACCGAAGTGATAGTGTCTCAGACTGTAAGTCAAACCTCGTATTTTGTCATAGCACGCCACGAAATCCCTAAACAATTTATGTACGTGATAAATACCTATTGATTCGCAGACCAAACATAGGTAAAACCATACTGTCATTACCGCTGTGTAATGGAATCGCAAAAGATCTGGAAGGACGATATTTTCACCACCCATAGCTGTGAGGGTATGAGAAAGCTAGTTTCACACACTTTATTCTGTAGGAAGTCACATGGGCAGGCGGAGTAACTCTGAATGACACCGTCAGATTGGTTGTAAGTAGCTTTGTTTCTTTGTGTAATCAACCTCCACGTTAAAACATCCCAGAGGTATACTGTAGGATTCAGGTCAGGACTCTGTGTAGGCCAGTCAATTACAGGGATGTTATTGTCGTGTAACCACTCCACCACAGGCCGTGCATTTTGAAGAGGTGCTCCATCTTGTTGAAAGATGCAGTCACCATCCCCGAATCGCTCTTCAACAGTGGGAATCAAGAAGGTGCTTAAAACATCAATTTAGGCCAGTGCTGTGATAGTGCCACTCAAAACAACAAGGGTTGCAAGCCCCCTCCATAAAAAACATGACCACACCACAACACCACCGCCTCCGAATTTTAGTGATGGCGCTACACACGCTGGCAGAAGATGTAAACCGGACATTTGTCATACCTATACCATGCCATCCGATAGCCACATTGTGTACCGTGATTCGTTACTGCACACAACGTTTATTCACTGTTCAGTCGTCGAATGTTTACGCTGCTTACACGTTGCGAGCTGGCTGCTTTGACCCAGTGGATCTAGGCTCTTCAGTCTGCAAGCGCGACCACTACGGTCTCAGGTTCGAATCCTGCCTTGGGCATGGGTGTGTGTGATGGTCTTTGGTTAGTTAGGTGTAAGTAGTTCTATGTTCTTGGGGACTGATGACCTTAGATGTTAAGTCCCATAGTGCTCAGAGCCATTTGAACCATTTGGACACCAAGCTAGGGTTTTTTTTGCATTTACCGGTGTGATGTGTTGCTTCTGAGCAGCAGCTCGACCATGAAATCCAAGTTTCCTCACCTCCCGTCTAACTTTCATAGTACTTGCAGTGGATCCTGATGTAGTTTTGAATTCCTTTGTGATGGTGTGCGTAGATGTCTTCCTATTACACATTACGACCATCTTCAACTGTCGGTCGTCTCTGTCAGTCAACGGATGAGATCGGTTGTACGCTTTTATGCTGTACTTGTCCCTTCAGGTTTCCACTTCACTATCACATCGGAAACAATGGGCCTAGGGATGTTTCGGGAGTGTGGAAATTTCGCGTTCAGACGTATGACCATGTTCGAAGTCCGTGATTTCAATGAACTACCCCATTCTGCTCTCTCACCATGTCTAGTGGCTAATGAGGTCGCTTATACGGTGTACCTGGCAGTAGGTGGCAGTTCAATGCACCTAATATGAAGAACGTATGATTTTGGAGGTTTCTGGGATACTTTTGAACACATAGTGTAGGTATGCTCAACGTAATTATCTCCCTTACTCATCAGGAACGCCGGCCGCGGTGGTCTCGCGGTTCTAGGCGCGCAGTCCGGAACCGTGCGACTGCTACGGTCGCAGGTTCGAATCCTGCCTCGGGCATGGATGTGTGTGATGTCCTTAGGTTAGTTAGGTTTAAGTAGTTCTAAGTTCTAGGGGACTAATAACCACAGCAGTTGAGTCCCATAGTGCTCAGAGCCATTTGAACCATTCATCAGGAACCTGTAAATTCTTGCCTACTCCTGCCACAAAGACACTCCCTCCTGGGATGAATAGGTATTCCGTGAGTTCTCATATTTGATGTCACTAGACTCTCACTTATTCTTAACACTATCAGAACAGCCACTAAGAAAGTAATGCGGCCCACACTGGTTTGTTTTCGACAGAAAGACACTCATCCATCCTACGCACAGTAGACAGTAGAGGTGTCAGCATCGCTGTTTGGTGGCTCATGTAATGGGTTCCCATGTTAAATAATTAGAACTACAATCAAACAGAGCATGGACTTTGATCCTATGGAACATAGCACTACCACACGGTTTACACTATATAATACTCCGAGAAAAGCAAGTCTGGACCTTATATAAATCTGTATTTGTGCTTCTAAAACTATGTAGAACAAACACTGGAATACATTTTTGGCAGGCAATACGATTACTAAGAGCAACTGCTTTTTACTATCGATGATGATACACTAAGCAGCAGAATACCATCGGATATTGATTATTTTAGCTACGCTATCGATCACGCAAATTTTTAAAAGTGATTGGACTCACATTACATTGTTTGCGCCGTGAGGTGCATACGCCATAGTTGTGAGTTGGGGTGTAGCGTCCAACAGCAACATTCACAGTGCTACGCAACACACTAAAAACGCATACTTAGCTGTGTCCTCAGAGCTGAAGCCCAGCGACGGGGTGGTTTGTAAACTAACTGAACCCTCGCAAGTGGACGGCTACAGATGTCGCAGGCAGACAGGCAAATACAGTTATCTGACCGACCCTGATTATTTAGCTGTGCGATGGACACGACCTGCCATACAGAATCGTAGCGAGCAGTAGGCAAGCAGTCGGGATTGTAAACATCTGAGGATCGCCAACCCTGATTCCCTCTCCCTCTTCCCCCCCCCCCCTCTCTCTCTCTCTCTCTCTCTCTCTCTCTCTCTCTCTCTCTCTCTCTCTCTCTCTCTCTCTCTCTTCGCTCGTTCTCGTCCATGGTACACGCATCCAAAGCAGTAAATCTCCCTCAACTGATACCAACAGATAGAACAATCGAAAAAAGTTCAATGTCCACTAAATGGGAATAAACATTACACATACACCAACAAATAACACAACAGCTTCCTCACCAATACAGAATTAGCGGGAGAGCGGCAGTTTCGTCTTCTATCTCTAGAATGGTCCATTGTTCCACTAGTAAGACAAATGCGCTTTGGTTCCCTCTAGCTACTCCTTACAGGTACTATCGAACGATTACCCCATCTGTACAGTGATTATGTTTTTTCTAATTACGAATGTTGGAACTTTAACAGAGGCAACTATTTATTTATAGCTCATAAAAAATAGATACGTGTTTTAACGTATTACTGACGTTCAAAGTAGTCACCATCATTGCGTATAACCCGTTGGCAGCGATGTGTAAGTCGTAGGATACTCTTAGCAGTGTTGACAGTTCGAGCGGCTTGCCTGAAAAATCCCTAACAGTTCTGACCCATATGCTGTGAAGTGTTTCCTTTAGTTTAGAAATCTGGACAAAAGAACCACCTCGTGCAGAGGTTATGTCATACCTCGATTTATAAAGACAGAATAGTTTCTTCTGACAGGGATGCACCTGTAGAAGCAAGACTGCTTCTGATGGTAACATGATTGCGTTTTTTTAACATTTGGCAGTTTGTAAGACGATTACGCCTCGCTTTCTAAGACACAGTGGTACCAATCTCAAGAAGAACTTACGAGACATTCCCAAAAATCGTTAATTTTCGTCCAGTATTACTTTGTATCGTCAGCAATCAGCTACTGACGAAGTATTATACTTAGTAGTAGGGGATGTATGGCAGGTTCACCATGAACATCAGGATTATGAAGTATGTGTTTGTGTTCCAACATGTGCAGAGGAGATGACTATGTCCAGTCATAAAGAAGGTATGTAACTGACGTCAAATATTGTGATAGCAAAGGAAAGAGTATGCCAAGTCACAAGAATGGTACAGACATTTATATTTCCAGTGCCGCAGCCGTCCACAGGGTGTATTTCCGATGCTTTGCTCATTGTTGAATGTCACTCAACTGAATCCGCAATGGTACCATTGAATTGTAAGCATAGCTATCAGATATTTATGTAACCGATTTCATAGGATGATTCTGTCTATGGGTGGCCTATGGAAGGAATGATTCACGTTTCCCGCTAATGGCAGGAGCCGTCCAAATTGAGAGTGTGGTTGCAGTGCAGGAATGTAGTTCAGTTAACATTGTAGTCTTCCAGACAGCCGAATAGCGAACTAATATTTAGTATGTGTTGGACGGCTTTCTTGATCAAGTGGAAATTTGAGAAGATTCAATATGGATATGTGTTGGCGCTAGGCATTATTCCCTCCCGGGTAAATTGCTCCGCTGGCTGCTTCTTCGCATTTCACGTCTTTATTGAGTTGAGAGAAGATCCATGGTGGTGTGTGCATCTAGATCGTGGAAGACACGTTTACTGGTTCTCTAGATACGAGAAACACCTTATTTTACTTTGTAAATTGTAGGGGTGATTTGGAATCTGTTACATCACCGACATTAGTATTCATGAGTGAAAATAACTGTTTTCTCTGTTTTCTTTTTCGAGTTTCCATGTAAATCAATTCACAGACTCGCAGAACGGCGGATGCGTTCTCTACGATGCTGTGACTCTTGTCCAGTCCCTGCTGGGGTGTACTACAGACGTGAAACAAAAGTTTTTATTTCATGTCAAACTGCAGTCTTTTAGGACGACACTTTCCCCAGTACATGTGATGCATTATGACCCGTTCAGCACGTGTGCTAGTTTTTTTCGCGAGAATTACGAAGTATAGTTATAACTATAACGCATTTTTTCCCTCAGCTGTGATAGCGTGTATTGGTTTCAGTTATCAATGCAGTAGGGTGATTTTTCTTGGCGTGTGTAGTGAATTCTGACGTCAAACAACGGAAGTTGCTGTATGCTTGCAGCTAATACACTCTTTTTTTTGAACTCCTCTCTGTTCAACACCAGCATCTAGTCAGTTGAACTTCTTTCCAAAGATTGTATTTTAAACCCGAGCCCATTCCCCCTAGCTTGTAGGTCTAGAGTACAATTTCAGTGTTACTGTCCCTTGTTTCGAGTGGTACAGCGAGATTTTATTCCCAGCAGGATAACACAAGTTGTATGGTATAGTCAGTTTTTGCGTTATATAGCGATTTTAAGCCGTCCTTGTAGAGCGCTGTGCATAAAGCTGTGTAATTAGGGCGGATCTTTGTGATTAATTACGTATTTATGTCGGATAATTGTGACAGTTTCCCGAGAAAAATAAATAAAGTGCACTTACCTGACCTTCCTCTCCCCCATCTGTACAGTTTCCATGTGTTTGGGGGGTGCACATAAACTTTCCATCCAGCAGAATCAGTGTCCGAGTCGCTGATAAGTTGCGTTTCTTTCGTGCACTGACTGTTTGTGCTGTGAATTATTTTCGGATGTTTAAGCATTGTGAGCGTGTTAGCACGCATTATTTCGGTGATCTTCGAGTAGTTGGTACGTCTGTATGGTGTGTACTGGATAATTTGGGAAATTTATCAGTTATCTGCGTCGCTGTACATCAGTGCAATTCATTATTTATGAGTGGTTTCCATGTTTGTAATATGTATATTGTGACTCCAAGCACGTCAGCGTCAGTGTTTTGTATCAGTGTAGTAAATAAACTAGGTGAAATCCGTCGCTAAATAAATTGCTTCAAAATGCAATAAATTACAATTGTTTCTTTCTTCAGCAGACCAGAACAGGCTGATTCCATTTTCAGTCATTTTTCCTCCTTCAGACCGCCGGCAGGGTAAGTGTTTTGTATCAGCATAATAAATAAAGTAGATGAAATGTATGCCTTAAAAATGTTCAAAACATAAGTAAAGTACACTCCTTCCTCTCTCCAGCAGCCCAGAACAGTCTGATTCCTTTTCCCATTAGTTTTCCCCTCCAGGCCGCCAGGGGGATAAGGAGACTGGGGCAGTTGTGCATCTCAGAAAAACACGTGACGTCATGATGATGATGTGCTCCTATGGACTGAACGCACGATCATGTGACCCATTGCAGCGCCCTCTAGCTATGAACTCGCGAACTAGGTTAGTTCTTTGGTATAGTGGATCGGAGGCAGCTGCGTCTTGTGTGGTGGGAGCTTATATGTAGGTTTTAGGTATGACAGACAATTCCAGCAGACTCAGATGTTTCCATGCATTGTGTAATGCATCTTTAATGCAAAGCATTTATTTGCAGGATCATATTCTTCCTCTTCATATGTTCAAGCACTAATGCTCGCTTCCATTCTTCATGCAGTGAGCTGTCGATACACTCCTCACGAAATGTGTGCATGTAATACAACTATTAAGACTCCCCCCAACATCTCGCTAATTGAACACCGACAGCACTTGTATCAGAGCCTCTTGTGGCGATAACACGACACTAACTCTGTAGGTACACAATAAATTTAAGGAAAGTTCAACAAATCTAATAAAATTTCAGAAAATTTATACAAATTTAAAGATATTTAAACAAATTATACTCGAATTTAATGACATCATGAGCAGTCGGAGAAAATACTGAGGTGTCAAGTATGAAAGGGATGAGACTGCCTCATGCCTACGGGACCAGAACGGACACCTGTGTATTGCTTAGCAGCAGACAGTTGCGTCGTCACTTCGTGGCGACCACTGGTGCATCCAGACTCTGGCAATGGCATAGCACGTCGATTGGCAGGATGTGTTTTTTTACTAGCGATGTTTTGTTTTAACTATATTTCATCGATTTAACTGATCAATAGGACGCTACAAATTTTAAAAAAGCGACCCCATACATGTGAATAATATCGATTTACTTAATTTGCATAAATTATTTGTATCAACGTGGTGTTAGTGGTACAAGAGTTAAGGGGATTGTGTGCGTGGTCGGGTGACATGGAGCAGAACATCAGGTTAAGTGCATAACAATAGGTTAATTTGCATAATTTTTATGTAAAACATAGTACAATAGTTTCAGGGGGTTCAAAAGCATGTGAAATTCGAAAAGTGTACCAGAAAATGGTGGGAGGACATAACTGATTACTTAATTTGATATCAAAGGTGGTATAATAGTTTAAGGAAATGAGGGTGACATGGAAAGCCACTAATCAGAACAGTAGATTAAGTGCCAACAAAGAGCCAAACATTAGGCTAAAACACCCAGAGTACAGTGTGGGAACATTAGATTATGCAATGTGTCTTCCCCATGTAGTTACTTCTTACAACACCTACTTGCTTCCAAACATAAGAGCATGATGAGCAAGAGAAATCCAACCTACACAATCTGAACTCTTTTATATAAACAATATAGCCTTGAATTTTGTGTTATGCGATCCTTCCTCCCCACCACATACTCTCTTGTACTGCCCAGCTCCATAGTAACCCTTTCCAGTGCCCCAGTTATTTAAGGTATGAAAGGAGTGCTCATTGGTCCTGCTAGCTCACTCATTTGTTACATAGTTTTATTCTTAATTTCTTTGCGTGTTTTTGGTGCTTGCATTGTTTAATTCATAAATTTCGGGCGTATTGTAGTGCTTGAGAGTTGTAGCATCGCGTTTTTAGTACCTGAATAGTGTAAAATCGTGTAGTCTCCCTCCGCCGCAAAGCAGTGTGTCAGCAGTGCGCAAGTAGCAGCATTAATGCATTTACTAGGCACTCTTGTATTTTAATAACCGTTTCAATTTTGTGTCGAATTGTTTGTGCTCTCTGTAGATTAATTCAGACGTTTTTTGCACAACAGTTTTTAGCATGGATAGGGACTGCAACTGATAAGTTCGGATGCAGACTGAGTTGGCATCCCTTCGATCCCAGCTTCAGGCAGTGCTCGACAGATTTCGAGAGGGTGCGTTTCTGAATGAGGTATCGAATATACTGATTCCCCCTACTTATACCTCCCGAGGAGATCACGAATGTAAAATTAGGGAGATTCGAGCGGGCACGGAGGCTTTCAGACAGTCGTTCTTCCCGCGAACGATACGCGACTGGAACAGAAAAGGGAGGTAATGACAGTGGCACGTAAAGTGCCCTCCGCCACACACCGTTGGGTGGCTTGCGGAGTATGAATGTAGATGTAGATGTAGGGGATGGGAGTGGAGGGAGAGATGGGTTGGCGCCATTTTCATGACACGTAGCAACTATAGAGTCACATCATGACCTTGAATATACCTCACACATCATGCTACTGCCAGTGTTTGCCCACGAGAGAGGGAGTAGGCGAACCAAGGAGCACAAGTGTATAAACTGACATCAGATGTTTATATCTTATCTAGAGACCAGTAAACAGTTATGACTTATCTGGGGCCTCAACCTGCAACGGTGCCCTACTCATGTGCAAAACTAAAACTAAACTCCTCCTGAACAGGCCATCGTAGCCCAACTGTACAGACCGACCGTCACGTCACTCTCAGCCCACATGCACCACCAGCTACAAGAATGTAGGAGCATGTGGACAACACACCATTCTCCCAGCTGTATGTCAGTTTACGAGACTGGAGCCACTACTTCTCAGTCAAGTAGCTCCTCAGCTTGCCTCACAATAGCTGAGTGCACCCCACTTGCCCACAGTGCTCAGCAAACTGAATGGCCATTCATCCAAGCGCTTGCCCAGACTGACTGCGATAACTTTGGCGATCTGACGGGAACCGGCAAGGCCGTTGGCACTCATGAGCACATAACATAATAAACTGAACACTATTGTCACTTATCATAAAGAAACAAACACACAGCATTATGAATAACATGATTTCCATTCCCCCTGCTGCTCATTTGCATGACCATATCCTCTCATATATATATTACTCATCAATTCTCAAGTCCCATTCATTCGTCCATCGCAAGATGATGTAACTTCTCCTACCCTGGACATTAAAGCTACGCGAGAGGTCCTGAAACGCATTGCACAAGAAGTCAGATAACTACTGTTGGTGTTTCAAGCTACACACAATCATCAGATGTTGTCCCTGTAAGAAGCCCCAAAAGTTTGGCATGTTCTCTGTGCCGTCTCCGAAAAAATAGAGCACCACCTGGCATCGAAGCCACGTTACTGCGTTCGTTTTAGTGCATGGATAGTATGTTCTATCTGGGGAGAACACTATCGCTGGTCCAATGTCTTGTCCGATACAAAAAGAAAAAAAGCGATCTTCTGTGTCATCAAGCTACCCACTTCTGCCTAGAGACTGCCTGTAATTCAGTGTTCATAATTGTCTAGATTTTGGCGCATAGGGCATAATGATCAAACAATCAGATGAATCATATCGAGTCTTCAACGAGTCACAGGTATACCATATACGTCAGGTACAACATTGTACCTGTTTGTGCCTCTGTGTCTAAGGAAACATAGTGTACTGATCACTATACCACGTGCCAATTGATTTGTGGATACCTCCTCAGAATAAGCTTCCTAGGCCATCCTTGAGTTGCAGGTCTGGTTCCTGGCAGAGCTATCTGAATACAAATATGTTTGATATTAAAAAGACTGTGTTTAGGGTGACTGTTAAATGTGCTGGACAGCCACTGGTGGTATTTATTGTATTAAATTTCTAATCAGCCATCTACACAGATTAAACATTCTGTTGAAGCATAGCGTCACCACTCTTTCGTGAACATGTGCAACACCCGGTCAATTCATACCAAGACAGGGGCCTGGGAGTAGTATCTGTTTAAAAAGTACACCTGCACTCATGAAGGAACCAAAGGATGCTAATATGAATTGCGCTACTATAGCCAACGTCGGCAGTACTTGTGCAAAGTGTAGAATCCGTAACCCCAGATAGGTGTTTACATGTGTGACCTGCTGGAGGATGTCTAAGGCCTGTGTGAAGTTCCTGTTGACACCTGTCTTGACTGCTTGTAGCAGAGTATTAGTTGTACAGTGCTGAGCGACAAATGCTGTTGGTAACAACAATTCCTAGGCATTCCAAGGTACCAACGAGCCATAAACGTGCTACATATTCTTGCAATAGCCTGACCCCAATACACATCAACAACCAACTTATCCACATTTATATGGTAGCTAGTGGCCGTTCCATATATGGGGATCCAATCTAAAGCCACATGCATGTCGTTGTCAGTCCGCACCGCCACCACCAAGTCATCAGTATATGCTTTACACTTAAATCTATATCATTCCAGTCAGTCCTGTCAGTCGGTGGCAACAGCCACAGAGTAACAGATCAAGGGCTGTCACATATACTATTGTAGACACGGGACACAATTGTCTGTCGTATCTCGATACGACAAGGGATTTTTCCGTACAGCCATTCAGAAACACTGCGGAGAAATCATGATGGAGTTACCACGCCATGACAATGATAAATGGTCATGAAAACCGCATGTTCATCAAGCCTTAGGCTCACTCCATTGAAAGCTTGATGAAATCATACTGACAAAAGTGCTCCTTGGCTGCGGAACGTCTTTGCTAGGGCGATCATATCGTGATAGTCACCCAGCGCCTTCTAGATGTTGATATCTCCGCCGCGCGCCGTATGATCGAGTGAGATAACGTGGAACAATTTTCATTGGAAGCGTTCTGATAATAGACTATGATATTTTAAAGTCGCAGTTCAGCAGCGTCAGTTGTCGTTAGTCGGGAATCTGGGTGCCACTTGAAGTTCTGTGTATCGCAATAATCAGCAATGTTCAGTAATGTTCATGTCTCGGGAGTTTGGTGGCCATTGAAAGTGTTTAAACTCAGATGAGTGTCCCTGTAGCCACACTGTAGTATGATGGACGTGTAGAGTGTCGCTTTGTCCTGCTGGAATTGACGAAGTCCGTCGGCATGCACAATGGACGTGAATGGATGCAGGTGATCAGACAGAATGTTTACTTACCTGTCACCAATTAGAGTAGTGCCTAGAAGTGCCAGCTGCACACGCCCCACACGGATGCAGACCCTCCACCATCTTGAACAGTCCCCTGCTGACATGGAGGGTACAGTGGTTCATGAGGTTGTCTCCATATTTGTACACGTCCATCCGCTCGATACAGAATCGGGCAACATGTTTCCAGTCATCAACAGCCCGAAGTCGATGTTGACGGGCCCAGGCGAGGCGTAAAGCATCCAAATACTGCGCCAAACACTTACTGTCTTATATGAGCGTTGCCAACTGCAGGGCCACACTTTTCCGATGTACAACTGATGCTTCGGTGTTCATAAGGGCCGTTACTAAGCGGCTCACAAAAAGGGGGCTGAGTTCACGACACCCCTTACGCCGACCTCCATTGACCTCTGTACACCAAAAAGTTGCGTTATCAGTGGTGTCGGGCCACTCTGCCTGGAATCTCACTGACTGCAGTAGAACTGTCCTCAGTAAGGAGTCCTCCTTCTAAAGAGGCCCAAATGACCAGCGAAGAGTCGTCTAGAGCTCAGACCAACGTTGACGTACAGTCGTACAAGTCGCCCACCATGTGGCCCAACAACCACCAGTACTGCCGTTTTATTTCGTAGCAGGAGTCCTTTGGTTGTCACCCGCGCCATCCTTACAGCACAGCTGTAAGTCAGCGTAATACGATCCCCCGTTTTGTTGCCCTCAATGGTCAGTCATCCTGGGATTACATTTCAGCAAAATAATGCCAACCCTCACTCGGCCACAGTTTCTACTGTATGCCTTCGTGGTGCTTGCCAAAAACTATGATGGCGAGTAGTGTCGCTGGATCTCTCCCCTATTGACAACGTTTGGAGCATTATGGGCGGGGCAGTCCTATCAGATAGTATTATGACGGTCAAACGCGCCAACTGGACGGAATTTGGCACGATATCCCTCAGGAAGTCAGCTCTCTCAATCAGTGCCCTACAAATAAGTGCTTGCTTGCAAAAGCGCCAGAGGTGGACCGAAGCGTTGTTGCCTTGCCCAATTACAGAGGCTCTTTCTCTTGAATAAACCTCGCAGTTTTTCTGCAACTGTAATCAGTTGTCTGCCTGCACATCACTTCTATAGATTTCCTTCCCATTTGCATTTCAAATTATCTTTCTTTTGCTTCATTTCTTCCTCCATAAGTAGGCTAAATAAAAAGGGCAGGGGTCGATTACAAACATGTGTCACACTTCTTTCAGCCGATGCCTGTATTTCGTGTGCTTTCACTTTTACAAGTAAGGTCTGATTTCTGTCCAAGCTGTATACAACGTTTCGCTCCCTGTATTTTATGTAACCTCACGACAACATTTTGTAGTCAATACTGCCAAAATATTATTCCATTATTACACTAAAAACTTGAAATTAAGAGTACTCAACTTCTCAATGAAATGTTTGCTCTTTTTTTCTTCATGTTATAATTTTTACACCCTTTCTTCAATTTCCATTGACGAACATGGCGACTGCATAGAGATGAGAACATGACCAAACGCCTTCTAGTATTTTCTGGAAGCTGAACACAGAATATGTACATTACTACTCTTTATCACTAGCCATTCGACCATGGAACTAATAAAAACAGTTTCAAAAGTTAGAAAATTTATTTATTTCTTGACCTAGTAAAGACTCAATGAAAGTCATTACTTTACGTTTTGTAATTACAAATTCTTTTACACCAATGAAATGTATTCGTATGACAACGACTTCTCGCACAGGAGAAGCGTCTTCGTCCTCCACCATCTCCCTCACATCGGCTGACCAATCTTCTTCTGGCATCAGTTCGTCAATCCACCATAGATCGGTATCTGAATAATCCATCTCGTCCGGGAAAACCTCAAAGAGGTCCAGCTCTTCTGCCAGGTCAGCCTCGGTGTCCAGTACATATTCCTCGAAATCCAACTCCAGCAAGTCCATTTCCGATCGCCATCTAAAAAAACGAAGACAAAATTCATTTGTTTTTGGAGATCTTGAGTGGATACCTATCCTAAAATATATTATCCTTAAACAGTGTCATTCTTCTGTGAAGAGATTTTTCAAACTTATAAAAATTTATGACTGTGCCATGGCACGTATTTCAAGGAGTACGTATAACAAACCAACTTATCAAAAGCGTTATCAGCACCAAGTTAACTTATTTCTAAAATACATTATCTGATGACCTCACACTAAGCGTTTGCAGACTACAAGTAAATGGTGCCACACACAGGAATACTACAACATACCGCTTGTGTGAATTTGTCATGTACTACTTACTTTGCCACAAGCGACATTGAACATATGTTAAAAGGATGCTTCAACACAAGTTACACAAGTACGTCGGTCTCTCATGCTGGTAGTTAACTACTACTAAAGTGATTAGCTGCATGTGTATTGTGAGCCAACCGGCATATCTCGTGGAATGCATATTGGTACCCTATACGACCGTGCTCCCCACATTGATCATTACATGACGTATGCTAAGGGGACTGAAATCGGTCGTGTTTTAATTTGCTGTCATCACCAAGAAGACATATTGCCGCGTGTCACACCACAATGTCAGAGTCAGTTACGGACTGCTTCTACGTCAGTCACGTCACCAGTGAGACGACCAGCCCCACCCTCCCTCTACCTCTGCGCTGTGTCCACCCTGAGTACTGGGATTGGCGACCTTATCTGTACCTCCCCTCTTTGCAAGCACTGACGAGCTATCGTAAACCATTATATGTAACATATATAACTAAAAACCTTATCTGCTATTATTCAGAAATACTTGGTACTTACATTTCAGTAGAGAGTATGAGCTGCCACACAAGAATGAAATAGAAAAGAGAAGAACATGCACTTTAATTACGATTTACAAGGGGTAAGTAGTTAGGTTTACTAACATTAAGCAATACTAAGAGCTCAAAGAAACGAAAGGTTTTGGGAAACATGTATATCGGTGTGAAACTTTGTAAGAACTTCGAGACGCGAGAGCAATTGTTGCCTGTATGTCTCGTCAGTCACACGACAGCTCGCCTACGATAAAAAAGCGCGACTGACGAAGCGATTCCGGCCTACAGCGTTTAGAGTGACGAGTCTGCGAAGATGTGAGAGCCGGCGGCGACTTACCAGCACAGAATCGCTAATACGACGCTGTCGAGCGCAGTGATAAACAAGAGAACAAGCATGTTGTCTGTCTGCTTAGCACCAAATTATTGTTTCCGCGGTTACCCCGGCTGTAGCTCCATTGTCGACACAGGAGACAAGGGAGTCTCACTACTCACGAATGCCTCGTGTAAAAAACTGCTCAGTGAATCACTATTTCTATTCATATATTTATTTCGCCGCTGCGTGATAACAAAACATATTTAATGATTGTTGCACTGACCGACAGAGTTTACATTCCAGCATTATAATAGTTTAAAGATTGTTCTTCATATATCTGTAAGCGCCCAATAAGTAAATGTGAAAATGCCGAGATTTGATTTAAAAACGTTGGTTTTATAGAAACTACGCAGATGTACCGAGGTTCCTTTTTTTCCTTGTCTTTTGGTATCCAAAAAAGGTAGAATAACGTGCTCCTCTGTGCCTGCCTACCATAGCATTTTCGTAATAGACGTGGGTAGACAAATTCCTGCAGTGTCTAAAAATGTATATCAAATTCATCTGTTCTGGTTGTGACACTTTGGAGCTGGACAACATAGGGTTAGGTTGTATCCCGTGTCGGCTTGTTAATTAGGAATATGTTACTTGAGATCTATTTCTTTTACAACTGTTTCATATTCCGTCCTTATAACCATTAGCAGAAGCCTCAATGAAACAGATGCGTAAGTAATCTCCTTCACATACATTTTATAATTTTTTTCCGAATTTTAGGCAGTTTTACACATTGTAGCAAATGATGTGAGTTATGTGTCAACATGGTGTCAACATCGCCTCTCATCGGACAAAATGTCACATCACATACGTCACGTCACGTCATCACTTCACATCACAATAGCGCACTGTGTTATGGCACGGTGTAGTGCGTTGCTTAGAAGTTTTGAATTAGTCATTCGAGAACAGTGCAGCATGTTGCCGATTTATTTATCATTGCTAAGACACCACTCCATTACTAGTGTTGGACGTCATCGTGTTAGAAATGAAAACATTCGTACAAATAGTGACGTCATAGAGAATTCTACACGCAGTATCGATTTCTAGCCAGTGGTGCTGTATATAAGACAAATACCACTACCTTAGTAGATTATGGGACGTAACATTAACATTTTGATGCTTAGAGCTAAAGTTCCTGTATGTGTGTAACACAACGCTACAAAATCCAACTCTAGAGACATGAGAAACGAAAATGAATTTGCCCACGGGGGAATTCATCCCTCAGACTCGCTTGTGTTGGCATGTAGCCGAGAACGCTGATTTTTTCGGGCACACTGCTCACCAACTGCCAAAAAGGTTTGGGTATAGCCCTCTCAGGTCTGGCGCCAGACATTGGTGCTAAACCAGTTCTGTCCGAGAGATCTTCTCCCCAAGTTAATAACGGCAAGCAGATCCCGACGCGTCGATGAAAATATGTAAGTCTGGCACACGCCTAGATAACGGACAACTAGCCCCAGCATTCGCGTATCGAACGAGTCAAGCGAGATCCTAGTAAGTTATGCTACTCATCGTGCGATTGTGACCTCCAGTTAGCGAATAACAGAGCTCCACATGTTTTCCTGACATCACAACAGGCCATCTCACCAGGCGAGACAGAGAGGTTTGCACAGTGTATGTCTAATCTTTTCCACTCTTGCGGCTGGCACAGAAGGTGCTCACTGGTTCAGTGAGAGGGTATCCCGCCACAGAAAAGCGTGTCGTAACTCGCCGGCAGACAAACGTTGTCAACAGTTGAAACACCAAGCACTGCCCTCGCCACCCCCCCCCCCCCCCCAAACTTCCTCTTTGGACCACCTAGGAGAATCAGTCGCAACTCACAGTCTCTTAAACGAACGTCAGAGAAAATCTACCTAAGAGCTTATAAAGCACCAACATAATAATGCTGGACTCTTCGCTGGTAAGATAAATCCACATGCTAGTATTATGTGAACTCAAATTGGCCAAAGTGCTTTCTCGTGAAAAACAGTACTGAGGAAAGATCGTTCAAAAGGCTCTGAGCACTATGGGACTTATCATCTAAGGTCATCAGTCCCCTAGAACTTCGAACTACTTATACCTAACTAACCTAAGGACATCACACACATCTATCTCCGAGGCAGGATTCTAACCTGCGACCGTAACAGTCGCGCGGTTCCGGACTGAACCGCCTAGAACCGAAACTCAGGAAAGATATAGACAGTCAGCGAAACGTAAAGGTAAATAGAACTTGTACGGTTAGATGCTCTCCTCTCTGTAGCTCTGCGTTTTGTTAGTGGCACTAGGTGCCTTACTGTGTGTGCGTCTTGGCAAGAGAGATACCGAATTCACATGATCCCCTTATAAGCAATAAGCAGCCCAGAGTCCGTATAAACATTTAATAAAACATTGAAAATCTGTGTCTAATTTGGAAGTAGAAGTATTCTTGAGACCTATAAAAGCCCACATCCATTAACCCAAAATAATAAGTGTCTCTAACTGTAAGTCAAAACTCTCATTTTGCCATAACAGGCCACGTAACTCCTATAAAACGTATGTACGTGATAGATAACCATTGATTCGGAGACCCTCGTAGGTTATACCATATTGCCATCTGCGTTATGCAGTGGAATCGTAAAAGATCTGGAAGAGTGATGTTTCCACCAGCCATAGCTGTGAGAGCGTAAGAAATCTAGCTTCACAGACTTAATTTTGTAGGAAGTAACATGGGCAGGTTAGATGGTTTCAGTCATCCGGCGTGGAAATTCTGAATTACAGCGTCATATTTAGAGTAAGTAGCTTTGTTTCTTTGTGTAATCGAATATCACATTTAAACTATAGGCATACAGCGAATAACTTTATACAACATCATAGATCATGACTGTCTTTCTTCCAAATACAGTTTCGAGGTATTCATTCTGTTACTGGCGAATAATCTGTTACAGCGAGTCTTTAACAACACGTAAATATCCACAAAAATAAAGCACTCGTATACTTGAATTTTACGGGTCATGAAAGGCATTGTAATCAATGCCATCTAAGCTAGCATATCTTCCTCAATAGACAACTTGTAGGATGATCTTATGATTCCTTATAAGATAATTTTAATACACTATGTCATCAAATGTATCCGGACACTTGGCTGAAAATGCTTTATTTGTGGATACCTCCTCAGAATGGGTTTGCTAGGCTGTCCCATAGTTAGTATCTGATAGGCGTCTGGTCTAGTTCCTGGCAGAGCTATGTGAATACAGCTATGTTTGATATGAAAAAGAATGTGTATAGGGTGAAGTGCCTGTTAAATGTGCTGGACAGCCACTGTTGGTAATTCTTCTATTAAATTTTGTAATCAATCATATCTCATATTATCTCCACAGTTTTCAAATTGTGCTGATGCATAGCACCACCTCTCTTTCATGAACATGTACAAGAACTGGTCAACTAATACCAAGACATGGGCCTGGGGTTTGTATCTGACTAAAAAGTAGACCTGCAACTCATGAAGGAACCAAATGATGCCCATAAGAATTGCGCCACTACCGCCAACGTCGGGAGTACTTGGGCGGAATCTGTAAGTCTGGGTAGGTGTTTACATATGTGGCCTGCTGGACGATGTCTAAGGCCCATGTCAGCTTCCTGTTGACACCTGTCTAGACTGCTTGTAGCAGTCTCATAGAGTTGTAACTGCTGCGTGCAATATGTCATTCGTAACAACAATTCCTAGGCATTCCAAATTACCAATGAGCCATAAATGTGCTACATATTCTTCCAATTACATGACACTGATAAACATTAACAACCAACTTGTACACATTCATGTACCAATGTCAACAACACGAGCTCAGCAACTATGACTGAAATGGGCATTTGATCATAGGCACTGGAAGGTGGCGCAGTAACGGAGCATTGTATGGTCTGATGAATCCCGATACCTCTGTCACCACACCGATGCTAGGACAAGAATGCTTTGTCTCCCAGGTCAGCAGTTCCTTGACACCTGTACTGCAGTATGGAGACAAGCTGGTGGCGGTTCTATTAAGGTCTCGCGAACATTCACGTCTAGGGCACCATGATGGCTTATGAGTGTCATAAACTGATTGCAGACCACGTGCCCGATTTCATGATGGTTATGTCCCCCATGACCTTGCCATTGGTGGAGAGGCTTGCGTGCCTCAGCGATACAGATAGCCGTACCGTAGGTGCAACCACAATGGAGGGGTATCTGTTGAGAGGCCAGACAAACGTGTGGTTCCTGAAGAGGGGCAGCAGCCTTTTCATTCGTTGCAGGGGCAACAGCCTGGATGTTGACTGATCTGGCCTTGTAACAATAACCAAAACGGCCTTGCTGTGCTGGTACTGTGAATGGCTGAAAGCAACGGGAAACTACAGCTGTAATTATTCCCGAGGGCATGCAGCTTTACTGTATGATTAAATGATGATGGCATCCTCTTGGGTAAAATATTCCGGAGGTAAAATAGTCCCCCATTCGGATCTCCGGGCAGGGACTACTCCAGAGGAGAATGAAAACTGGCGTTCTACGGACCGGAGTGTGGGATGTCAGATCACTTAATCGGGCAGGTAGGTTAGAAAATTTAAAAAGGGAAATGGATAGGTTAAAGTTAGATATCGTGGGAATCAGTGAAGTTCGGTGGCAGGTGGAACAAGACTTTGGGTCAGGTGACTACAGGGTTATAAACACAAAATCAAATAGGGGTAATGCAGGAGTAGGTTTAATAATGAATAGGAAAATAGGAATGCGGGTAAGCTACTACAAACAGCATAGTCAATGCATCATTGTGGCCAAGATAGATACAAAGCCCACACTTACTACAGTAGTACAAGTTTACATGCCAACTAGCTCTGCAGATGACGAAGAAATTGAAGAAATGTATGAAGAAATAAAAGAAATTATTCCGATAGTGAAGGGTGATGATAATCTAATAGTCATGGGTGACTGGAATTCGATAGTAGGAAAAGGCAGAGAAGGAAACGTAGTAGGTGAATATGGATTGGGGAAAAGAAATGAAAGAGGAAGCTGCCTGGTAGAATTTTGCCCAGAGCGCAACTTAATCATAGCTAACACTTGGTTCAAGAATCATAAAGGAAGGCTGTATGCATGGAAGATGCCTGGAGATATTGACAGGTTTCAGATAGATTATATAATCGTAAGACAGAGTTTTAGGAACCAGGTTTCAAATTGTAAGACATTTCCAGGGGCAGATGTGGACTCTGACCACAATCTATTGGTTATGACCTGTAGATTAAAACTGAAGAAACTGCAAAAAGTTGGGAATTTAAGGAGATGGGACCTGGATAAACTGAAAGAACCAGAGGTTGTACAGAGTTTCAGGGAGAGCATAAGGGAACAATTGACAGGAATAAGGGAAAGAAATACAGTAGAAGAAGAATGGGTAGCTTTGAGGGATGAAGTAGTGAAGGCAGCAGAGGATCAAGTAGGTAAAAAGACGAGGGCTAGTAGAAATCCTTGGGTAACAGAAGAAATACTGAATTTAATTGATGAAAGGAGAAAATATAAAAATGCAGTAAATGAAGCAGGCAAAAAGGCATACAGACATTTCAAAAATGAGATCGACAGGAAGTGCAAAATTGCTAACCAGGGATGTCTAGAGGACAAATCTAAGGATGTAGAGGCTTATCTCACTAGGAGTAAGATAGATATTGCAAACAGGAAAATTAAAGAGACCTTTGGAGATAAGAGAACCACTTGTATGAACATCAAGAGCTCAGATGGAAACCCAGTTCTAAGCAAAGAAGGGAAAGCAGAAAGGTGGAAGGAGTATATAGAGGGTCTATACAAGAGCGATGTACTTGAGGACAATATTATGGAAATGGAAGAGGATGTAGGTGAAGATGAAATAGGAGTTACAATACTGCGTGAAGAGTTTGACAGAACACTGAAAGACCTGAGTCGAAACAAGGCCCCGGGAGTAGACATTCCATTGGAACTACTGACAGCCTTGGGAGAGCCAGTCCTGACAAAACTCTACCATCTGGTGAGCAAGATGTATGAGACAGGCGAAATTCCCTCAGACTTCCAGAAGAATATAATAATTCAAATCCCAAAGAAAACAGGTGTTGACAGATGTGAAAATTACCGAACTATCAGTTTAATAAGTCACAGCTGCAAAATACTAACGCGAATTCTTTACAGACGAATGGAAAAACTAGTAGAAGCCGACCTCGGGGAAGATCAGTTTGGATTCCTTAGAAATGTTTGAATACGTGTGGCAATACTGACCCTACAACTTACCTTAGAAGCTAGATTAAGGAAGGGCAAACCTACGTTTATAGCATTTGTAGACTTAGAGAAAGCTTTTGACAATGTTGACTGGAATACTCTCCTTCAAATTCTAAAGGTGGCAGGGGTAAAATACAGGGAGCTAAAGGCTATTTACAATTTGTACAGAAACTAGATGGCAGTTATAAGAGTCGAGATACATGAAAGGGAAGCAGTGGTTGGGAAGGGAGTGAGACAGGGTAGTAGCCTCTCCCCGATGTTATTCAATCTGTATATTGAGCAAGCATTGAAGGAAAGAAAAGAAAAATTCGGAGTAGGTATTAAAATCCATGGACAAGAAATAAAAACTTTGAGGTTTGCCGATGACATTGTAATTCTGTCAGAGGCAGCAAAGGACTTGGAAGTGCAGTTGAACGGAATGGATAGTGTCTTGAATGGAGGGTATAAGATGAACAGCAACAAAAGCAAAACGAGGATAATGGAATGTAGTCGAATTAAGTCGAGTGATGCTGAAGATATTAGATTAGGAAATGAGACACTTAAAGAAGTAAAGGAGTTTTGCTATTTGGGGAGCAAAATAACTGATGATAGTCGAAGTAGAGAGGATCTAAAATGTAGACTGGCAATGGCAAGGAAAGCGTTTCTGAAGAAGAGAAATTTGTTAACATCGAGCATAGATTTTAGTGTCAGGAAGCCGTTTCTGAAACTATTTATATGGAGTGTACCCATGTATGGAAGTGAAACATGGACGATAAATAGGTTGGACAAGAAGAGAATAGAAGCTTTCGAAATGTGGTGCTACAGAAGAATGCTGAAGATTGGATGGGTAGATCACATACCTAATGAGGAGATATTGAACAGAATTGGAGAGAAGAGCAGTTTGTGGCATGACTTGACGAGAGGAAGGGATCACTTGGTAGGACATGTTCTGAGGCAACAAGGGATCACCAATTTCGCATTGGAGGGGTAGCATGGAGGGCATGTTAGTGATGGACAACGGAGGGTGACAGTATGTCCTTCCTGTAACCACCCCAAACCACCAACCCTGGCTATGTTAGTGACAGATAACAGAGGGTGGAAGTATGCCATTCCTGTCTATGTCCCCTGGCTATGTTAGTGATGGATAACAAGGGTTCACAGTATGAACTTCCTGTAAGCACCCAAAACCCACCCACCCAGCTACGTTAGTGACGGATACTGTATGTCCTTCCTGTAACCACCACAAACCCACCCTGGCTATGTTAATAACTGATAACGGAGGGAGGCAGTATGTCCTTCCTGTAACCACCACAACCCGCGCCCCCCCTGGCTATGTTCATGATGGATAACAGAGGGTGGCAGTAAGTCCTTTCCGTCTATGTCCCCTGGCTATGTTAATGACAGATAACGTAGTGTGGCAGTATGTCCTTTCTGTCTATGTCCCCTGCCTATGTTAATGACAGATAACGGAGGGTGGCAGTATGTCCTTCCTGTCACCACCACAAAATGTTAACCATCACATTTATTTTCACTCTGTCTTCAGCTTGAGATATGTTTGGAGCCGGAACTAATAGGAAATCATTCTGTGTCGTTCACTCCCCGAACCTGGGCTCCGCGACCTGTTACGTCAACCTGGTTTTGGTGAGGACAAATATTTTATCCATGACTATACCAGCCGTCAATGAAAGCTTCAATAGTGCTCGAGCCTCTGCTGACCTTCTTCAGTAAGAACAGTCCCTTTCACATATTATCCAGGCTTAGGACTGGCTAACACAGAGGCATGCTCAATATTTTTTGTTTGTTTTCTTTTTACCTTCAGGTATGTTCCTTTCTTCAACATTAGTGGAGAAAACCATTATCATTTCTAATCGGCCTTGTCTAACTTCAGCATCGTGTCGGCCTTGAGACTATGTATGTGGCTAGTGGCGGATAATGGAGGGTGGCAGTATGTCCTTCTTGTAACCACCAGAATACCCCCCCCCCCCCCACCAACTATGTTAGTGACGGAAAACGGAGGGTGGCAGTATGCCCTTCCTGTCACCAACACAGACTGTTAACCAACACATTTATTTCCACACTGTCTTCAGCTTCAGATATGCCAGGAGCCGGATCTAACAGGAAACCATTCTGAGTCGTTGGCTCCCCGACCCTGGGCTTTGCGAAGTGTTACGTCAACGTGGTTTTTCTGAGGACAAATACTTTTGCCATAACCAGACCAATAATCAATGAAAGCTGTAATAATGCTCGAGCCTCTGCTGACCTTCTAATATAAGAATAGCCCCTTTCACATTTTATCCTGGCTTAGGCCTGGCTAACACAGGGGCATGCTAAATATTTTTTGTTTGATATCTTTTTACCTTCAGGTTTGTTCTTTTCATCAACATTACTGGAGAAAACCATTATCATTTCAAATGGGCCATTGTCTAATATCAGCATGGTTTCGGCCTTAAGACTATGTATTTGCCTATGTTAGTGACAGATAACGGAGGGTGGCAGTATGTCCTTCCTGTCTATGTCCTCTGGCTATGTTAGTGACGGATGACTGAGGATGGCAGTATGTCCTTCCTGTACCACCACAACAGCCCCGCCCCCCTCACCCCGGCTATGTTAGTGACGGATAACGGAAGGTGGCAGTATGTCCTTCCTGTATCTATCCCCTGGCTATGTCAGCGATGGATAAAAGAGGGTGTCAGTATGTCCTTCCTCTCTAAGTCCCCTGGCTATGTTAGTGATGGATAACAAAGGGTGGCAGCATGTCCTTCCTGTAACCACCATAAAATGTTAACCAACACATTCATTTCCACGCTGTCTTCAGCCTCAGATATGCTTGGAGCCGGAACTTATAGAAACCATTCGGTGTTGTTGGATCCCCGACCCTTGGCTTTGCTTCTTGTTACATTAAAGTGGTTTTGCTGAGGCCAAATATTTTACCAAACGAAAATGAAAGCTGTAATAGGGCTCAAGCCTCTGCTGACCTTTTGTCAATAAGAACAGTCCCTATCTCATTTTATCCAGCCTTAGGACTGGCTAACACAGAGGCATGCTCAATATTCTTTGCTTTTTTTTTTTTTCTCCATCAGGTGTGGTCCTTTCTTCAACATTACGGGAGAAAACCATTATCAATTGGAATGGGCCATTGTCTAACATCTGCATGGCGTCAGCCTTGAGACTATGTATTTGTCTATGTTAGTGACGGATAACGGAGGGTGGCAGTATCTCCTTCCTAGAATCACCACAATCCCCCCTCCCCCTCCGGCCCCGGTTATGTTAATGACAGACAACAGAGTGTGGCAGTATGTCCTCACTGTAACCACCACATACCATCCCCCTGGCCACGTTAGTGACTGATAAAAGAGGGTGGCAGTATGTCCTTCCTGACTATGTCCATTGCTGTGTTAGTGACAGATAACTGAGGGTGGCAGTATGTCCTTCCTGTCACCACCACAAACTCTTAACCAACACATTTATTTCCATGCTGTCTTCAGCTTCAGATATGACTGGAGCAGGAACTGATAGGAAACATTAGATGTTGTTGGTTTCCTGACCCTGGGCTTTGCAACCTGTTACGTCAACGTGTTTTTGCTGAGGACAAATATTTTAGCCATGACTATACCAACCGTCAATGAAAGCTGTAATTGTGCTCGAGCCTTTGCTGACCTTCTTCAATAAGAACAGCCCCTCTTACATATCATCCAGGCTTAGGACTGACTAACACAGAGGGATGCTCAATATTGTTTGTTTGTTTTCTTTTTTGTTCAGGTTTGTTCATTTCTTCAACATTACTGGAGAAAACCATTATCATTTCAAATGGGCCATTGTCTAACTTTAGTGTGGCGTTGGCCTTGAGACTATGTATGTGGCTATGTTAGCGACGGATAACGAAGCGTGGCAGTATGTCCTTCCTGTCTATGTCCCCTGAATATGTTAGTGACAGATAATGTCGGATGGCAGTATGTCCGTCCTGTAACCAACACAACCCCCCCCCCCCTCCCTTGCTATGTTAGTGACAGATAATGGAGGGTGCCATTATGCCCTTCCTGCCTATGTCCGGAGGCTATGTTAGTGACGGAAAACTGAGGGTGGCAGTACGTCCTTCCTGTGACCACCACAAACTGTTATCCAACACATTTATTTTTACTTTGTCTTCAGCTTGAGATATGTTTGGAGCTGAAACTGATAGGAAACCATTCGGTGTCGTTGGCTCCCCGAACCTGGGCTTTGCCACCAGATACATCAACGTGGTTTTACTGAGGCCAACCATTTTAGCCATGACTATACCAACCGAAAATGAAAGCTATAATAGTGCTCAAGCCTCTGCTGACCCTTTTCTATAAGAACAGTCACTTTCCCATTTTGTCCAGGCTTAGGACTGGCTAACACAGATTTATGCTCAATTTTGTGTTTGTTTCCTTTCTATCTTCATGTTTGTTCCTTTCTTCAACATTACTGGAGAAAACAATTACAATTTCAAATGGGCCCTTGTCTGACTTCAGTGTGGCGTTGGCATTGAGACTATGTATTTGGCTATGTTAGTGATGGATAACGGAGGGTGGCAGTATGTCCTTCCTGTCTATGTCCGCTAGCTATGTTAGTGACGGATAACTGAGGGTGGCAGTATGTCCGTCCTGTAACCACCATGAACCGCCCCCCTCCCCCCTCCCACTGTCTCTGTTAGTGACGGATAACGGAGGGCGGCAGTATGTGCTTGCGGTCTATATCCCCTTGCAATGTTAGTGACGGATAACAGAGGTTGGCAGTATGTCCTTCTTGTAACGACCACAAGCACTCCCCCCCCCCCCCCCCCGCTATGATAGCGATAGACAACGGAGGGTGGCAGAATTTCGTTCATGTCACCACCACAAACTTTTAACCAACACATTTATTTCCACGCTGTCTTCAGCTTCAGATATGACAGGAGCCGGAACAGATAGCAAACCATTTGGTGTCGTTGGCTCCCCGACCCTGGGCTTCGCGACCTGTTTGGTAAATGTGGTTTGGCAGAGGACAAATACTTTTGCCATGGCTATACAAACCATCAATGGAAGCTGTAATAGTACTCAAGGCACTGCTGACCTTTTACAATAAGAACAGTGCCTTTCACAGTTTAACCAGGGTTAGGCCTGGCTAACACAGAAGCATGCTTTAGTATTTTTTGTTTGTTTTCTTTTTACTTTCACGTTTGTTCCTTTCTTCAAAATTACTGGGGAAAACCATTGTAATTTTAAATGGGCTATTGTCTAACTTCAACATGGCGTCGGCCTTGATACTATGTATTTGACTATGTTAGTGACGGATAACAGAGGTTGGCAGTAAGTCCATCCTGTAACTACTACAATGCCCCTTTCCTGGGTATCTTTGTTATGTATATCGTATGTCCTTCCTTCCTATAACCACATAACCACTACACCCCCTCCCCCCATCTGGCTATGTTAGTGACAGATAACAGAGGGTGGCAGTATGCCCTTCTTGTCTATGTCCAATGGCTATGTTAGTGACAGATAACGGATCGTGGCAGTATGTCCTTGCTGTCTATATCTCCTGGCTATGTTAGTGACGGATAATGGAGGGTGGCAGTATGTCGTCCCTGTAACTATCACAATCCATTACCCTGGCAATGTTAGTGACGGATATCGGAGGGTGGCAGTTTAACCTTCCTCTCTATGTCCAATGGCTATGTTAGTTACAGATAACGGATTGTGGCAGTATGTCCTTCCTGTCACCACCACGAAATTTTAACAAACATATTTATTTCCATGCTGTCTTCAGCTTCAGATATGCTTGGAGCCGGAACTTATAGGAAACCTTTTGGTGTCGTTGGCTCCCCGATCATGGGCTTTGCGACCTGATACATCAACGTGGTTTCGTTGAGACCCACTATTTTAGCCATGACTATACCAACAGAAAATTAAAGCTGTAATAGTGCTCAAGCCTCTGCTGACCCTTTTCAATAAGAACAGTCCCTTTCACATTTTTTCCAGGCTTATGACTGGCTAACGCAGATTCATGCTCAATTTTGTATTTGTTTTCTTTCTATCTTCACGTTTGTTCCTTTTTCCAACATTACTGGAGAAAACCTTTATACTTTCAAATGGGTCCTTATCTAACATCAGTGTGGCGTTGGCCATTAGACTATGTATTTGGCTATGTTAGTGACGGATAACGGAGGGTGGCAGTAGATTGTTCCTGTCACCACCACAAACTGTTAACCAACACATTTATTTCCACGGGGTCTTCAGCTTCAGATACACCAGGAGCCGGAACTGATAGGAAATCATCTGTGTTGTTGGCTCCCCGACCCTGGGTTTCCCGTCGTGTTACGTCAACGTTGTTTTACTGAGGACAAATACTTTTGCCAACACTATACCAACCGTCATGAAAGCTGTTATAGTGCTCGAGCCTCTGCTGGCCTTTTTTAATATGAACAGTCCCTTTCACATTTTTCCTGGCTTAGGACTGGTAGCACAGAAGCGTGCTAAATTTTTTTTGTTTGTTTTCTTTTTACCTTCAGGTTTGTTCTTTTCTTCAACATTACTGGAGAAAACCATTATCATTTCAAATGGGCCATTGTCTAAGTTCAGTATGGCTTCGGCCTTGGGACTATGTATTTGGCTATGTTAGTGACAGATAACGGAATGTGGCAGTATGTCCATCCTGTAACCACCACAATGCCCTTCCCCTGGCAATGTTAGTGACAGATAACATTGGGTGACAGTATGCCCTTCCTGTCTATGTCCCATGGCTATGTTAGTGATGGATAATGGTGGGTAGCAGTTCGTCCCTCCTGTAACCACCACAACACCCTCCCCCACCCATTCCCTATGTTAGTGACGGATAACACAGGGTGGCAGTATGTCTATCCTGTCTATGTCCCCTGTCTATGTTAGTGACGGATAACGGGGGGAGTTGCAGTATTTCCTTACTGTACCCAGCACAAACCATTCCCCTGGCCATGTTAGTGACGGATAATAGAGGGTGGCAGTATGTCCTTCCTGTCTATGTCCCACGGCCATGTTAGTGTCTGATATCGGAGCGTGGCAGTATGCCTTTCCTGCCTATGTCCACTAGTTATGTTAGTGATGGATAATGGAGGGTGGCAGTATGTCCTAACTGTCACCACCACGAAATTTTAACAAACATATTTATTTCCATGCTGTCTTCAGCTTCAGATGTGCTTGGAGCCAGAACTTATAGGAAACCTTTTGGTGTCGTTGGCTCCCCGATCATGGGCTTTGCGACCTGATACATCAACGTGGTTTCGTTGAGACCCACTATTTTAGCCATGACTATACCAACAGAAAATTAAAGCTGTAATAGTGCTCAAGCCTCTACTGACCCTTTTCAATAAGAACAGTCCCTTTCACATTTTTTCCAGGCTTATGACTGGCTAACGCAGATTCATGCTCAATTTTGTATTTCTTTTCTTTCTATCTTCACGTTTGTTCCTTTTTCCAACATTACTGGAGAAAACCTTTATAATTTCAAATGGGTCCTTATGTAACATCAGTGTGGCGTTGGCCTTTAGACTATGTATTTGGCTATGTTAGTGACGGATAACGGAGGGTGGCAGTAGATTGTTCCTGTCACCACCACAAACTGTTAACCAACACATTTATTTCCACGGTGTCTTCAGCTTCAGATACACCAGGAGCCGGAACTGATAGGAAATCATCTGCGTTGTTGGCTCCCCGACCCTGGGTTTCCCGTCGTGTTACGTCAACGTTGTTTTGCTGAGGACAAATACTTTTGCCAACACTATACCAACCGTCAATGAAAGCTGTTATAGTGCTCGAGCCTCTGCTGACCTTTTTTAATATGAACAGTCCCTTTCACATTTTTCCTGGCTTAGGACTGGCTAGCACAGAAGCATGCTAAATATTTTTTGTTTGTTTTCTTTTTACCTTCAGGTTTGTTCCTTTCTTCAACATTACTGGAGAAAACCATTATCATTTCAAATGGGCCATTGCCTAAGTTCAGTATGGCTTCGGCCTTGAGACTATGTATTTGGCTATGTTAGTGACGGATAACAGAATGTGGCAGTATGTCCATCCTGTAACCACCACAATGCCCTTCCCCTGGCATTGTTAGTGACAGATAACATTGGGTGACAGTATGCCCTTCCTGTCTATGTCCCATGGCTATGTTAGTGATGGATAACGGTGGGTAGCATTTCGTCCCTATTGTATCCACCACAACACACCTCCCCCACACATTCCCTATGTTAGTGACGGATAACACAGGGTGGCAGTATGTCTATCCTGTCTATGTCCCCTGGCTATGTTAGAGACGGATAACGGTGGGGTGGCAGTATTTCCTTACTGTAACCACCACAAACCATTTCCCTGGCCATGTTAGTGACGGATAATACAGGGTGGCAGTATGTCCTTCCTGTCTATGTCCCATGGCTATGTTAGTGTCTGATATCAGAGGGTGGCAGTATGCCTTTCCTGCCTATTTCCACTAGCTATGTTAGTGATGGATAATGGAGGGTGGCAGTATGTCCTAACTGTCACCACCACGAAATTCTAACAAACATATTTATTTCCATGATGTCTTCAGCTTCAGATATGCTTGGAGCCAGAACTTATAGGAATCCTTTCGGTGTCGTTGGCTCCCCGATCGTGGGCTTTGCGACATGATACATCAACGTGGTTTCATTGAGGCCCACTATTTTAGCCATGACTATACCAACAGAAAATGAAAGCTGTAATAGTGCTCAAGCCTCTGCTGATGCTTTTCAATAAGAACAGTCCCTTTCACATTTTTTCCACGCTTAGCACTGGCTAACGCAGATTCATGCTCAATTTTGTGTTTGTTTTGTTTCTATCTTCACGTTTGTTCCTTTTTTCAACATTACTCGAGAAAACCATTATCATTTCAAATGGGCCATTGTCTAACTTCAGTATGGCTTCGGCCTTGGGACTATGTATTTGGCTATGTTAGTGACGGATAACGAAGGGTGCCAGTATGTCCTTCCTGTCTATGTCCCCTGGCAATGTTAGTGATGGATAACAGAGGGTGGCAGTATGTCCTTCTTGTAACCACCACAAGCCCCCCTTCCACCCCTATGTTATTGACGGATAACGGAGGGTGGCAGCAGATTGTTCCTGTCACCACCACAAACTGTTAACCAACACATATATATCCACGGTGTCTTCAGCTTCAGATACACCAGGAGCCGGAACTGATAGGAAATCATCTGTGTCGTTGGCTCCCCGACCCTGGGTTTCCCATCGTGTTACGTCAACGTTGTTTTGCTGAGGACAAACACTTTTGCCAACACTATACCAAGCGTCAATGAAAGCTGTTATAGTGCTCGAGCCTCTGCTGACCTTTTTTAATATGAACAGTCCCTTTCACATTTTTCCTGGCTTAGGACTGGCTAGCACAGAAGCATGCTAAATATTTTTTGTTTTTTTTCTTTTTAACTTCAGGTTTGTTCCTTTCTTCAACATTACTGGAGAAAACCATTATCATTTCAAATGGGCCATTGTCTAACTTCAGTATGGCTTCGGCCTTGGGACTATGTATTTGGCTATGTTAGTGACGGATAACGGAGGGTGGCAGTATGTCCTTCCTGTCTATGTCCCCTGGCAATGTTAGTGATGGATAACAGAGGGTGGCAGTATGTCCTTCTTGTAACCACCACAAGCCCCCCCTCCACCCCTATGTTATTGACGGATAACGGAGGGTGGCAGCAGATTGTTCCTGTCACCACCACAAACTGTTAACCAACACATATATATCCACGGTGTCTTCAGCTTCAGATACACCAGGAGCCGGAACTGATAGGAAATCATCTGTGTCGTTGGCTCCCCGACCCTGGGTTTCCCGTCGTGTTACGTCAACGTTGTTTTGCTGAGGACAAATACTTTTGCCAACACTATACCAACCGTCAATGAAAGCTGTTATAGTGCTCGAGCCTCTGCTGACCTTTTTTAATATGAACAGTCCATTTCACATTTTTCCTGGCTTAGGACTGGCTAGCACAGAAGCATGCTAAATATTTTTTGTTTTTTTTCTTTTTACCTTCAGGTTTGTTCCTTTCTTCAACATTACTGGAGAAAACCCTTATCATTTCAAATGGGCCATTGTATAACTTCAGTATGGCTTCGGCCTTGGGACTATGTATTTGGCTATGTTAGTGACGGATAACGGAGGGTGGCAGTATGTCCTTCCTGTCTATGTCCCCTGGCAGTGTTAGTGATGGATAGCAGAGGGTGGCAGTATGTCTTTCTTGTAACCACCACAAGCCCCCCCTCCACCCATATGTTATTGACGGATAGCGGAGGGTGGCAGTAGATTGTTCCTGTCACCACCTCAAACTGTTAATCAACACATATATTTCCACGGTGTCTTCAGCTTCAGATACACCAGGAGGCGGAACTGATAGGAAATCATCTGTGTCGTTGGCTCCCCGACACTTGGTTTAGCGTCGTGTTACGTCAACATTGTTTTGCTGAGGACAAATACTTTTGCCAACACTATACCAACCGACAATGAAAGCTGTTATAGTGCTCGAGCCTCTGCTGACCTTTTTTAATATGAACAGTCCCTTCACATTTTTCCTGGCTTCAGCTTCAGATACACCAGGAGCCGGAACTGATAGGAAATCATCTGTGTCGTTGGCTCCCCGACCCTGGGTTTCCCGTCGTGTTACGTCAACGTTGTTTTCCTGAGGACAAATACTTTTGCCAACACTATACCAACCGTCAATGAAAGCTGTTATAGTGCTCGAGCCTCTGCTGACCTTTTTTAATATGAACAGTCCCTTTCACATTTTTCCTGGCTTAGGACTGGCTAGCACAGAAGCATGCTAAATATTTTTTGTTTTTTTTCTTTTTACCTTCAGGTTTGCTCCTTTCTTCAACATTACTGGAGAAAACCATTATCATTTCAAATGGGCCATTGTCTAACTTCAGTATGGCTTCGGCCTTGGGACTATGTATTTGGCTATGTTAGTGACGGATAACAGAGGGTGGCAGTATGTCCTTCCTGTCTATGTCCCCTGGCAATGTTAGTGATGGATAACAGAGGGTGGCAGTATGTCCTTCTTGTAACCACCACAAGCCCCCCCTCCACCCCTATGTTATTGACGGATAACGGAGGGTGGCAGCAGATTGTTCCTGTCACCACCACAAACTGTTAACCAACACATATATATCCACGGTGTCTTCAGCTTCAGATACACCAGGAGCCGGAACTGATAGGAAATCATCTGTGTCGTTGGCTCCCCGACCCTGGGTCTCCCGTCGTGTTACGTCAACGTTGTTTTGCTGAGGACAAATACTTTTGCCAACACTATACCAAGTGTTAATGAAAGCTGTTATAGTGCTCGAGCCTCTGCTGACCTTTTTTATTATGAACAGTCCCTTTCACATTTTTCCTGGCTTAGGACTGACTATCACAGAAGCATGCTAAATATCTTTGTTTTTTTTCTTTTTACCTTCAGGTTTGTTCCTTTCTTCAACATTACTGGAGAAAACCATTATCATTTCAAATGGGCCATTGTCTAACTTCAGTATGGCTTCGGCCTTAGGACTATGTATTTGGCTATGTTAGTGACGGATAACGGAGGGTGGCAGTATGTCCTTCCTGTCTATGTCCCCTGGCAATGTTAGTGATGGATAACAGAGGGTGGCAGTATGTCCTTCTTGTAACCACCACAAGCCCCCCCTCCACCCCTACGTTATTGACGGATAACGGAGGGTGGCAGCAGATTGTTCCTGTCACCACCACAAACTGTTAACCAACACATAGATATCCATGGTGTCTTCAGCTTCAGATACACCAGGAGCCGGAACTGATAGGAAATCATCTGTGTCGTTGGCTCCCCGACCTTGGGTTTCCCGTCGTGTTACGTCAACGTTCTTTTGCTGAGGACAAATACTTTTGCCAACACTATACCAACCGACAATGAAAGCTGTTATAGTGCTCGAGCCTCTGCTGACCTTTTTTAATATGAACAGTCCGTTTCACATTTTTCCTGGCTTAGGACTGGCTAGCACAGAAGCATGCTAAATATTTTTTGTTTTTTTTCTTTTTACCTTCAGGTTTGTTCCTTCCTTCAACATTACTGGAGAAAACCATTATCATTTCAAATGGGCCATTGTCTAACTTCAGTATGGCTTCGGCCTTGGGACTATGTATTTGGCTATGTTAGTGACGGATAACGGAGGGTGCCTCCTTCCTGTCTATGTCCCGTGGCAATGTTAGTGATGGATAACAGAGGGTGGCAGTATGTCCTTCTTGTAACCACCACAAGCCCCCCCTCCACCCCTACGTTATTGACGGATAACGGAGGGTGGCAGCAGATTGTTCCTGTCACCACCACAAACTGTTAACCAACACATATATATCCACGGTGTCTTCAGCTTCAGATACACCAGGAGCCGGAACTGATAGGAAATCATCTGTGTCGTTGGCTCCCCGACCCTGGGTTTCCCGTCGTGTTACGTCAACGTTGTTTTGCTGAGGACAAATACTTTTGCCAACACTATACCATCCGTCAATGAAAGCTGTTATAGTGCTCGAGCATCTGCTGACCTTTTTTAATATGAACAGTCCCTTTCACATTTTTCCTGGCTTAGGACTGGCTAGCACAGAAGCATGCTAAATATTTTTTGTTTTTTTTCTTTTTACCTTCAGGTTTGTTTCTTTCTTCAACATTACTCGAGAAAACCATTATCATTTCAAATGGGCCATTGTCTAACTTCAGTATGGCTTCGGCCTTGGGACTATGTATTTGGCTATGTTAGTGACGGATAACGGAGGGTGGCAGTATGTCCTTCCTGTCTATGTCCCCTGGCAATGTTAGTGATGGATAACAGAGGGTGGCAGTATGTCCTCCTTGTAACCACCACAAGCCCCCCCTCCACCCCTATGTTATTGACGGATAACGGAAGGTGGCAGCAGATTGTTCCTGTCACCACCACAAACTGTTAACCAACACATATATATCCACGGTGTCTTCAGCTTCAGATACACCAGGAGCCGGAACTGATAGGAAATCATCTGTGTCGTTGGTCCTCCGACCCTCTGTTTTCCGTCGTGTTACGTCAACGTTGTTTTGCTGAGGACAAATACTTTTGCCAACACTATACCAACCGACAATGAAAGCTGTTATAGTGCTCGAGCCTCTGCTGACCTGTTTTAATATGAACAGTCCCTTTCACATTTTTCCTGGCTTAGGACTGGCTAGCACAGAAGCATGCTAAATATTTTTTTTGTTTTTTTTCTTTTTACCTTCAGCTTTGTTCCTTTCTTCAACATTACTGGAGAAAACCATTATCATTTCAAATGGGCCATTGTCTAACTTCAGTATGGCTTCGACCTTGGGTCTATGTATTTGGCTATGTTAGTGACGGATAACGGAGGGTGGCAGTATGTCCTTCCTGTCTATGTCCCGTGGCAATGTTAGTGATGGATAACAGAGGGTGGCAGTATGTCTTTCTTGTAACCACCACAAGCCCCCCCTCCACCCCTATGTTATTGACGGAAAACGGAGGGTGGCAGCCGATTGTTCCTGTCACCACCACAAACTGTTAACCAACACATATATATCCACGGTGTCTTCAGCTTCAGATACACCAGGAGCCGGAACTGATAGGAAATCATCTGTGTCGTTGGCTCCCCGACCCTGGGTTTCCCGTCGTGTTACGTCAACGTTGTTTTGCTGAGGACAAATACTTTTGACAACACTATACCGACCGTCAATGAAAGCTGTTATAGTGCTCGAGCCTCTGCTGACCTTTTTTAATATGAACAGTCCCTTTCACATTTTTCCTGGCTTAGGACTGGCTAGCACAGAAGCATGCTAAATATTTTTTGTTTTTTTTCTTTTTACCTTCAGGTTTGTTCCTTTCTTCAACATTACTGGAGAAAACCATTATCATTTCAAATGGGCCATTGTCTAACTTCAGTATGGCTTCGGCCTTGGGACTATGTATTTGGCTATGTTAGTGACGGATAACGGAGGGTGGCAGTATGTCCTTCCTGTCTATGTCCCCTGGCAATGTTAGTGATGGATAACAGAGGGTGGCAGTATGTCCTTCTTGTAACCACCACAAGCCCCCCCTCCACCCGTATGTTATTGACGGATAACGGAGGGTGTCAGCAGATTGTTCCTGTCACCACCACAAACTGTTAACCAACACATATATATCCACGGTGTCTTCAGCTTCAGATACACCAGGAGCCGGAACTGATAGGAAATCATCTGTGTCGTTGGCTCCCCGACCCAAGGTTTCCCGTCGTGTTACGTCAATGTTGTTTTGCTGAGGACAAATACTTTTGCCAACACTATACCAAGCGTCAATGAAAGCTGTTATAGTGCTCGAGCCTCTGCTGACCTTTTTTAATATGAACAGTCCCTTTCACATTTTTCCTGGCTTAGGACTGGCTAGCACAGAAGCATGCTAAATATTTTTTGTTTTTTTTCTTTTTACCTTCAGGTTTGTTCCTTTCTTCAACATTACTCGAGAAAACCATTATCATTTCAAATGGGCCATTGTCTAACTTCAGTATGGCTTCGGCCTTGGGACTATGTATTTGGCTATGTTAGTGACGGATAACGGAGGGTGGCAGTATGTCCTTCCTGTCTATGTCCCCTGGCAATGTTAGTGATGGATAACAGAGGGTGGCAGTATGTCCTCCTTGTAACCACCACAAGCCCCCCCCTCCACCCCTATGTTATTGACGGATAACGGAAGGTGGCAGCAGATTGTTCCTGTCACCACCACAAACTGTTAACCAACACATATATATCCACTGTGTCTTCAGCTTCAGATACAGCAGGAGCCGGAACCGATAGGAAATCATCTGTGTCGTTGGTCCTCCGACCCTGGGTTTTCCGTCGTGTTACGTCAACGTTGTTTTGCTGAGGACAAATACTTTTGCCAACACTATACCAACCGACAATGAAAGCTGTTATAGTGCTCGAGCCTCTGCTGACCTTTTTTAATATGAACAGTCCCTTTCACATTTTTCCTGGCTTAGGACTGGCTAGCACAGAAGCATGCTAAATATTTCTTTTTTTTTTTTCTTTTTACCTTCAGGTTTGTTCCTTTCTTCAACATTACTGGAGAAAACCATTATCATTTCAAATGGGCCATTGTCTAACTTCAGTATGGCTTCGGCCTTGGGACTATGTATTTGGCTATGTTAGTGACGGATAACGGAGGGTGGCAGTATGTCCTTCCTGTCTATGTCCCCTGGCAATGTTAGTGATGGATAACAGAGGGTGGCAGTATGTCCTTCTTGTAACCACCACAAGCCCCCCCTCCACCCCTATGTTATTGACGGATAACGGAGGGTGGCAGCAGATTGTTCCTGTCACCACCACAAACTGTTAACCAACACATATATATCCACGGTGTCTTCAGCTTCAGATACACCAGGAGCCGGAACTGATAGGAAATCATCTGTGTCGTTGGCTCTCCGACCCTCTGTTTTCCGTTGAGTTACGTCAACGTTGTTTTGCTGAGGACAAGTACTTTTGCCAACACTATACCAACCGTCAATGAAAGCTGTTATAGTGCTCGAGCCTCTGCTGACCTTTTTTAATATGAACAGTCCCTTTCACATTTTTCCTGGCTTAGGACTGGCTAGCACAGAAGCATGCTAAATATTTTTTGTTTTTTTTCTTTTTACTTCAGGTTTGTTCCTTTCTTCAACATTACTGGAGAAAACCATTATCATTTCAAATGGGCCATTGTCTAACTTCAGTATGGCTTCGGCCTTGGGACTATGTATTTGGCTATGTTAGTGACGGATAACGGAGGGTGGCAGTATGTCCTTCCTGTCTATGTCCCCTGGCAATGTTAGTGATGGATAACAGAGGGTGGCAGTATGTCCTTCTTGTAACCACCACAAGCCCCCCCTCCACCCGTATGTTATTGACGGATAACGGAGGGTGTCAGCAGATTGTTCCTGTCACCACCACAAACTGTTAACCAACACATATATATCCACGGTGTCTTCAGCTTCAGATACACCAGGAGCCGGAACTGATAGGAAATCATCTGTGTCGTTGGCTCCCCGACACTAGGTTTCCCGTCGTGTTACGTCAACGTTGTTTTGCTGAGGACAAATACTTTTGCCAACACTATACCAAGCGTCAATGAAAGCTGTTATAGTGCTCGAGCCTCTGCTGACCTTTTTTAATATGAACAGTCCCTTTCACATTTTTCCTGGCTTAGGACTGGCTAGCACAGAAGCATGCTAAATATTTTTTGTTTTTTTTCTTTTTACCTTCAGGTTTGTTCCTTTCTTCAACATTACTCGAGAAAACCATTATCATTTCAAATGGGCCATTGTCTAACTTCAGTATGGCTTCGGCCTTGGGACTATGTATTTGGCTATGTTAGTGACGGATAACGGAGGGTGGCAGTACGTCCTTCCTATCTATGTCCCCTGGCAATGTTAGTGATGGATAACAGAGGGAGGCAGTATGTCCTCCTTGTAACCACCACAAGCCCCCCCCTCCACCCCTATGTTATTGACAGATAACGGAAGGTGGCAGCAGATTGTTCCTGTCACCACCACAAACTGTTAACCAACACATATATATCCACTGTGTCTTCAGCTTCAGATACAGCAGGAGCCGGAACCGATAGGAAATCATCTGTGTCGTTGGTCCTCCGACCCTGGGTTTTCGTCGTGTTACGTCAACGTTGTTTTGCTGAGGACAAATACTTTTGCCAACACTATACCAACCGACAATGAAAGCTGTTATAGTGCTCGAGCCTCTGCTGACCTTTTTTAATATGAACAGTCCCTTTCACATTTTTCCTGGCTTAGGACTGGCTAGCACAGAAGCATGCTAAATATTTCTTTTTTTTTTTTTCTTTTTACCTTCAGGTTTGTTCCTTTCTTCAACATTACTGGAGAAAACCATTATCATTTCAAATGGGCCATTGTCTAACTTCAGTATGGCTTCGGCCTTGGGACTATGTATTTGGCTATGTTAGTGACGGATAACGGAGGGTGGCAGTATGTCCTTCCTGTCTATGTCCCCTGGCAATGTTAGTGATGGGTAACAGAGGGTGGCAGTATGTCCTTCTTGTAACCACCACAAGCCCCCCCTCCACCCCTATGTTATTGACGGATAACGGAGGGTGGCAGCAGATTGTTCCTGTCACCACCACAAACTGTTAAGCAACACATATATATCCACGGTGTCTTCAGCTTCAGATACACCAGGAGCCGGAACTGATAGGAAATCATCTGTGTCGTTGGCTCTCCGACCCTGGGTTTTCCGTCGTGTTACGTCAACGTTGTTTTGCTGAGGACAAATACTTTTGCCAACACTATACCAAGTGTCAATGAAAGCTGTTATAGTGCTCGAGCCTCTGCTGACCTTTTTTAATATGAACAGTCCCTTTCACATTTTTCCTGGCTTAGGACTGGCTAGCACAGAAGCATGCTAAATATTTTTTTGTTTTTTTTCTTTTTACCTTCAGGTTTGTTCCTTTCTTCAACATTACTGGAGAAAACCATTATCATTTCAAATGGGCCATTGTCTAACTTCAGTATGGCTTCGGCCTTGGGACTATGTATTTGGCTATGTTAGTGACGGATAACGGAGGGTGGCAGTATGTCCTTCCTGTCTATGTCCCCTGGCAATGTTAGTGATGGATAACAGAGGGTGGCAGTATGTCCTTCTTGTAACCACCACAAGCCCCCCCTCCACCCCTATGTTATTGACGGATAACGGAGGGTGTCAGCAGATTGTTCCTGTCACCACCACAAACTGTTAACCAACACATATATATCCACGGTGTCTTCAGCTTCAGATACACCAGGAGCCGGAACTGATAGGAAATCATCTGTGTCGTTGGCTCCCCGACCCTAGGTTTCCCGTCGTGTTACGTCAATGTTGTTTTGCTGAGGACAAATACTTTTGCCAACACTATACCAAGCGTCAATGAAAGCTGTTATAGTGCTCGAGCCTCTGCTGACCTTTTTTAATATGAACAGTCCCATTCACATTTTTCCTGGCTTAGGACTGGCTAGCACAGAAGCATGCTAAATTTTTTTTGTTTTTTTTCTTTTTACCTTCAGGTTTGTTCCTTTCTTCAACATTACTGGAGAAAAGCATTATCATTTCAAATGGGCTATTGTCTAACTTCAGTATGGCTTCGGCCTTGGGACTATGTATTTGGCTATGTTAGTGACGGATAAAGGAGGGTGGCAGTATGTCCTTCCTGTCTATGTCCCCTGGCAATGTTAGTGATGGATAACAGAGGGTGGCAGTATGTCCTTCTTGTAACCCCCACAAGCCCCACCTCCACCCCTATGTTATTGACGGATAACGGAGGGTGGAAGCAGATTGCTCCTGTAACCACCACATACTGTTAACCAACACATATATATCCACGGTGTCTTCAGCTTCAGATACACCAGGAGCCGGAACTGATAGGAAAAGCATCTGTGTCGTTGGCTCTCCGACCCTGGGTTTTCCGTCGTGTTACATCAACGTTGTTTTGCTGAGGACAAATACTTTTGCCAACACTATACCAACCGACAATGAAAGCTGTTATAGTGCTCGAGCCTCTGCTGACCTTTTTTAATATGAACAGTCCCTTTCACATTTTTCCTGGCTTAGGACTGGCTAGCACAGAAGCATGCTAAATATTTTTTGTTTTTTTTTTCTTTTTACCTTCAGGTTTGTTACTTTCTTCAACATTACTGGAGAAAACCATTATCATTTCAAATGGGCCATTGTCTAACTGCAGTATGGCTTCAGCCTTGGGACTATGTATTTGGCTATGTTAGTGACGGATAACGGAGGGTGGCAGTATGTCCTTCCTGTCTATGTCCCCTGGCAATGTTAGTGATGGATAACAGAGGGTGGCAGTATGTCCTTCTTGTAACCACCACAAGCCCCCCCTCCACCCCAATGTTATTGACGGATAACGGAGGGTGGCAGCAGATTGTTCCTGTCACCACCACAAACTGTTAACCAACACATATATATCTACGGTGTCTTCAGCTTCAGATACACCAGGAGCCGGAACTGATAGGAAATCATCTGTGTCGTTGGCTCCCCGACCCTGGGTTTTCCGTCGTGTTACATCAACGTTGTTTTGCTGAGGACAAATACTTTTGCCAACACTATACCAACCGACAATGAAAGCTGTTATAGTGCTCGAGCCTCTGCTGACCTTTTTTAATATGAACAGTCCCTTTCACATTTTTCCTGGCTTAGGACTGGCTAGCACAGAAGCATGCTAAATATTTTTTGTTTTTTTTTCTTTTTACCTTCAGGTTTGTTCCTTTCTTCAACATTACTGGAGAAAACCATTATCATTTCAAATGGGCCATTGTCTAACTGCAGTATGGCTTCAGCCTTGGGACTATGTATTTGGCTATGTTAGTGACGGATAACGGAGTGTGGCAGTATGTCCTTCCTGTCTATGTCCCCTGGCAATGTTAGTGATGGATAACAGAGGGTGGCAGTATGTCCTTCTTGTAACCACCACAAGCCCCCCCTCCACCCCTATGTTATTGACGGATAACGGAGGGTAGCAGCAGATTGTTCCTGTCACCACCACAAACTGTTAACCAACACATATATATCTACGGTGTCTTCAGCTTCAGATACACCAGAAGCCGGAACTGATAGGAAATCATCTGTGTCGTTGGCTCCCCGACCCTGGGTTTAGCGTCGTGTTACGTCAACATTGTTTTGCTGAAGACAAATACTTTTGCCAACACTATACCAACCGTCAATGAAAGCTGTTATAGTGCTCGAGCCTCTGCTGACCTTTTTTAATATGAACAGTCCCTTTCACATTTTTCCTGGCTTAGGACTGTCTAGCACAGAAGCATGCTAAATATTTTTTGTTTTTTTTCTTTTTACCTTCAGGTTTGTTCCTTTCTTCAACATTACTGGAGAAAACCATTATCATTTCAAAGGGCTATTGTCCAACTTCAGTATGGCTTCGGCCTTGGGACTATGTATTTGGCTATGTTAGTGACGGATAACGGAGGGTGGCAGTATGTCCTTCCTGTCTATGTCCCCTGGCAATGTTAGTGATGGATAACAGAGGGTGGCAGTATGTCCTTCTTGTAACCCCCACAAGCCCCCCCTCCACCCCTATGTTATTGACGGATAACGGAGGGTGGAAGCAAATTGCTCCTGTCAACACCACATACTGTTAACCAACACATATATATCCACGGTGTCTTCAGCTTCAGATACACCAGGAGCCGGAACTGATAGGAAATCATCTGTGTCGTTGGCTCTCCGACCCTGGGTTTTCTGTCGTGTTACGTCAACGTTGTTTTGCTGAGGACAAATACTTTTGCCAACACTATACCAACCGACAATGAAAGCTGTTATAGTGCTCGAGCCTCTGCTGACCTTTTTTAATATGAACAGTCCCTTTCACATTTTTCCTGGCTTAGGACTGGCTAGCACAGAAGCATGCTAAATATTTTTTGTTTTTTTTCTTTTTACCTTCAGGTTTGTTCCTTTCTTCAACATTACTGGAGAAAACCATTATCATTTCAAATGGGCCATTGTCTAACTTCAGTATGGCTTCGGCCTTGGGACTATGTATTTGGCTATGTTAGTGACGGATAACGGAGGGTGGCGGTATGTCCTTCCTGTCTATGTCCCCTGGCAATGTTAGTGATGGATAACAGAGGGTGGCAGTATGTCCTTCTTGTAACCACCACAAGCCCCCCCTCCACCCCTATGTTATTGACGGATAACGGAGGGTGGCAGCAGATTGTTCCTGTCACCACCACAAACTGTTAACCAACACATATATATCCACGGTGTCTTCAGCTTCAGATACACCAGGAGCTGGAACTGATAGGAAATCATCTGTGTCGTTGGCTCTCCGACCCTGGGATTTTTGTCGTGTTACGTCAACGTTGTTTTGCTGAGGACAAATACATTTGCCAACACTATACCAACCGACAATGAAAGCTGTTATAGTGCTCGAGCCTCTGCTGACCTTTTTTAATATGAACAGTCCCTTTCACATTTTTCCTGGCTGAGGACTGGCTAGCACAGAAGCATGCTAAATATTTTTTGTTTTTTTTCTTTTTACCTTCAGGTTTGTTCCTTTCTTCAACATTACTGGAGAAAACCATTATCATTTCAAATGGGCCATTGTCTAACTTCAGTATGGCTTCGGCCTTGGGACTATGTATTTGGCTATGTTAGTGACGGATAACGGAGGGTGGCAGTATGTCCTTCCTGTCTATGTCCCCTGGCAATGTTAGTGATGGATAACAGAGGGTGGCAGTATGTCCTTCTTGTAACCACCACAAGCCCCCCCTCCACCCCTATGTTATTGACGGATAACGGAGGGTGGCAGCAGATTGTTCCTGTCACCACCACAAACTGTTAACCAACACATATATATCCACGGTGTCTTCAGCTTCTGATACACCAGGAGCCGGAACTGATAGGAAATCATCTGTGTCGTTGGCTCCCCGACCCTGGGTTTCCCGTCGTGTTACGTCAACGTTGTTTTGCTGAGGACAAATACTTTTGCCAACACTATACCAAGTGTCAATGAAAGCTGTTATAGTGCTTGAGCCTCTGCTGACCTTTTTTAATATGAACAGTCCCTATCACATTTTTCCTGGCTTAGGACTGGCTAGCACAGAAGCATGCTAAATTTTTTTTGTTTTTTTTCTTTTTACCTTCAGGTTTGTTCCTTTCTTCAACATTACTGGAGAAAACCATTATCATTTCAAATGGGCCATTGTCTAACTTCAGTATGGCTTCGGCCTTGGGACTATGTATTTGGCTATGTTAGTGACGGATAACGGAGGGTGGCAGTATGTCCTTCCTGTCTATGTCCCCTGGCAATGTTAGTGATGGATAACAGAGGGTGGCAGTATGTCCTTCTTGTAACCACCACAAGCTCCCCCTCCACCCCTATGTTATTGACGGATAACGGAGGGTGGCAGCAGATTGTTCCTGTCACCACCACAAACTGTTAACCAACACATATATATCCACGGTGTCTTCAGCTTCAGATACACCAGGAGTCGGAACTGATAGGAAATCATCTGTGTCGTTAGCTCCCCGACCCTGGGTTTCCCGTCGTGTTACGTCAACGTTGTTTTGCTGAGGACAAATACTTTTGCCAACACTATACCAACAGCCAATGAAAGCTGTTATAGTGCTTGAGCCTCTGCTGACCTTTTTTAATATGAACAGTCCCTTTCACATTTTTCCTGGCTTAGGACTGTCTAGCACAGAAGCATGCTAAATATTTTTTGTTTTTTTTCTTTTTACCTTCAGGTTTGTTCCTTTCTTCAACATTACTGGAGAAAACCATTATCATTTCAAATGGGCCATTGTCTAACTTCAGTATGGCTTCGGCCTTGGGACTATGTATTTGGCTATTTTAGTGACGGATAACGGAGGGTGGCAGTATGTCCTTCCTGTCTGTGTCCCCTGGCAATGTTAGTGATGGATAACAGAGGGTTGCAGTATGCCCTTCTTGTAACTACCACAAGCCCCCCCTCCACCCCTATGTTATTGACGGACAACGGAGGGTGGCAGCAGATTGTTCCTGTCACCACCACAAACTGTTAACCAACACATATATATCCACGTTGTCTTCAGCTTCAGATACACCAGGAGCCGGAACTGATAGGAAATCATCTGTGTCGTTGGCTCCCCGACCCTGGGTTTCCCGTCATGTTACATCAACATTGTTTTGCTGAGGACAAATACTTTTGCCAACACTATACCAACCGACAATGAAAGCTGTTATAGTGCTCGAGCCTCTGCTGACTTTTTTTAATATGAAAAGTCCCTTTCACATTTTTCCTGGCTTAGGACTGGCTAGCACAGAAGCATGCTAAATATTTTTTGTTTTTTTTCTTTTTACCTTCAGGTTGGTTCCTTTCTTCAACATTACTGGAGAAAACCATTATCATTTCAAATGGGCCATTGTCTAACTTCAATATGGCTTCGGCCTTGGGACTATGTATTTGGCTATGTTAGTGACGGATAACATAGGGTGGCAGTATGTCCTTCCTGTCTATGACCCCTGGCAATGTTAGTGATGGATAACAGAGGGTGGCAGTATGTCCTTCTTGTAACCACCACAAGCCCCCCCTCCACCCGTATATTATTGACGGGTAACGGAGGGTGGCAGCAGATTGTACCTGTCACCACCAAATACTGTTAACCAACACATGTATATCCACGTTGTCTTCAGCTTCAGATACACCAGGAGCCGGAACTGATAGGAAATCATCTGTGTCGTTGGCTCCCCGACCCTGGGTTTCCCGTCGTGTTACGTCAACGTTGTTTTGCTGAGGACAAATACTTTTGCCAACACTATACCAAGTGTCAATGAAAGCTGTTATAGTGCTCGAGCCTCTGCTGACCTTTTTTAATATGAACAGTCCCTTTCACATTTTTCCTGGCTTAGGACTGGCTAGCACAGAAGCATGAAAATATTTTTTGTTTTTTTTCTTTTTACCTTCAGGTTTGTTCCTTTCTTCAACATTACTGAAGAAAACCATTATCATTTCAAATGGGCCATTGTCTAACTTCAATATGGCTTCGGCATTGGGACTATGTATTTGGCTATGTTAGTGACGGATAACATAGGGTGGCAGTATGTCCTTCCTGTCTATGACCCCTGGCAATGTTAGTGATGGATAACAGAGGGTGGCAGTATGTCCTTCTTGTAACCACCACAAGCCCCCCCTCCACCCGTATGTTATTGACGGATAACGGAGGGTGGCAGCAGATTGCACCTGTCACCACCACATACTGTTAACCAACACATGTATATCCATGTTGTCTTCAGCTTCAGATACACCAGGAGCCGGAACTGATAGGAAATCATCTGTGTCGTTGGCTCCCCGACCCTGGGTTTCCCGTCGTGTTACGTCAACGTTGTTTTGCTGAGGACAAATACTTTTGCCAACACTATACCAAGTGTCAATGAAAGCTGTTATAGTGCTCGAGCCTCTGCTGACCTTTTTTAATATGAACAGTCCCATTCACATTTTTCCTGGCTTAGGACTGGCTAGCACAGAAGCATGCTAAATTTTTTTTGTTTTTTTTCTTTTTACCTTCAGGTTTGTTCCTTTCTTCAACATTACTGGAGAAAAGCATTATCATTTCAAATGGGCTATTGTCTAACTGCAGTATGGCTTCAGCCTTGGGACTATGTATTTGGCTATGTTAGTGACGGATAACGGAGGGTGGCAGTATGTCCTTCCTGTCTATGTCCCCTGGCAATGTTAGTGATGGATAACAGAGGGTGGCAGTATGTCCTTCTTGTAACCACCACAAGCCCCCCCTCCACCCCTATGTTATTGACGGATAACGGAGGGTGGCAGCAGATTGTTCCTGTCACCACCACAAACTGTTAACCAACACATATATATCTACGGTGTCTTCAGCTTCAGATACACCAGGAGCCGGAACTGATAGGAAATCATCTGTGTCGTTGGCTCCCCGACCCTGGGTTTTCCGTCGTGTTACATCAACGTTGTTTTGCTGAGGACAAATACTTTTGCCAACACTATACCAACCGACAATGAAAGCTGTTATAGTGCTCGAGCCTCTGCTGACCTTTTTTAATATGAACAGTCCCTTTCACATTTTTCCTGGCTTAGGACTGGCTAGCACAGAAGCATGCTAAATATTTTTTGTTTTTTTTCTTTTTACCTTCAGGTTTGTTCCTTTCTTCAACATTACTGGAGAAAACCATTATCATTTCAAATGGGCCATTGTCTAACTTCAGTATGGCTTCGGCCTTGGGACTATGTATTTGGCTATGTTAGTGACGGATAACGGAGGGTGGCAGTATGTCCTTCCTGTCTATGTCCCCTGGCAATGTTAGTGATGGATAACAGAGGGTGGCAGTATGTCCTTCTTGTAACCACCACAAGCCCCCCCTCCACCCCTATGTTATTGACGGATAACGGAGGGTGGCAGCAGATTGTTCCTGTCACCACCACAAACTGTTAACCAACACATATATATCCACGGTGTCTTCAGCTTCAGATACACCAGGAGCCGGAACTGATAGGAAATCATCTGTGTCGTTGGCTCTCCGACCCTGGGATTTTTGTCGTGTTACGTCAACGTTGTTTTGCTGAGGACAAATACATTTGCCAACACTATACCAACCGACAATGAAAGCTGTTATAGTGCTCGAGCCTCTGCTGACCTTTTTTAATATGAACAGTCCCTTTCACATTTTTCCTGGCTGAGGACTGGCTAGCACAGAAGCATGCTAAATATTTTTTGTTTTTTTTCTTTTTACCTTCAGGTTTGTTCCTTTCTTCAACATTACTGGAGAAAACCATTATCATTTCAAATGGGCCATTGTCTAACTTCAGTATGGCTTCGGCCTTGGGACTATGTATTTGGCTATGTTAGTGACGGATAACGGAGGGTGGCAGTATGTCCTTCCTGTCTATGTCCCCTGGCAATGTTAGTGATGGATAACAGAGGGTGGCAGTATGTCCTTCTTGTAACCACCACAAGCCCCCCCTCCACCCCTATGTTATTGACGGATAACGGAGGGTGGCAGCAGATTGTTCCTGTCACCACCACAAACTGTTAACCAACACATATATATCCACGGTGTCTTCAGCTTCTGATACACCAGGAGCCGGAACTGATAGGAAATCATCTGTGTCGTTGGCTCCCCGACCCTGGGTTTCCCGTCGTGTTACGTCAACGTTGTTTTGCTGAGGACAAATACTTTTGCCAACACTATACCAAGTGTCAATGAAAGCTGTTATAGTGCTTGAGCCTCTGCTGACCTTTTTTAATATGAACAGTCCCTATCACATTTTTCCTGGCTTAGGACTGGCTAGCACAGAAGCATGCTAAATATTTTTTGTTTTTTTTCTTTTTACCTTCAGGTTTGTTCCTTTCTTCAACATTACTGGAGAAAACCATTATCATTTCAAATGGGCCATTGTCTAACTTCAGTATGGCTTCGGCCTTGGGACTATGTATTTGGCTATGTTAGTGACGGATAACGGAGGGTGGCAGTATGTCCTTCCTGTCTATGTCCCCTGGCAATGTTAGTGATGGATAACAGAGGGTGGCAGTATGTCCTTCTTGTAACCACCACAAGCTCCCCCTCCATCCCTATGTTATTGACGGATAACGGAGGGTGGCAGCAGATTGTTCCTGTCACCACCACAAACTGTTAACCAACACATATATATCCACGGTGTCTTCAGCTTCAGATACACCAGGAGTCGGAACTGATAGGAAATCATCTGTGTCGTTGGCTCCCCGACCCTGGGTTTCCCGTCGTGTTACGTCAACGTTGTTTTGCTGAGGACAAATACTTTTGCCAACACTATACCAACAGCCAATGAAAGCTGTTATAGTGCTTGAGCCTCTGCTGACCTTTTTTAATATGAACAGTCCCTTTCACATTTTTCCTGGCTTAGGACTGTCTAGCACAGAAGCATGCTAAATATTTTTTGTTTTTTTTCTTTTTACCTTCAGGTTTGTTCCTTTCTTCAACATTACTGGAGAAAACCATTATCTTTTCAAATGGGCCATTGTCTAACTTCAGTATGGCTTCGGCCTTGGGACTATGTATTTGGCTATTTTAGTGACGGATAACGGAGGGTGGCAGTATGTCCTTCCTGTCTGTGTCCCCTGGCAATGTTAGTGATGGATAACAGAGGGTGGCAGTATGTCCTTCTTGTAACTACCACAAGCCCCCCCTCCACCCCTATGTTATTGACGGACAACGGAGGGTGGCAGCAGATTGTTCCTGTCACCACCACAAACTGTTAACCAACACATATATATCCACGTTGTCTTCAGCTTCAGATACACCAGGAGCCGGAACTGATAGGAAATCATCTGTGTCGTTGGCTCCCCGACCCTGGGTTTCCCGTCATGTTACATCAACATTGTTTTGCTGAGGACAAATACTTTTGCCAACACTATACCAACCGACAATGAAAGCTGTTATAGTGCTCGAGCCTCTGCTGACTTTTTTTAATATGAAAAGTCCCTTTCACATTTTTCCTGGCTTAGGACTGGCTAGCACAGAAGCATGCTAAATATTTTTTGTTTTTTTTCTTTTTACCTTCAGGTTTGTTCCTTTCTTCAACATTACTGGAGAAAACCATTATCATTTCAAATGGGCCATTGTCTAACTTCAATATGGCTTCGGCCTTGGGACTATGTATTTGGCTATGTTAGTGACGGATAACATAGGGTGGCAGTATGTCCTTCCTGTCTATGACCCCTGGCAATGTTAGTGATGGATAACAGAGGGTGGCAGTATGTCCTTCTTGTAACCACCACAAGCCCCCCCTCCACCCGTATGTTATTGACGGATAACGGAGGGTGGCAGCAGATTGTACCTGTCACCACCAAATACTGTTAACCAACACATGTATATCCACGTTGTCTTCAGCTTCAGATACACCAGGAGCCGGAACTGATAGGAAATCATCTGTGTCGTTGGCTCCCCGACCCTGGGTTTCCCGTCGTGTTACGTCAACGTTGTTTTGCTGAGGACAAATACTTTTGCCAACACTATACCAAGTGTCAATGAAAGCTGTTATAGTGCTCGAGCCTCTGCTGACCTTTTTTAATATGAACAGTCCCTTTCACATTTTTCCTGGCTTAGGACTGGCTAGCACAGAAGCATGCTAAATATTTTTTGTTTTTTTTCTTTTTACCTTCAGGTTTGTTCCTTTCTTCAAAATTACTGGAGAAAACCATTATCATTTCAAATGGGCCATTGTCTAACTTCAATATGGCTTCGGCCTTGGGACTATGTATTTGGCTATGTTAGTGACGGATAACATAGGGTAACAGTATGTCCTTCCTGTCTATGACCCCTGGCAATGTTAGTGATGGATAACAGAGGGTGGCAGTATGTCCTTCTTGTAACCACCACAAGCCCCCCCTCCACCCGTATGTTATTGATGGATAACGGAGGGTGGCAGCAGATTGCACCTGTCACCACCACATACTGTTAACCAACACATGTATATCCATGTTGTCTTCAGCTTCAGATACACCAGGAGCCGGAACTGATAGGAAATCATCTGTGTCGTTGGCTCCCCGACCCTGGGTTTCCCGTCGTGTTACGTCAACGTTGTTTTGCTGAGGACAAATACTTTTGCCAACACTATACCAAGTGTCAATGAAAGCTGTTATAGTGCTCGAGCCTCTGCTGACCTTTTTTAATATGAACAGTCCCTTTCACATTTTTCCTGGCTTAGGACTGGCTAGCACAGAAGCATGCTAAATATTTTTTTCTTTTTTTTTTCTTTTTACCTTCATTTTTGTTCCTTTCTTCAACATTACTGGAGAAAACCGTTATCATTTCAAATGGGCCATTGTCTAACTTCAGTATGGCTTCGGCCTTGGGACTATGTATTTGGCTATGTTAGTGACGGATAACGGAGGGTGGCAGTATGTCCTTCCTGTCTATGTCCCCTGGCAATGTTAGTGATGGATAACAGAGGGTGGCAGTATGTCCTTCTTGTAACCACCACAAGCCCCCCCTCCACCCCTATGTTATTGACGGATAACGGAGGGTGGCAGCAGATTGTTCCTGTAACCACCACAAACTGTTAACCAACACATATATATCCACGGTGTATTCAGCTTCAGATACACCAGGAGCCGGAACTGATGGGAAATCATCTGTGTCGTTGGCTCCCCGACCCTGGGTTTCCCGTCGTGTTACGTCAACGTTGTTTTGCTGAGGACAAATACTTTTGCCAACACTATACCAAGTGTCAATGAAAGCTGTTATAGTGCTCGAGCCTCTGCTGACCTTTTTTAATATGAACAGTCCCTTTCACATTTTTCCTGGCTTAGGACTGGCTAGCACAGAAGCATGCTAAATATTTTTTTGTTTTTTTTTCTTTTTACCTTCAGGTTTGTTCCTTTCTTCAACATTACTGGAGAAAACCATTATGATTTCAAATGGGCCATTGTCTAACTTCAGTATGGCTTCGGCCTTGGGACTATGTATTTGGCTATGTTAGTGACGGATAACGGAGGGTGGCAGTATGTCCTTCCTGTCTATGTCCCCTGGCAATGTTAGTGATGGATAACAGAGGGTGGCAGTATGTCCTTCTTGTAACCACCACAAGCTCCCCCTCCATCCCTATGTTATTGACGGATAACGGAGGGTGGCAGCAGATTGTTCCTGTCACCACCACAAACTGTTAACCAACACATATATATCCACGGTGTCTTCAGCTTCAGATACACCAGGAGTCGGAACTGATAGGAAATCATCTGTGTCGTTGGCTCCCCGACCCTGGGTTTCCCGTCGTGTTACGTCAACGTTGTTTTGCTGAGGACAAATACTTTTGCCAACACTATACCAACAGCCAATGAAAGCTGTTATAGTGCTTGAGCCTCTGCTGACCTTTTTTAATATGAACAGTCCCTTTCACATTTTTCCTGGCTTAGGACTGTCTAGCACAGAAGCATGCTAAATATTTTTTGTTTTTTTTCTTTTTACCTTCAGGTTTGTTCCTTTCTTCAACATTACTGGAGAAAACCATTATCTTTTCAAATGGGCCATTGTCTAACTTCAGTATGGCTTCGGCCTTGGGACTATGTATTTGGCTATTTTAGTGACGGATAACGGAGGGTGGCAGTATGTCCTTCCTGTCTGTGTCCCCTGGCAATGTTAGTGATGGATAACAGAGGGTGGCAGTATGTCCTTCTTGTAACTACCACAAGCCCCCCCTCCACCCCTATGTTATTGACGGACAACGGAGGGTGGCAGCAGATTGTTCCTGTCACCACCACAAACTGTTAACCAACACATATATATCCACGTTGTCTTCAGCTTCAGATACACCAGGAGCCGGAACTGATAGGAAATCATCTGTGTCGTTGGCTCCCCGACCCTGGGTTTCCCGTCATGTTACATCAACATTGTTTTGCTGAGGACAAATACTTTTGCCAACACTATACCAACCGACAATGAAAGCTGTTATAGTGCTCGAGCCTCTGCTGACTTTTTTTAATATGAAAAGTCCCTTTCACATTTTTCCTGGCTTAGGACTGGCTAGCACAGAAGCATGCTAAATATTTTTTGTTTTTTTTCTTTTTACCTTCAGGTTTGTTCCTTTCTTCAACATTACTGGAGAAAACCATTATCATTTCAAATGGGCCATTGTCTAACTTCAATATGGCTTCGGCCTTGGGACTATGTATTTGGCTATGTTAGTGACGGATAACATAGGGTGGCAGTATGTCCTTCCTGTCTATGACCCCTGGCAATGTTAGTGATGGATAACAGAGGGTGGCAGTATGTCCTTCTTGTAACCACCACAAGCCCCCCCTCCACCCGTATGTTATTGACGGATAACGGAGGGTGGCAGCAGATTGTACCTGTCACCACCAAATACTGTTAACCAACACATGTATATCCACGTTGTCTTCAGCTTCAGATACACCAGGAGCCGGAACTGATAGGAAATCATCTGTGTCGTTGGCTCCCCGACCCTGGGTTTCCCGTCGTGTTACGTCAACGTTGTTTTGCTGAGGACAAATACTTTTGCCAACACTATACCAAGTGTCAATGAAAGCTGTTATAGTGCTCGAGCCTCTGCTGACCTTTTTTAATATGAACAGTCCCTTTCACATTTTTCCTGGCTTAGGACTGGCTAGCACAGAAGCATGCTAAATATTTTTTGTTTTTTTTCTTTTTACCTTCAGGTTTGTTCCTTTCTTCAAAATTACTGGAGAAAACCATTATCATTTCAAATGGGCCATTGTCTAACTTCAATATGGCTTCGGCCTTGGGACTATGTATTTGGCTATGTTAGTGACGGATAACATAGGGTAACAGTATGTCCTTCCTGTCTATGACCCCTGGCAATGTTAGTGATGGATAACAGAGGGTGGCAGTATGTCCTTCTTGTAACCACCACAAGCCCCCCCTCCACCCGTATGTTATTGATGGATAACGGAGGGTGGCAGCAGATTGCACCTGTCACCACCACATACTGTTAACCAACACATGTATATCCATGTTGTCTTCAGCTTCAGATACACCAGGAGCCGGAACTGATAGGAAATCATCTGTGTCGTTGGCTCCCCGACCCTGGGTTTCCCGTCGTGTTACGTCAACGTTGTTTTGCTGAGGACAAATACTTTTGCCAACACTATACCAAGTGTCAATGAAAGCTGTTATAGTGCTCGAGCCTCTGCTGACCTTTTTTAATATGAACAGTCCCTTTCACATTTTTCCTGGCTTAGGACTGGCTAGCACAGAAGCATGCTAAATATTTTTTTCTTTTTTTTTTCTTTTTACCTTCATTTTTGTTCCTTTCTTCAACATTACTGGAGAAAACCGTTATCATTTCAAATGGGCCATTGTCTAACTTCAGTATGGCTTCGGCCTTGGGACTATGTATTTGGCTATGTTAGTGACGGATAACGGAGGGTGGCAGTATGTCCTTCCTGTCTATGTCCCCTGGCAATGTTAGTGATGGATAACAGAGGGTGGCAGTATGTCCTTCTTGTAACCACCACAAGCCCCCCCTCCACCCCTATGTTATTGACGGATAACGGAGGGTGGCAGCAGATTGTTCCTGTAACCACCACAAACTGTTAACCAACACATATATATCCACGGTGTATTCAGCTTCAGATACACCAGGAGCCGGAACTGATAGGAAATCATCTGTGTCGTTGGCTCTCCGACCCTGGGTTTTCCGTCGTGTTACGTCAACGTTGTTTTGCTGAGGACAAATACTTTTGCAACACTATACCAACCGACAATGAAAGCTGTTATAGTGCTCGAGCCTCTGCTGACCTTTTTTAATATGAACAGTCCCTTTCACATTTTTCCTGGCTTAGGACTTGCTAGCACAGAGGCATGCTAAATATTTTTTGTTTTTTTTTTTCTTTTTTCCTTCAGGTTTGTTCCTTCCTTCAACATTACTGGAGATAACCATTATCATTTCAAATGGGCCATTGTCTAACTTCAGTATGGCTTCGGCCTTGGGACTATGTATTTGGCTATGTTAGTGACGGATAACGGAGGGTGGCAGTATGTCCTTCCTGTCTATGTCCCCTGGCAATGTTAGTGATGGATAACAGAGGGTGGCAGTATGTCCTTCTTGTAACCACCACAAGCCCCCCCTCCACCCCTATGTTATTGACGGATAACGGAGGGTGGCAGCAGATTGTTCCTGTCACCACCACAAACTGTTAACCAACACATATATATCCACGGTGTCTTCAGCTTCAGATACACCAGGAGCCGGAACTGATAGGAAATCATCTGTGTCGTTGGCTCCCCGACCCTGGGTTTCCCGTCGTGTTACGTCAACGTTGTTTTCCTGAGGACAAATACTTTTGCCAACACTATACCAAGTGTCAATGAAAGCTGTTATAGTGCTCGAGCCTCTGCTGACCTTTTTTAATATGAACAGTCCCTTTCACATTTTTCCTGGCATAGGACTGGCTAGCACAGAAGCATGCTAAATATTTTTTGTTTTTTTCTTTTTACCTTCAGGTTTGTTCCTTTCTTCAACATTACTGGAGAAAACCATTATCATTTCAAATGGGCCATTGTCTAACTTCAATATGGCTTCGGCCTTGGGACTATGTATTTGGCTATGTTAGTGACGGATAACGGAGGGTGGCAGTATGTCCTTCCTGTCTATGTCCCCGGGCAATGTTAGTGATGGATAACAGAGGGTGGCAGTATGTCCTTCTTGTAACCACCACAAGCCCCCCCTCCACCCCTATGTTATTGACGGATAACGGAGGGTGGCAGCAGATTGTTCCTGTCACCACCACAAACTGTTAACCAACACATATATATCCACGGTGTCTTCAGCTTCAGATACACCAGGAGCCGGAACTGATAGGAAATCATCTGTGTCGTTGGCTCTCCGACCCTGGGTTTTCCGTCGTGTTACGTCAACGTTGTTTTGCTGAGGACAAATGCTTTTGCTAACACTATACCAACCGTCAATGAAAGCTGTTATAGTGCTCGAGCCTCTGCTGAACTTTTTTAATATGAACAGTCCCTTTCACATTTTTCCTGGCTTAGGACTGGCTAGCACAGAAGCATGCTAATTATTTTTTGTTTTTTTCTTTTTACCTTCAGGTTTGTTCCTTTCTTCAACATTACTGGAGAAAATTATTATCATTTCAAATGGGCCATTGTCTAACTTCAGTATGGTTTCGGCCTTGGGACTATGTATTTGGCTATGTTAGTGACGGATAACGGAGGGTGGCAGTATGTCCTTCCCGTCTATGTCCCCTGGCAATGTTAGTGATGGATAACAGAGGGTGGCAGTATGTCCTTCTTGTAACCACCACAAGCCCCCCCTCCACCCCTATGTTATTGACGGATAACGGAGGGTGGCAGCAGATTGTTCCTGTCACCACCACAAACTGTTAACCAAAATATATATATCCACGGTGTCTTCAGCTTCAGATAAACCAGGAGCCGGAACTGATAGGAAATCATCTGTGTCGTTGGCTCCCCGACCCTGGGTTTCCCGTCGTGTTACGTCAACGTTGTTTTGCTGAGGACAAATACTTTTGCCAACACTATACCAAGTGTCAATGAAAGATGTTATAGTGCTCGAGCCTCTGCTGACCTTTTTTAATATGAACAGTCCCTTTCACATTTTTCCTGGCTTAGGACTGGCTAGCATAGAAGCATGCTAAATATTTTTTGTTTTTTTTCTTTTTACCTTCAGGTTTGTTCCTTTTTTCAACATTACTGGAGAAAACCATTATCATTTCAAATGGGCCATTGTCTAACTTCAGTATGGCTTCGGCCTTGGGACTATGTATTTGGCTATGTTAGTGATGGATAACGGAAGGTGGCAGTATGTCCTTCCTGTCTATGTCCCCTGGCAATGTTAGTGATGGATAACAGAGGGTGGCAGTGTGTCCTTCTTGTAACCACCACAAGCCCCCCCTCCACCCCTATGTTATTGACGGATAATGGAGGGTGGCAGCAGATTGTTCCTGTCACCACCACAAACTGTTAACCAACACATATATATCCACGGTGTCTTCAGCTTCAGATACAGCAGGAGCCGGAACTGATAGGAAATCATCTGTGTCGTTGGCTCTCCGACCCTGGGTTTTCCGTCGTGTTACGTCAACGTTGTTTTGCTGAGGACAAATACTTTTGCCAACACTATACCAACCGACAATGAAAGCTGTTACAGTGCTCGAGCCTCTGCTGACCTTTTTTAATATGAACATTCCCTTTCACATTTTTCCTGGCTTAGGATTGGCTAGCACAGAAGCATGCTAAATATTTTTTTGTTTTTTTTCTTTTTACCTTCAGGTTTGTTCCTTTCTTCAACATTACTGGAGAAAACCATTATCATTTCAAATGGGCCATTGTCTAACTTCAGTATGGCTTCGGCCTTGGGACTATGTATTTGGCTATGTTAGTGATGGATAACAGAGGGTGGCAGTATGTCTTTCTTGTAACCACCACAAGCCCCCCCTCCACCCCTATGTTATTGACGGATAACGGAGGGTGGCAGCAGATTGTTCCTGTCACCACCACAAACTGTTAACCAACACATATATATCCACAGTGTCTTCAGCTTCAGATACACCAGGAGCCGGAACTGATAGGAAATCATCTGTGTCGTTGGCTCTCCGCCCCTGGGTTTTCCGTCGTGTTACGTCAACGTTGTTTTGCTGAGGACAAATACTTTTGCAACACTATACCAACCGACAATGAAAGCTGTTATAGTGCTCGAGCCTCTGCTGACCTTTTTTAATATGAACAGTCCCTTTCACATTTTTCCTGGCTTAGGACTTGCTAGCACAGAGGCATGCTAAATATTTTTTGTTTTTTTTTTTCTTTTTTCCTTCAGGTTTGTTCCTTTCTTCAACATTACTGGAGATAACCATTATCATTTCAAATGGGCCATTGTCTAACTTCAGTATGGCTTCGGCCTTGGGACTATGTATTTGGCTATGTTAGTGACGGATAACGGAGGGTGGCAGTATGTCCTTCCTGTCTATGTCCACTGGCAATGTTAGTGATGGATAACAGAGGGTGGCAGTATGTCCTTCTTGTAACCACCACAAGCCCCCCCTCCACCCCTATGTTATTGACGGATAACGGAGGGTGGCAGCAGATTGTTCCTGTCACCACCACAAACTGTTAACCAACACATATATATCCACGGTGTCTTCAGCTTCAGATACACCAGGAGCCGGAACTGATAGGAAATCATCTGTGTCGTTGGCTCTCCGACCCTGGGTTTTCCGTCGTGTTACGTCAACGTTGTTTTGCTGAGGACAAATGCTTTTGCTAACACTATACCAACCGTCAATGAAAGCTGTTATAGTGCTCGAGCCTCTGCTGAACTTTTTTAATATGAACAGTCCCTTTCACATTTTTCCTGGCTTAGGACTGGCTAGCACAGAAGCATGCTAATTATTTTTTGTTTTTTTCTTTTTACCTTCAGGTTTGTTCCTTTCTTCAACATTACTGGAGAAAACCATTATCATTTCAAATGGGCCATTGTCTAACTTCAGTATGGCTTCGGCCTTGGGACTATGTATTTGGCTATGTTAGTGACGGATAACGGAGGGTGGCAGTATGTCCTCCTGTCTATGTCCCCTGGCAATGTTAGTGATGGATAACAGAGGGTGGCAGTATGCCTTCTTGTAACCACCACAAGCCCCCCCTCCACCCTTATGTTATTGACGGATAACGGAGTGTGGCAGCAGATTGTTCCTGTCACCACCACAAACTGTTAACCAACACATATATATCCACGGTGTCTTCAGCTTCAGATACACCAGGAGCCGCAACTGATAGGAAATCATCTGTGTCGTTGGCTCCCCGACCCTGGGTTTCCCGTCATGTTACGTCAACTTTGTTTTGCTGAGGACAAATACTTTTGCCAACACTATACCAAGTGTCAATGAAAGCTGTTATAGTGCTCGAGCCTCTGCTGACCTTTTTTAATATGAACAGTCCCTTTCACATTTTTCCTGGCTTAGGACTGGCTAGCACAGAAGCATTCTAAATATTTTTTGTTTTTTTTCATTTTACATTCTGGTTTGTTCCTTTCTTCAACATTACTGGAGAAAATCATTATCATTTCAAATGGGCCATTGTCTAACTTCAGTATGGTTTCGGCATTGGGACTATGTATTTGGCTATGTTAGTGACGGATAACGGAGGGTGGCAGTATGTCCTTCCTGTCTATGTCCCCTGGCAATGTTAGTGATGGATAACAGAGGGTGGCAGTATGTCCTTCTTGTAACCACCACAAGCCCCCCCTCCACCCCTATGTTATTGACGGATAACGGAGGGTGGCAGCAGATTGTTCCTGTCACCACCACAAACTGTTAACCAACACATATATATCCACGGTGTCTTCAGCTTCAGATAAACCAGGAGCCGGAACTGATAGGAAATCATCTGTGTCGTTGGCTCCCCGACCCTGAGTTTCCCGTCGTGTTACGTCAACGTTGTTTTGCTGAGGACAAATACTTTTGCCAACACTATACCAAGTGTCAATGAAAGCTGTTATAGTGCTCGAGCCTCTGCTGACCTTTTTTAATATGAACAGTCCCTTTCACATTTTTCCTGGCTTAGGACTGGCTAGCATAGAAGTATGCTAAATATTTTTTGTTTTTTTTCTTTTTACCTTCAGGTTTGTTCCTTTCTTCAACATTACTGGAGAAAACCATTATCATTTCAAATGGGCCATTGTCTAACTTCAGTATGGCTTCGGCCTTGGGACTATGTATTTGGCTATGTTAGTGACGGATAACGGAGGGTGGCAGTATGTCCTTCCTGTCTATGTCCCCGGGCAATGTTAGTGATGGATAACAGAGGGTGGCAGTATGTCCTTCTTGTAACCACCACAAGCACCCCCTCCACCCCTATGTTATTTACGGATAACGGAGGGTGGCAGCAGATTGTTCCTGTCACCACCACAAACTGTTAACCAACACATATATATCCACGGTGTCTTCAGCTTCAGATACACCAGGAGCCGCAACTGATAGGAAATCATCTGTGTCGTTGGCTCCCCGACCCTGGGTTTCCCGTCGTGTTACGTCAACGTTGTTATGCTGAGGACAAATACTTTTGCCAACACTATACCAAGTGTCAATGAAAGCTGTTATAGTGCTCGAGCCTCTGCTGACCTTTTTTAATATGAACAGTCCCTTTCACATTTTTCCTGGCTTAGGACTGGCTAGCACAGAAGCATTCTGAATATTTTTTGTTTTTTTTCATTTTACATTCTGGTTTGTTCCTTTCTTCAACATTACTGGAGAAAATCATTATCATTTCAAATGGGCCATTGTCTAACTTCAGTATGGTTTCGGCATTGGGACTATGTATTTGGCTATGTTAGTGACGGATAACGGAGGGTGGCAGTATGTCCTTCCCGTCTATGTCCTCTGGCAATGTTAGTGATGGATAACAGAGGGTGGCAGTATGTCCTTCTTGTAACCACCACAAGCCCCCCCTCCACCCCTATGTTATTGACGGATAACGGAGGGTGGCAGCAGATTGTTCCTGTCACCACCACAAACTGTTAACCAACACATATATATCCACGGTGTCTTCAGCTTCAGATAAACCAGGAGCCGGAACTGATAGGAAATCATCTGTGTCGTTGGCTCCCCGACCCTGGGTTTCCCGTCGTGTTACGTCAACGTTGTTTTGCTGAGGACAAATACTTTTGCCAACACTATACAAAGTGTCAATGAAAGCTGTTATAGTGCTCGAGCCTCTGCTGACCTTTTTTAATATGAACAGTCCCTTTCACATTTTTCCTGGCTTAGGACTGGCTAGCATAGAAGTATGCTAAATATTTTTTCTTTTTTTTCTTTTTACCTTCAGGTTTGTTCCTTTTTTCAACATTACTGGAGAAAACCATTATCATTTCAAATGGGCCATTGTCTAACTTCAGTATGGCTTCGGCCTTGGGACTATGTATTTGGCTATGTTAGTGATGGATAACGGAAGGTGGCAGTATGTCCTTCCTGTCTATGTCCCCTGGCAATGTTAGTGATGGATAGCAGAGGGTGGCAGTGTGTCCTTCTTGTAACCACCACAAGCCCCCCCTCCACCCCTATGTTATTGACGGATAATGGAGGGTGGCAGCAGATTGTTCCTGTCACCACCACAAACTGTTAACCAACACATATATATCCACGGTGTCTTCAGCTTCAGATACAGCAGGAGCCGGAACTGATAGGAAATCATCTGTGTCGTTGGCTCTCCGACCCTGGGTTTTCCGTCGTGTTACGTCAACGTTGTTTTGCTGAGGACAAATACTTTTGCCAACACTATACCAACCGACAATGAAAGCTGTTACAGTGCTCGAGCCTCTGCTGACCTTTTTTAATATGAACATTCCCTTTCACATTTTTCCTGGCTTAGGATTGGCTAGCACAGAAGCATGCTAAATATTTTTTTGTTTTTTTTCTTTTTACCTTCAGGTTTGTTCCTTTCTTCAACATTACTGGAGAAAACCATTATCATTTCAAATGGGCCATTGTCTAACTTCAGTATGGCTTCGGCCTTGGGACTATGTATTTGGCTATGTTAGTGATGGATAACAGAGAGTGGCAGTATGTCCTTCTTGTAACCACCACAAGCCCCCCCTCCACCCCTATGTTATTGACGGATAACGGATGGTGGCAGCAGATTGTTCCTGTCACCACCACAAACTGTTAACCAACACATATATATCCATGGTGTCTTCAGCTTCAGATACAGCAGGAGCAGGAACTAATAGGAAATCATCTGTGTCGTTGGCTCTCCGACCCTGGGTTTTCCATCGTGTTACGTCAACGTTGTTTTGCTGAGGACAAATACTTTTGCCAACACTATACCAAGTGTCAATGAAAGCTGTTATAGTGCTCGAGCCTCTGCTGACCTTTTTTAATATGAAGAGTCCCTTTCACATTTTTCCTGGCTTAGGACTGGCTAGCACAGAAGCATGCTAAATATTTTTTGTTTTTTTTCTTTTTTCCTTCAGGTTTGTTCCTTTCTTCAACATTACTGGAGAAAACCATTATCATTTCAAATGTGCCATTGTCTAACTTCAGTATGGCTTCGGCCTTGGGACTATGTATTTGGCTATGTTAGTGACGGATAACGGAGGGTGGCAGTATGTCCTGCCTGTCTATGTCCCCTGGCAATGTTAGTGATGGATAACAGAGGGTGGCAGTATGTCCTTCTTGTAACCACCACAAGCCCCCCCTCCACCCCTATGTTATTGAGGATAACGGAGGGTGGTAGCAGATTGTTCCTGTCACCACCACAAACTGTTAACCAACACATATATATCCACGGTGTCTTCAGCTTCAGATACACCAGGAGCCGCAACTGATAGGAAATCATCTGTGTCGTTGGCTCCCCGACCCTGGGTTTCCCGTCGTGTTACGTCAACGTTGTTTTGCTGAGGACAAATACTTTTGCCAACACTATACCAAGTGTCAATGAAAGCTGTTATAGTGCTCGAGCCTCTGCTGACCTTTTTTAATATGAACAGTCCCTTTCACATTTTTCCTGGCTTAGGACTGTCTAGCACAGAAGCATGCTAAATATTTTTTGTTTTTTTTTCATTTTACATTCTGGTTTGTTCCTTTCTTCAACATTACTGGAGAAAATCATTATCATTTCAAATGGGCCATTGTCTAACTTCAGTATGGTTTCGGCCTTGGGACTATGTATTTGGCTATGTTAGTGACGGATAACGGAGGGTGGCAGTATGTCCTTCCCGTCTATGTCCCCTGGCAATGTTAGTGATGGATAACAGAGGGTGGCAGTATGTCCTTGTAACCACCACAAGCCCCCCCTCCACCCCTATGTTATTGACGGATAACGGAGGGTGGCAGCAGATTGTTCCTGTCACCACCACAAACTGTTAACCAACACATATATATCCACGGTGTCTTCAGCTTCAGATAAACCAGGAGCCGGAACTGATAGGAAATCATCTGTGTCGTTGGCTCCCCGACCCTGGGTTTCCCATCGTGTTACGTCAACGTTGTTTTGCTTAGGACAAATACTTTTGCCAACACTATACCAAGTGTCAATGAAAGCTGTTATAGTGCTCGAGCCTCTGCTGACCTTTTTTAATATGAACAGTCCCTTTCACATTTTTCCTGGCTTAGGACTGGCTAGCACAGAAGCATGCTAAATATTTTTTGTTTTTTTTTTATTTTACATTCTGGTTTGTTCCTTTCTTCAACATTACTGGAGAAAATCATTATCATTTCAAATGGGCCATTGTCTAACTTCAGTATGGTTTCGGCCTTGGGACTATGTATATGGCTATGTTAGTGACGGATAACGGAGGGTGGCAGTATGTCCTTCCCGTCTATGTCCCCTGGCAATGTTAGTGATGGATAACAGAGGGTGGCAGTATGTCCTTCTTGTAACAACCACAAGCCCCCCCTCCACAACTATGTTATTGACGGATAACGGAGGGTGGCAGCAGATTGTTCCTGTCACCACCACAAACTGTTAACCAACACATATATATCCACGGTGTCTTCAGCTTCAGATAAACCAGGAGCCGGAACTGATAGGAAATCAACTGTGTCGTTGGCTCCCCGACCCTGGGTTTCCCGTCGTGTTACGTCAACGTTGTTTTGCTTAGGACAAATACTTTTGCCAACACTATACCAAGTGTCAATGAAAGCTGTTATAGTGCTCGAGCCTCTGCTGACCTTTTTTAATATGAACAGTCCCTTTCACATTTTTCCTGGCTTAGGACTGTCTAGCATAGAAGTATGCTAAATATTTTTTGTTTTTTTTCTTTTTACCTTCAGGTTTGTTCCTTTTTTCAACATTACTGGAGGAAACCATTGTCATTTCAAATGGGCCATTGTCTAACTTCAGTATGGCTTCGGCCTTGGGACTATGTATTTGGCTCTGTTAGTGATGGATAACAGAGGGTGGCAGTATGTCCTTCTTGTAACCACCACAAGCCCCCCCTCCACCCCTATGTTATTGACGGATAACGGAAGGTGGCAGCAGATTGTTCCTGTCACCACCACAAACTGTTAACCAACACATATATATCCACGGTGTCTTCAGCTTCAGATACAGCAGGAGCCGGAACTGATAGGAAATCATCTGTGTCGTTGGCTCTCCGACCCTGGGTTTTCCGTCGTGTTACGTCAACGTTGTTTTGCTGAGGACAAATACTTTTGCCCACACTATACCAACCGACAATGAAAGCTGTTATAGTGCTCGAGCCTCTGCTGACCTTTTTTAATATGAACAGTCCCTTTCACATTTTTCCTGGCTTAGGACTGGCTAGCACAGAAGCATGCTAAATATTTTTTGTTTTTTTTCTTTTTTCCTTCAGGTTTGTTCCTTTCTTCAACATTACTGGAGAAAACCATTATCATTTCAAATGTGCCATTGTCTAACTTCAGTATGGCTTCGGCCTTGGGACTATGTATTTGGCTATGTTAGTGACGGATAACGGAGGGTGGCAGTATGTCCTTCCTGTCTATGTCCCCTGGCAATGTTAGTGATGGATAACAGAGGGTGGCAGTATGTCCTTCTTGTAACCACCACAAGCCCCCCCTCCACCCCTATGTTATTGACGGATAATGGAGGGTGGTAGCAGATTGTTCCTGTCACCACCACAAACTGTTAACCAACACATATATATCCACGGTGTCTTCAGCTTCAGATACACCAGGAGCCGGAACTGATAGGAAATCATCTGTGTCGTTGGCTCTCCAACCCTGGGTTTCCCGTCGTGTTATGTCAACGTTGTTTTGCTGAGGACAAATACTTTTGCCAACACTATACCAAGTGTCAATGAAAGCTGTTATACTGTTCGAGCCTCTGCTGAACTTTTTTAATATGGACAGTCCCTTTCACATTTTTCCTGGCTTAGGACTGGCTAGCACAGAAGCATGCTAAATATTTTTTGTTTTTTTTCTTTTTACATTCAGGTTTGTTCCTTTCTTCAACATTACTGGAGAAAATCATTATCATTTCAAATGGGCCATTGTGTAACTTCAGTATGGTTTTGACCTTGGGTCTATGTATTTGACTATGTTAGTGACGGATAACGGAGGGTGGCAGTATGTCCTTCCTGTCTATGTCCCCTGGCAATGTTAGTGATGGATAACAAAGGGTGGCAGTATGTCCTTCTTGTAACCACCACAAGCCCCCACTCCACCCCTATGTTATTGACAGATAACGGAGGGTGGCAGCAGATTGTTCCTGTCACCACCACAAACTGTTAACCAACACATATATATCCACGGTGTCTTCAGCTTAAGATACACCAGGAGCCGGAACTGATAGGAAATCATCTGTGTCGTTGGCTCCCCGACCCTGGGTTTCCCATCGTGTTACGTCAACGTTGTTTTGCTGAGGACAAATACTTTTGTCAACACTATACCAATTGTCAATGAAAGTTGTTATAGTGCTCGAGCCTCTGCTGACCTTTTTTAATATGAACAGTCCCTTTCACATTTTTCCTGGCTTAGGTCTGGCTAGCACAGAAGCATGCTAAAAATTTTTTGTTTTTTTTCTTTTTACCTTCAGGTTTGTTCCTTTCTTCAACATTACTCGAGAAAACCATTATCATTTCAAATGGGCCATTGTCTAACTTCAGTATGGCTTCGGCCTTGGGACTATGTTTTTGGCTATGTTAGTGATGGATAACGGAAGGTGGCAGTATGTCCTTCTTGTCTATGTCCCCTGGCAATGTTAGTGATGGATAACAGAGGGTGACAGTATGTCCTTCTTGTAACCACCACAAGCCCCCCCTCCACCCCTATGTTATTGACGGATAACGGAGGGTGGCAGCAGATTGTTCCTGTCACCACCACAAACTGTTAACCAACACATATATATCCACGGTGTCTTCAGCTTCAGATACACCAGGAGCCGGAACTGATAGGAAATCATGTGTGTCGTTGGCTCCCCAACCCTGGGTTTCCCGTCGTGTTACGTCAACGTTGTTTTGCTGAGGACAAATACTTTTGCCAACACTATACCAAGTGTCAATGAAAGCTGTTATAGTGCTCGAGCCTCGGCTGACCTTTTTTAATATGAACAGTCCCTTTCACATATTTCCTGGCTTAGGACTGGCTAGCACAGAAGCATGCTAAATATTTTTTGTTTTTTTTCTTTTTTCCTTCAGGTTTGTTCCTTTCTTCAACATTACTGGAGAAAACCATTATCATTTCAAATGTGCCATTGTCTAACTTCAGTATGGCTTCGGCCTTGGGACTATGTATTTGGCTATGTTAGTGACGGATAACGGAGGGTGGCAGTACGTCCTTCGTGTCTATGTCCCCTGGCAATGTTAGTGATGGATAACAGAGGGTGGCAGTATGTCCTTCTTGTAACCACCACAAGCCCCCCCTCCACCCCTATGTTATTGACGGATAACGGAGGGTGGTAGCAGATTGTTCCTGTCACCACCACAAACTGTTAACCAACACATATATATCCACGGTGACTTCAGCTTCAGATACACCAGGAGCCGCAACTGATAGGAAATCATCTGTGTCGTTGGCTCCCCGACCCTGGGTTTCCCGTCGTGTTACGTCAACGTTGTTTTGCTGAGGACAAATACTTTTGCCAACACTATACCAAGTGTCAATGAAAGCTGTTATAGTGCTCGAGCCTCTGCTGACCTTTTTTAATATGAACAGTCCCTTTCACATTTTTCCTGGCTTAGGACTGGCTAGCACAGAAGCATGCTAAATATTTTTTGTTTTTTTTTATTTTACATTCTGGTTTGTTCCTTTCTTCAACATTACTGGAGAAAATCATTATCATTTCAAATGGGCCATTGTCTAACTTCAGTATGGTTTCGGCCTTGGGACTATGTATATGGCTATGTTAGTGACGGATAACGGAGGGTGGCAGTATGTCCTTCCCGTCTATGTCCCCTGGCAATGTTAGTGATGGATAACAGAGGGTGGCAGTATGTCCTTCTTGTAACCACCACAAGCCCCCCCTCCACCCCTACGTTATTGACGGATAACGGAGGGTGGCAGCAGATTGTTCCTGTCACCACCACAAACTGTTAACCAACACATATATATCCACGGTGTCTTCAGCTTCAGATACACCAGGAGCCGGAACTGATAGGAGATCATCTGTGTCGTTGGCTCTCCGACCCTGGGTTTTCCGTCGTGTTACGTCAACGTTGTTTTGCTGAGGACAAATACTTTTGCCAACACTATAATAACCGACAATGAAAGCTGTTATAGTGCTCGAGCCTCTGCTGACCTTTTTTAATATGAACAGTCCCATTCACATTTTTCCTGGCTTAGGACTTGCTAGCACAGAAGCATGCCAAATATTTTTTGTTTTTTTTCTTTTTTCCTTCAGGTTTGTTCCTTTCTTCAACATTACTGGAGAAAACCATTATCATTTCAAATGGGCCATTGTCTAACTTCAGTATGACTTCGGCCTTGGGACTATGTATTTGGCTATGTTAGTGACGGATAACGGAGGGTGGCAGTATGTCCTTCCTGTCTATGTCCCCTGGCAATGTTAGTGATGGATAACAGAGGGTGGCAGTATGTCCTTCTTGTAACCACCACAAGCCCCCCCTCCACCCCTATGTTATTGACGGATAATGGAGGGTGGTAGCAGATTGTTCCTGTCACCACCACAAACTGTTAACCAACACATATATATCCACGGTGTCTTCAGCTTCAGATACACCAGGAGCCGGAACTGATAGGAAATCATCTGTGTCGTTGGCTCCCCGACCCTGGGTTTCCCGTCGTGTTATGTCAACGTTGTTTTGCTGAGGACAAATACTTTTGCCAACACTATACCAAGTGTCAATGAAAGCTGTTATAGTGTTCGAGCCTCTGCTGAACTTTTTTATATGGACAGTCCCTTTCACATTTTTCCTGGCTTAGGACTGGCTAGCACAGAAGCATGCTAAATATTTTTTGTTTTTTTTTCTTTTTACATTCAGGTTTGTTCCTTTCTTCAACATTACTGGAGAAAATCATTATCATTTCAAATGGGCCTTTGTGTAACTTCAGTATGGTTTCGACCTTGGGTCTATGTATTTGACTATGTTAGTGACGGATAACGGAGGGTGGCAGTATGTCCTTCCTGTCTACGTCCCCTGGCAATGTTAGTGATGGATAACAAAGGGTGGCAGTATGTCCTTCTTGTAACAACCACAAGCCCCCCCTCCACCCCTATGTTATTGACAGATAACGGAGGGTGGCAGCAGATTGTTCCTGTCACCACCACAAACTGTTAACCAACACATATATATCCACGGTGTCTTCAGCTTAAGATACACCAGGAGCCGGAACTGATGGGAAATCATCTGTGTCGTTGGCTCCCCGACCCTGGGTTTCCCATCGTGTTACGTCAACGTTGTTTTGCTGAGGACATATACTTTTGTCAACACTATACCAATTGTCAATGAAAGTTGTTATAGTGCTCGAGCCTCTGCTGACCTTTTTTAATATGAACAGTCCCTTTCACATTTTTCCTGGCTTAGGACTGGCTAGCACAGAAGCATGCTAAAAATTTTTTGTTTTTTTTCTTTTTACCTTCAGGTTTGTTCCTTTCTTCAACATTACTGGAGAAAACCATTTTCATTTCAAATGGGCCATTGTCTAACTTCAGTATGGCTTCGACCTTGGGACTATGTATTTGGCTATGTTGGTGACGGATAACGGAGGGTGGCAGTATGTCCTTCCTGTCTATGTCCCCTGGCAATGTTAGTGATGGATAACAGAGGGTGGCAGTATGTCCTTCTTGTAACCACCACAAGCCCCCCCTCCACCCCTATGTTATTGACGGATAACGGAGGGTGGCAGCAGATTGTTCCTGTCACCACCACAAACTGTTAACCAACACATATATATCCACGGTGTCTTCAGCTTCAGATACACCAGGAGCCGGAACTGATAGGAAATCATCTGTGTCGTTGGCTCCCCGACCCTGGGTTTCCCGTCGTGTTACGTCAACGTTGTTTTGCTGAGGACAAATACTTTTGCCAACACTATACCAAGTGTCAATGAAAGCTGTTATAGTGCTCAAGCCTCTGCTGACCTTTTTTAATATGAACAGTCCCTTTCACATTTTTCCTGGCTTAGGACTGGCTAGCATAGAAGTATGCTAAATATTTTTTGTTTTTTTTTCTTTTTACCTTCAGCTTTGTTCCTTTTTTCAACATTACTGGGGAAAACCATTATCATTTCAAATTGGCCATTGTCTAACTTCAGTATGGCTTCGGCCTTGGGACTATGTATTTGGCTATGTTAGAGATGGATAACGGAAGGTGGCAGTATGTCCTTCCTGTCTATGTCCCCTGGCAATGTTAGTGATGGATAACAGAGGGTGACAGTATGTCCTTCTTGTAACCACCACAAGCCCCCCCTCCACCCCTATCTTATTGACGGATAACGGAGGGTGGCAGCAGATTGTTCCTGTCACAACCACAAACTGTTAACCAACACATATATATCCACGGTGTCTTCAGCTTCAGATACACCAGGAGCCGGAACTGATAGGAAATCATGTGTGTCGTTGGCTCCCCAACCCTGGGTTTCCCGTCGTGTTACGACAACGTTGTTTTGCTGAGGACAAATACTTTTGCCAACACTATACCAACCGTCAATGAAAGCTGTTATAGTGCTCGAGACTCGGCTGGCCTTTTTTAATATGAACAGTCCCTTTCACATTTTTCCTGGCTTAGGACTGGCTAGCACAGAAGCATGCTAAATATTTTATGTTTTTTTCTTTTTACCTTCAGGTTTGTTCCTTTCTTCAACATTACTGGAGAAAACCATTATCATTTCAAATGGGCCATTGTCTAACTTCAGTATGGTTTCGTCCTTGGGACTATGTATTTGGCTATGTTAGTGATGGATAACGGAAGGTGGCAGTATGTCCTTCCTGTCTATGTCCCCTGGCAATGTTAGTGATGGATAACAGAGGGTGGCAGTATGTCCTTCTTGTAACCACCACAAGCCCCCTCTCCACCCCTATGTTATTGACGGATAACGGAGGGTGGCAGCAGATTGTTCCTGTCACCACCACAAACTGTTAACCAACACATATATATCCACGGTGTCTTCAGCTTCAGATACACCAGGAGCCGGAACTGATAGGAAATCATCTGTGTCGTTGGCTCCCCGACCCTGGGTTTCCCGTCGTGTTACGTCAACGTTGTTTTGCTGAGGACAAATACTTTTGCCAACACTATACCAAGTGTCAATGAAAGCTGTTATAGTGCTCGAGCCTCTGCTGACCTTTTTTAATATGAACAGTCCCTTTCACATTTTTCCTGGCTTAGGACTGGCTAGCACAGAAGCATGCTAAATATTTTTTTGTTTTTTTTCTTTTTACCTTCAGGTTTGTTCCTTTCTTCAACATTACTGGAGAAAACCATTATCATTTCAAATGGGCCATTGTCTAACTTCAGTATGGCTTCGGCCTTGGGACTATGTATTTGGCTATGTTAGTGACGGATAACGGAGGGTGGCAGTATGTCCTTCCTGTCTATGTCCCCTGGCAATGTTAGTGATGGGTAACAGAGGGTGGCAGTATGTCCTTCTTGTAACCACCACAAGCCCCCCCTCCACCCCTATGTTATTGACGGATAACGGAGGGTGGCAGCAGATTGTTCCTGTCACCACCACAAACTGTTAACCAACACATATATATCCACGGTGTCTTCAGCTTCAGATACACCAGGAGCCGGAACTGATAGGAAATCATCTGTGTCGTTGGCTCTCCGACCCTGGGTTTTCCGTCGTGTTACGTCAACGTTGTTTTGCTGAGGACAAATACTTTTGCCAACACTATACCAACCGTCAATGAAAGCTGTTATAGTGCTCGAGCCTCTGCTGACCTTTTTTAATATGAACAATCCCTTTCACATTTTTCCTGGCTTAGGACTGGCTAGCACAGCACCATGCTAAATATTTTTTTTTTCTTTTTACCTTCAGGTTTGTTCCTTTCTTCAACATTACTGGAGAAAACCATTATCATTTCAAATGGGCCATTGTCTAACTTCAATATGGCTTCGGCCTTGGGACTATGTATTTGGCTATGTTAGTGACGGATAATGGAGGGTGGCAGTATGTCCTTCCTGTCTATGTCCCCTGGCAATGTTAGTGATGGATAACAGAGGGTGGCAGTATGTCCTTCTTGAACCACCACAAGCCCCCCCTCCACCCCTATGTTATTGACGGATAACGGAGGGTGGCAGCAGATTGTTCCTGTCACCACCACAAACTGTTAACCAACACATATATATCCACGGAGTCTTCAGCTTAAGATACACCAGGAGTTGGAACTGATAGGAAATCATCTGTGTCGTTGGCTCCCAGAACCTGAGTTTCCCGTCGTGTTACGTCACCGTTGTTTTGCTGAGGACAAATACTTTTGCCAACACTGTACCAACCGTCATGAAATCTGTTATAGTGCTCGACCCTCTGCTGATCTTTTTTAATATGAACAGTCCCTTTCACATTTTTCCTGGCTTAGGACTGGCTAGCACAGAAGCATGCTAAATATTTTTTGTTTTTTTTTTTCTTTTTACCTTCTGGTTTGTTCCTTTCTTCAACATTACTGGAGAAAACCATTATCATTTCAAATGGGCCATTGTCTAACTTCAGTATGGCTTCGGCCTTGGGACTATGTATTTGGCTATGTTAGTGACGGATAACGGAGGGTGGCAGTATGTCCTGCCTGTCTATGTCCCCTGGCAATGTTGGTGATGGATAACAGAGGGTGGCAGTATGTCCTTCTTGTAACCACCACAAGCCCCCCCTCCACCCCTATGTTATTGACGGATAACGGAGGGTGGCAGCAGATTGTTCCTGTCACCACCACAAACTGTTAACCAACACATATATATCCACGGTGTCTTCAGCTTCAGATACACCAGGAGCCGGAACTGATAGGAAATCATCTGTGTCGTTGGCTCCCCGACCCTGGGTTTCCCATCGTGTTACGTCAACGTTTTTATGCTGAGGACAAATACTTTTGCCAACACTATACCAACCGTCAATGAAATCTTTTATAGTGCTCGAGCCTCTGCTGACCTTTTTTAATATGAACAGTCCCTTTCACATTTTTCCTGGCTTAGGACTGGCTAGCCCAGAAGCATGCTAAATATTTTTTGTTTTTTTTTCTTTTTACTTTCAGGTTTGTTCCTTTCTTCAACATTACTGGAGAAAACCATTATCATTTCAAATGGGCCATTGTCTAACTTCAGTATGGCTTCGGCCTTGGGACTATGTATTTGGCTATGTTAGTGACGGATAACGGAGGGTGGCAGTATGTCCTGCCTGTCTATGTCCCCTGGCAATGTTGGTGATGGATAACAGAGGGTGGCAGTATGTCCTTCTTGTAACCACCACAAGCCCCCCCTCCTCCCCTATGTTATTGACGGATAACGGAGGGTGGCAGCAGATTGTTCCTGTCACCACCACAAACTGTTAACCAACACATATATATCCACGGTGTCTTCAGCTTCAGATACACCAGCAGCCGGAACTGATGGGAAATCATCTGTGTCGTTGGCTCCCCGACCCTGGGTTTCCCGTCGTGTTACGTCAACGTTGTTTTGCTGAGGACAAATACTTTTGCCAACACTATACCAAGCGTCAATGAAAGCTGTTATAGTGCTCGAGCCTCTGCTGACCTTTTTTAATATGAACAGTCCCTTTCACATTTTTCCTGGCTTAGGACTGGCTAGCACAGAAGCATGCTAAATATTTTTTGTTTTTTTTCTTTTTACCTTCAGGTTTGTTCCTTTCTTCAACATTACTGGAGAAAACCATTATCATTTCAAATGGGCCATTGTCTAACTTCAGTATGGCTTCGGCCTTAGGGACTATGTATTTGGCTATGTTAGTGACGGATAACGGAGGGTGGCAGTATGTCCTTCCTGTCTATGTCCCCTGGCAATGTTAGTGATGGATAACAGAGGGTGGCAGTATGTCCTACTTGTAACCACCACAAGCCCCCCCTCCACCCCTATGTTATTGATGGATAACGGAGGGTGGCAGCAGATTGTTCCTGTCACCACCACAAACTGTTAACCAACACATATATATCCACGGTGTCTTCAGCTTCAGATACACCAGGAGCCGGAACTGATAGGAAATCATCTGTGTCGTTGGCTCCCCGACCCTGGGTTTCCCGTCGTGTTACGTCAACGTTGTTTTGCTGAGGACAAATACTTTTGCCAACACTATACCAAGCGTCAATGAAAGCTGTTATAGTGCTCGAGCCTCTGCTGAACCTTTCTTAATATGAACAGTCCCTTTCACATTTTTCCTGGCTTAGGAATGGCTAGCACAGAAGCATGCTAAATATTTTTTGTTTTTTTCATTTTACCTTCAGGTTTGTTCCTTTCTTCAACATTACTGGAGAAAACCATTATCATTTCAAATGGGCCATTGTCTAACTTCAGTATGGCTTCGGCCTTGGGACTATGTATTTGGCTATATTAGTGACGGATAACGGAGGGTGGCAGTATGTCCTTCCTGTCTATGTCCCCTGGCAATGTTAGTGATGGATAACAGAGGGTGGCAGTATGTCCTTCTTGTAACCACCACAAGCCCTCCCTCCAACCCTATGTTATTGACGGATAACGGAGGGTGGCAGCAGATTGTTCCTGTCACAACCACAAACTGTTAACCAACAAATATATATATACACGGTGTCTTCAGCTTAAGATACACCAGGAGCCGGAACTGATAGGAAATCATCTGTGTCGTTGGCTCCCCGACCCTGGGTTTCCCGTCGTGTTACGTCAACGTTGTTTTGCTGAGGACAAATACTTTTGCCAACACTATACCAAGTGTCAATGAAAGCTGTTATAGTGCTCGAGCCTCTGCTGACCTTTTTTAATATGTACAGTCCCTTTCACATTTTTCCTGGCTTAGGACTGGCTAGCACAGAAGCATGCTAAATATTTTTTGTTTTTTTTCTTTTTACCTTCAGGTTTGTTCCTTTCTTCAACATTACTGGAGAAAACCATTATCATTTCAAATGGGCCATTGTCTAACTTCAGTATGGTTTCGGCCTTGGGACTATGTATTTGGCTATGTTAGTGACGGATAACGGAGGGTGGCAGTATGTCCTTCCTGTCTATGTCCCCTGGCAATGTTAGTGATGGATAACAGAGGGTGGCAGTATGTCCTTCTTGTAACCACCACAAGCCCCCCCTCCACCCCTATGTAATTGACGGATAACGGAGGGTGGCAGCAGATTGTTCCTGTCACCACCACAAACTGTTAACCAACACATATATATCCACGGTATCTTCAGCTTCAGATACACCAGGAGCCGGAACTGATAGGAAATCATCTGTGTCGTTGGGTCCCCGACCCTGGGTTTCCCGTCGTGTTACGTCAACGTTGTTTTGCTGAGGACAAGTACTTTTGCCAACACTATACCAACCGTCAATGAAAGCTGTTATAGTGCTCGAGCCTCTGCTGACCTTTTTTAATATGAACAGTCCCTTTCACATTTTTCCTGGCTTAGGACTGGCTAGCACAGAAGCATGCTAAATATTTTTTGTTTTTTTTCTTTTTATCTTCAGGTTTGTTCCTTTCTTCAACATTACTGGAGAAAACCATTATCATTTCAAATGGGGCATTGTCTATCTTCAGTATGGCTTTGGCCTTGGGACTATGTATTTGGCTATGTTAGTGACGGATAATGGAGGGTGGCAGTATGTCCTTCCTGTCTATGTCCCCTGGCAATGTTAGTGATGGATAACAGAGGGTGGCAGTATGTCCTTCTTGTAACCACCACAAGCCCCCCCTCCACCCCTATTTTATTGACGGATAACGGAGGGTGGCAGCAGATTGTTCCTGTCACCACCACAAACTGTTAACATAACACATATATATCCACGGTGTCTTCAGCTTCAGATACACCAGGAGCCGGAACTGATAGGAAATCATCTGTGTCGTTGGTTCCCCGACAATGGGTTTCCCGTCGTGTTACATCAACGTTGTTTTGCTGAGGACAAATAATTTTGCCAACACTATACCAAGTGTCAATGAAAGCTGTTATAGTGCTCGAGCCTCTGCTGACCTTTTTTAATATGAACAGTCCCTTTCACATTTTTCCTGGCTTAGGACTGGCTAGCACAGAAGCATGCTAAATATTTTTTGTTTTTTTTCTATTTACCTTCAGGTTCGTTCCTTTCTACAACATTACTGGAGAAAATCATTATCATTTCAAATGGGCCATTGTCTAACTTCAGTATGGCTTCGGCCTTGGGACTATGTATTTGGCTATGTTAGTGACGGATAACGGAGGGTGGCAGTATGTCCTTCCTGTCTATGTCCCCTGGCAATGTTAGTGATGGATAACAGAGGGTGGCAGTATGTCCTTCTTGTAACCACCACAAGCCCCCCTCCACCCCTATGTTATTGACGGATAACGGGGGTTGGCAGCAATTTGTTCCTGTCACCACCTCAAACTGTTAACCAACACATATATATCCACGGTGTCTTCAGCTTCAGATACACCAGGAGCCGGAACTGATAGGAAATCATCTGTGTCGTTGGCTCCCCGACCCTGGGTTTCCCGTCGTGTTACGTCAACGTTGTTTTGCTGAGGACAAATACTTTTGCCAACACTATACCAAGTGTCAATGAAAGCTGTTATAGTGCTCGAGCCTCTGCTGACCTTTTTCAATATGAACAGTCCCTTTCACATTTTTCCTGGCTTAGGACTGGCTAGCACAGAAGCATGCTAAATATTTTTTGTTTTTTTTCTTTTTACCTTCAGGTTTGTTCCTTTCTTCAACATTACTGGAGAAAACCATTATCATTTCAAATGGGCCATTGTCTAACATCAGTATGGCTTCGGCCTTGGGACTATGTATTTGGCTATGTTAGTGACGGATAACGGAGGGTGGCAGTATGTCCTTCCCGTCTATGTCCCCTGGCAATGTTAGTGATGGATAACAGAGGGTGGCAGTATGTCCTTCTTGTAACCACCACAAGCCCCCCCTCCACCCCTATGTTATTGACGGATAACGGAGGGTGGCAGCAGATTGTTCCTGTCACCACCACAAACTGTTAACCAACACATATATATCCACGGTGTCTTCAGCTTCAGATACACCAGGAGCCGGAACTGATAGGAAATCATCTGTGTCGTTGGCTCCCCGACCCTGGGTTTCCCGTCGTGTTACGTCAACGTTGTTTTGCTGAGGACAAATACTTTTGCCAACACTATACCAACCGACAATGAAAGCTGTTATAGTGCTCGAGCCTCTGCTGACCTTTTTTAATATGAACAGTCCCTTTCACATTTTTCCTGGCTTACGACTGACTAGCACAGAAGCATGCTAAATATTTTTTGTTTTTTTCTATTTACCTTCAGGTTTGTTCCTTTCTTCAACATTACTGGAGAAAACCATTATCATTTCAAATGGGCCATTGTCTAACTTCAGTATGGCTTCGGCCTTGGGACTATGTATTTGGCTATGTTAGTGACGGATAACGGAGGGTGGCAGTATGTCCTTCCTGTCTATATCCCCTGGCAATGTTAGTGATGGATAACAGAGGGTGGCAGTATGTCCTTCTTGTAACCACCACAAGCCCCCCCTCCACCCCTATGTTATTGACTCATAACGGAGAGTGGCAGCAGATTGTTCCTGTCACCACCACAAACTGTTAACCAACACATATATATCCACGGTGTCTTCAGCTTCAGATACACCAGGAGCCGGAACTGATAGGAAATCATCTGTGTCGTTGGCCCCCCAACCCTGGGTTTCCCGTCGTGTTACGTCAACGTTGTTTTGCTGAGGACAAATACTTTCGCCAACACTATACCAAGTGTCAATGAAATCTGTTATAGTGCTCGACCCTCTGCTGACCTTTTTTAATATGAACAGTCCCTTTCACATTTTTCCTGGCTTAGGACTGGCTAGCACAGAAGCATGCTAAATATTTTTTGTTTTTTTTTCTTTTTACCTTCAGGTTTGTTCCTTTCTTCAACATTACTGGAGAAAACCATTATCATTTCAAATGGGCCATTGTCTAACTTCAGTATGGCTTCGGCCTTGGGACTATGTATTTGGCTATGTTAGTGACGGATAACGGAGGGTGGCAGTATGTCCTGCCTGTCTATGTCCCCTGGCAATGTTGGTGATGGATAACAGAGGGTGGCAGTATGTCCTTCTTGTAACCACCACAAGCCCCCCCTCCTCCCCTATGTTATTGACGGATAACGGAGGGTGGCAGCAGATTGTTCCTGTCACCACCACAAACTGTTAACCAACACATATATATCCACGGTGTCTTCAGCTTCAGATACACCAGGAGCCGGAACTGATAGGAAATCATCTGTGTCGTTGGCTCCCCGACCCTGGGTTTCCCGTCGTGTTACGTCAACGTTGTTTTGCTGAGGACAAATACTTTTGCCAACACTATACCAACCGTCAATGAAAGCTGTTATAGTGCTCGAGCCTCTGCTGCCCTTTTTTAATATGAACAGTCCCTTTCACATTTTTCCTGGCTTAGGACTGGCTAGCACAGAAGCATGCTAAATATTTTTTGTTTTTTTTCTTTTTACATTCAGGTTTGTTCCTTTCTTCAACATTACTGGAGAAAACCATTATCATTTCAAATGGGCCATTGTCTAACTTCAGTATGGCTTCGGCCTTAGGGACTATGTATTTGGCTATGTTAGTGACGGATAACGGAGGGTGGCAGTATGTCCTTCCTGTCTATGTCCCCTGGCAATGTTAGTGATGGATAACAGAGGGTGGCAGTATGTCCTTCTTGTAACCACCACAAGCCCCCCCTCCACCCCTATGTTATTGATGGATAACGGAGGGTGGCAGCAGATTGTTCCTGTCACCACCACAAACTGTTAACCAACACATATATATCCACGGTGTCTTCAGCTTCAGATACACCAGGAGCCGGAACTGATAGGAAATCATCTGTGTCGTTGGCTCCCCGACCCTGGGTTTCCCGTCGTGTTACGTCAACGTTGTTTTGCTGAGGACAAATACTTTTGCCAACACTATACCAACCGTCAATGAAAGCTGTTATAGTGCTCGAGCCTCTGCTGACCTTTTTTAATATGAACAGCCCCTTTCACATTTTTCCTGGCTTAGGACTGGCTAGCACAGAAGCATGCTAAATATTTTTTGTTTTTTTTCTTTTTACCTTCAGGTTTGTTCCTTTCTTCAACATTACTGGAGAAAACCATTATCATTTCAAATGGGCCATTGTCTAACTTCAGTATGGCTTCGGCCTTGGGACTATGTATTTGGCTATGTTAGTGACGGATAACGGAGGGTGGCAGTATGTCCTTCCTGTCTATGTCACCTGGCAATGTTAGTGATGGATAACAGAGGGTGGCAGTATGTCCTTCTTGTAACCACCACAAGCCCCCCCTCCACCCCTATGTTATTGACGGATAACGGAGGGTGGCAGCAGATTGTTCCTGTCACCACCACAAACTGTTAACCAACACATATATATCCACGGTGTCTTCAGCTTCAGATACACCAGGAGCCGGAACTGATAGGAAATCATCTGTGTCGTTGGCTCCCCGACCCTGGGTTTCCCGTCGTGTTACGTCAACGTTGCTTTGCTGAGGACAAATACTTTTGCCAACACTATACCAAGTGTCAATGAAAGCTGTTATAGTGCTCGAGCCTCTGCTGACCTTTTTTAATATGAACAGTCCCTTTCACATTTTTCCTGGCTTAGGACTGGCTAGCACAGAAGCATGCTAAATATTTTTTGTTTTTTTCCTTTTACCTACAGGATTGTTCCTTTCTTCAACATTACTGGAGAAAACCATTATCATTTCAAATGGGCCATTGTCTAACTTCAGTATGGCTTCGGCCTTGGGACTATGTATTTGGCTATGTTAGTGACGGATAACGGAGGGTGGCAGTATGTCCTTCCTGTCTATATCCCCTGGCAATGTTAGTGATGGATAACAGAGGGTGGCAGTATGTCCTTCTTGTAACCACCACAAGCCCCCCCTCCACCCCTATGTTATTGACTCATAATGGAGAGTGGCAGCAGATTGTTCCTGTCACCACCACAAGCTGTTAACCAACACATATATATCCACGGTGTCTTCAGCGTCAGATACACCAGGAGCCGGAACTGATAGGAAATCATCTGTGTCGTTGGGTTCCCGACCCTGGGTTTCCCGTCGTGTTACGTCAACGTTGTTTTGCTGAGGACAAATACTTTTGCCAAAACTATACCAACCGTCAGTGAAAGGTGTTATAGTGCTCGAGCCTCTGCTGACCTTTTTTAATATGAACAGTCCCTTTCACATTTTTCCTGGCTTAGGACTGGCTAGCACAGATGCATGCTAAATATTTTTTGTTTTTTTTTCTTTTTACCTTCAGGTTTGTTCCTTTCTTCACGTTACTGGAGAAAACCATTATCATTTCAAATGGGCCATTGTCTAACTTCAGTATGGCTTCGGCCTTGGGACTATGTATTTGGCTATGTTAGTGACGGATAACGGAGGGTGGCAGTATGTCCTTCCTGTCTATGTCCCCTGGCAATGTTAGTGATGGATAACAGAGAGTGGCAGTATGTCCTTCTTGTAACCACCACAAGCCCCCCTTCCACCCCTATGTTATTGACAGATAACGGAGGGTGGCAGCAGATTGTTCCTGTCACCACCACAAACTGTTAACCAACACATATATATCCACGGTGTCTTCAGCGTCAGATACACCAGGAGACGGAACTGATCGGAAATCATCTGTGTCGTTGGCTCCCCGACCCTGGGTTTCCCGTCGTGTTACGTCAACGTTGTTTTGCTGAGGACAAATACTTTTGCCAATACTATACCAACCGCCAATGAAAGCTGTTATAGTGCTCGAGCCTCTGCTGACCTTTTTTAATATGAACAATCCCTTTCACATTTTTCCTGGCTTAGGACTGGCTAGCACAGCAGCATGCTAAATATTTTTTTTTTTCTTTTTACCTTCAGGTTTGTTCCTTTCTTCAACATTACTGGAGAAAACCATTATCATTTCAATTGGGCCATTGTCTAACTTCAATATGGCTTCGGCCTTGGGACTATGTATTTGGCTATGTTAGTGACGGATAATGGAGGGTGGCAGTATGTCCTTCCTGTCTATGTCCCCTGGCAATGTTAGTGATGGATAACAGAGGGTGGCAGTATGTCCTTCTTGAACCACCACAAGCCCCCCCTCCACCCCTATGTTATTGACGGATAACGGAGGGTGGCAGCAGATTGTTCCTGTCACCACCACAAACTGTTAACCAACACATATATATCCACGGTGTCTTCAGCTTAAGATACACCAGGAGTTGGAACTGATAGGAAATCATCTGTGTCGTTGACTCCCAGACCCTGAGATTCCCGTCGTGTTACGTCACCGTTGTTTTGCTGAGGACAAATACTTTTGCGAACACTGTACCAACCGTCAATGAAATCTGTTATAGTGCTCGACCCTCTGCTGACCTTTTTTAATATGAACAGTCCCTTTCACATTTTTCCTGGCTTAGGACTGGCTAGCACAGAAGCATGCTAAATATTTTTTGTTTTTTTCTCTTTTTACCTTCAGGTTTGTTCCTTTCTTCAACATTACTGGAGAAAACCTTTATCATTTCAAATGGGCCATTGTCTAACTTCAGTATGGCTTCGGCCTTGGGACTATGTATTTGGCTATGTTAGTGACGGATAACGGAGGGTGGCAGTATGTCCTGCCTGTCTATGTCCCCTGGCAATGTTAGTGATGGATAACAGAGGGTGGCAGTATGTCCTTCTTGTAACCACCACAAGCCCCCCCTCCTCCCCTATGTTATTGACGGATAACGGAGGGTGGCAGCAGATTGTTCCTGTCACCACCACAAACTGTTAACCATCACATATATATCCACGGTGTCTTCAGCTTCAGATACACCAGGAGCCGGAACTGATAGGAAATCATCTGTGTCGTTGGCTCCCCGACCCTGGGTTTCCCGTCGTGTTACGTCAACGTTGTTTTGCTGTGGACAAATACTTTTGCCAACACTATACCAACCGTCAATGAAAGCTGTTATAGTGCTCGAGCCTCTGCTGACCTTTTTTGATATGAACAGTCCCTTTCACATTTTTCCTGGCTTAGGACTGGCTAGCACAGAAGCATGCTAAATATTTTTTGTTTTTTTTCTTTTTACCTTCAGGTTTGTTCCTTTCTTCAACATTACTGGAGAAAACCATTATCATTTCAAATGGGCCATTGTCTAACTTCAGTATGGTTTCGGCCTTGGGACTATGTATTTGGCTATGTTAGTGACGGATAACGGAGGGTGGCAGTATGTCCTGCCTGTCTATGTCCCCTGGCAATGTTAGTGATGGATAACAGAGGGTGGCAGTATGTCCTTCTTGTAACCACCACAAGCCCCCACTCCACCCCTATGTTATTGACGGATAACGGAGGGTGGCAGCAGATTGTTCCTGTCACCACCACAAACTGTTAACCAACACATATATATCCACGGTATCTTCAGCTTCAGATACACCAGGAGCCGGAACTGATAGGAAATCATCAGTGTCGTTGGCTCCCCGACCCTGGGTTTCCCGTCGTGTTACGTCAACGTTGTTTTGCTGAGGACAAATACTTTTGCCAACACTATACCAAGCGTCAATGAAAGCTGTTATAGTGCTCGAGCCTCTGCTGACCTTTTTTAATATGAACAGTCCCTTTCACATTTTTCCTGGCTTAGGACTGGCTAGCACAGAAGCATGCTAAATATTTTTTGTTTTTTTTCTTTTTACCTTCAGGTTTGTTCCTTTCTTCACCATTACTCTAGAAAACCATTATCATTTCAAATGGGCCATTGTCTAACTTCAGTATGGCTTTGGCCTTGGGACTATGTATTTGGCTATGTTAGTGACGGATAACGGAGGGTGGCAGTATGTCCTTCCTGTCTATGTCCCCTGGCAATGTTAGTGATGGATAACAGAGGGTGGCAGTATGTCCTTCTTGTAACCACCACAAGCCCCCCCTCCACCCCTATGTTATTGACGGATAACGGAGGGTGGCAGCAGATTGTTCCTGTCACCACCACAAACTGTTAACATAACACATATATATCCACGGTGTCTTCAGCTTCGGATACACCAGGAGCCGGAACTGATAGGAAATCATCTGTGTCGTTGGGTCCCCGACCCTGGGTTTCCCGTCGTGTTACGTCAACGTTGTTTTGCTGAGGACAAATACTTTTGCCAACACTATACCAAGTATCAATGAAAGCTGTTATAGTGCTCGAGCCTCTGCTGACCTTTTTTAATATGAACAGTCCCTTTCACATTTTTCCTGGCTTAGGACTGGCTAGCACAGAAGCATGCTAAAAATTTTTTTTTTTTTCTTTTTACCTTCAGGTTTGTTCCTTTCTTCAACATTACTGGAGAAAACCATTATCATTTCAAATGGGCCATTGTCAAACTTCAGTATGGCTTCGGCCTTGGGACTATGTATTTGGCTATGTTAGTGACGGATAACGGAGGGTGGCAGTATGTCCTTCCTGTCTATGTCCCCTGGCAATGTTAGTGATGGATAACAGAGGGTGGCAGTATGTCCTTCTTGTAACCACCACAAGCCCCCCCTCCACACCTATGTTATTGACGGATAACGGAGAGTGGCAGCAGATTGTTCCTGTCACCACCACAAACTGTTAACCATCACATATATATCCACGGTGTCTTGAGCTTCAGATACACCAGGAGCCGGAACTGATAGGAAATCATCTGTGTCGTTGGCTCCCCGACCCTGGGTTTCCCGTCGTGTTACGTCAACGTTGTTTTGCTGAGGACAAATACTTTTGCCAACACTATACCAACCGTCAATGAAATCTGTTATAGTGCTCGAGCCTCTGCTGACCTTTTTTAATATGAACAGTCCCTTTCACATTTTTCCTGGCTTAGGACTGGCTAGCACAGAAGCATGCTAAATATTTTTTGTTTTTTTTTCTTTTTACCTTCAGGTTTGTTCCTTTCTTCAACATTACTGGAGAAAACCATTATCATTTCAAATGGGCCATTGTCCAACTTCAGTATGGCTTCGGCCTTGGGACTATGTATTTGGCTATGTTAGTGACGGATAACGGAGGGTGGCAGTATGTCCTGCCTGTCTATGTCCCCTGGCAATGTTGGTGATGGATAACAGAGGGTGGCAGTATGTCCTTCTTGTAACCACCACAAGCCCCTCCTCCTCCCCTAGGTTATTGACGGATAACGGAGGTTGGCAGCAGATTGTTCCTGTCACCACCACAAACTGTTAACCAACACATATATATCCACGGTGTCTTCAGCTTCAGATACACCAGGAGCCGGAACTGATAGGAAATCATCTGTGTCGTTGGCTCCCCGACCCTGGGTTTCCCGTCGTGTTACGTCAACGTTGTTTTGCTGTGGACAAATACTTTTGCCAACACTATACCAACCGTCAATGAAAGCTGTTATAGTGCTCGAGCCTCTGCTGACCTTTTTTGATATGAACAGTCCCTTTCACATTTTTCCTGGCTTAGGACTGGCTAGCACAGCAGCATGCTAAATATTTTTTTTTTTCTTTTTACCTTCAGGTTTGTTCCTTTCTTCAACATTACTGGAGAAAACCATTATCATTTCAATTGGGCCATTGTCTAACTTCAATATGGCTTCGGCCTTGGGACTATGTATTTGGCTATGTTAGTGACGGATAATGGAGGGTGGCAGTATGTCCTTCCTGTCTATGTCCCCTGGCAATGTTAGTGATGGATAACAGAGGGTGGCAGTATGTCCTTCTTGAACCACCACAAGCCCCCCCTCCACCCCTATGTTATTGACGGATAACGGAGGGTGGCAGCAGATTGTTCCTGTCACCACCACAAACTGTTAACCAACACATATATATCCACGGTGTCTTCAGCTTAAGATACACCAGGAGTTGGAACTGATAGGAAATCATCTGTGTCGTTGACTCCCAGACCCTGAGATTCCCGTCGTGTTACGTCACCGTTGTTTTGCTGAGGACAAATACTTTTGCGAACACTGTACCAACCGTCAATGAAATCTGTTATAGTGCTCGACCCTCTGCTGACCTTTTTTAATATGAACAGTCCCTTTCACATTTTTCCTGGCTTAGGACTGGCTAGCACAGAAGCATGCTAAATATTTTTTGTTTTTTTCTCTTTTTACCTTCAGGTTTGTTCCTTTCTTCAACATTACTGGAGAAAACCTTTATCATTTCAAATGGGCCATTGTCTAACTTCAGTATGGCTTCGGCCTTGGGACTATGTATTTGGCTATGTTAGTGACGGATAACGGAGGGTGGCAGTATGTCCTGCCTGTCTATGTCCCCTGGCAATGTTAGTGATGGATAACAGAGGGTGGCAGTATGTCCTTCTTGTAACCACCACAAGCCCCCCCTCCTCCCCTATGTTATTGACGGATAACGGAGGGTGGCAGCAGATTGTTCCTGTCACCACCACAAACTGTTAACCATCACATATATATCCACGGTGTCTTCAGCTTCAGATACACCAGGAGCCGGAACTGATAGGAAATCATCTGTGTCGTTGGCTCCCCGACCCTGGGTTTCCCGTCGTGTTACGTCAACGTTGTTTTGCTGTGGACAAATACTTTTGCCAACACTATACCAACCGTCAATGAAAGCTGTTATAGTGCTCGAGCCTCTGCTGACCTTTTTTGATATGAACAGTCCCTTTCACATTTTTCCTGGCTTAGGACTGGCTAGCACAGAAGCATGCTAAATATTTTTTGTTTTTTTTCTTTTTACCTTCAGGTTTGTTCCTTTCTTCAACATTACTGGAGAAAACCATTATCATTTCAAATGGGCCATTGTCTAACTTCAGTATGGTTTCGGCCTTGGGACTATGTATTTGGCTATGTTAGTGACGGATAACGGAGGGTGGCAGTATGTCCTGCCTGTCTATGTCCCCTGGCAATGTTAGTGATGGATAACAGAGGGTGGCAGTATGTCCTTCTTGTAACCACCACAAGCCCCCACTCCACCCCTATGTTATTGACGGATAACGGAGGGTGGCAGCAGATTGTTCCTGTCACCACCACAAACTGTTAACCAACACATATATATCCACGGTATCTTCAGCTTCAGATACACCAGGAGCCGGAACTGATAGGAAATCATCAGTGTCGTTGGCTCCCCGACCCTGGGTTTCCCGTCGTGTTACGTCAACGTTGTTTTGCTGAGGACAAATACTTTTGCCAACACTATACCAAGCGTCAATGAAAGCTGTTATAGTGCTCGAGCCTCTGCTGACCTTTTTTAATATGAACAGTCCCTTTCACATTTTTCCTGGCTTAGGACTGGCTAGCACAGAAGCATGCTAAATATTTTTTGTTTTTTTTCTTTTTACCTTCAGGTTTGTTCCTTTCTTCACCATTACTGGAGAAAACCATTATCATTTCAAATGGGCCATTGTCTAACTTCAGTATGGCTTTGGCCTTGGGACTATGTATTTGGCTATGTTAGTGACGGATAACGGAGGGTGGCAGTATGTCCTTCCTGTCTATGTCCCCTGGCAATGTTAGTGATGGATAACAGAGGGTGGCAGTATGTCCTTCTTGTAACCACCACAAGCCCCCCCTCCACCCCTATGTTATTGACGGATAACGGAGGGTGGCAGCAGATTGTTCCTGTCACCACCACAAACTGTTAACATAACACATATATATCCACGGTGTCTTCAGCTTCGGATACACCAGGAGCCGGAACTGATAGGAAATCATCTGTGTCGTTGGGTCCCCGACCCTGGGTTTCCCGTCGTGTTACGTCAACGTTGTTTTGCTGAGGACAAATACTTTTGCCAACACTATACCAAGTATCAATGAAAGCTGTTATAGTGCTCGAGCCTCTGCTGACCTTTTTTAATATGAACAGTCCCTTTCACATTTTTCCTGGCTTAGGACTGGCTAGCACAGAAGCATGCTAAAAATTTTTTTTTTTTTCTTTTTACCTTCAGGTTTGTTCCTTTCTTCAACATTACTGGAGAAAACCATTATCATTTCAAATGGGCCATTGTCAAACTTCAGTATGGCTTCGGCCTTGGGACTATGTATTTGGCTATGTTAGTGACGGATAACGGAGGGTGGCAGTATGTCCTTCCTGTCTATGTCCCCTGGCAATGTTAGTGATGGATAACAGAGGGTGGCAGTATGTCCTTCTTGTAACCACCACAAGCCCCCCCTCCACACCTATGTTATTGACGGATAACGGAGAGTGGCAGCAGATTGTTCCTGTCACCACCACAAACTGTTAACCATCACATATATATCCACGGTGTCTTGAGCTTCAGATACACCAGGAGCCGGAACTGATAGGAAATCATCTGTGTCGTTGGCTCCCCGACCCTGGGTTTCCCGTCGTGTTACGTCAACGTTGTTTTGCTGAGGACAAATACTTTTGCCAACACTATACCAACCGTCAATGAAATCTGTTATAGTGCTCGAGCCTCTGCTGACCTTTTTTAATATGAACAGTCCCTTTCACATTTTTCCTGGCTTAGGACTGGCTAGCACAGAAGCATGCTAAATATTTTTTGTTTTTTTTTCTTTTTACCTTCAGGTTTGTTCCTTTCTTCAACATTACTGGAGAAAACCATTATCATTTCAAATGGGCCATTGTCCAACTTCAGTATGGCTTCGGCCTTGGGACTATGTATTTGGCTATGTTAGTGACGGATAACGGAGGGTGGCAGTATGTCCTGCCTGTCTATGTCCCCTGGCAATGTTGGTGATGGATAACAGAGGGTGGCAGTATGTCCTTCTTGTAACCACCACAAGCCCCTCCTCCTCCCCTAGGTTATTGACGGATAACGGAGGTTGGCAGCAGATTGTTCCTGTCACCACCACAAACTGTTAACCAACACATATATATCCACGGTGTCTTCAGCTTCAGATACACCAGGAGCCGGAACTGATAGGAAATCATCTGTGTCGTTGGCTCCCCGACCCTGGGTTTCCCGTCGTGTTACGTCAACGTTGTTTTGCTGAGGACAAATACTTTTGCCAACACTATACCAACCGTCAATGAAAGCTGTTATAGTGCTCGAGCCTCTGCTGACCTTTTTTAATATGAACAGTCCCTTTCACATTTTTCCTGGCTTAGGACTCGCTAGCACAGAAGCATGCTAAATATTTTTTGTTTTTTTTCTTTTTACATTCAGGTTTGTTCCTTTCTTCAACATTACTGGAGAAAACCATTGTCATTTCAAATGGGCCATTGTCTAACTTCAGTATGGCTTCGGCCTTGGGACTATGTATTTGGCTATGTTAGTGATGGATAACGGAGGGTGGCAGTATGTCCTTCCTGTCTATGTCCCCTGGCAAAGTTAGTGATGGATAACAGAGGGTGGCAGTATGTCCTTCTTGTAACCACCACAAGCCCCCCCTCCACCCCTATGTTATTGACTCATAACGGAGGGTGGCAGCAGATTGTTCCTGTCACCACCACAAACTGTTAACCAACACATATATATACACGGTGTCTTCAGCTTAAGATACACCAGGAGCCGGAACTGATAGGAAATCACCTGTGTCGTTGGCTCCCCGACACTGGGTTTCCCGTCGTGTTACGTCAACGTTGTTTTGCTGAGGACAAATACTTTTGCCAACACTATACCAACCGTCAATGAAAGCTGTTATAGTGCTCGAGCCTCTGCTGACCTTTTTTGATATGAACAGTCCCTTTCACATTTTTCCTGGCTTAGGACTGGCTAGCACAGAAGCATGCTAAATATTTTTTGTTTTTTTTCTTTTTACCTTCAGGTTTGTTCCTTTCTTCAACATTACTGGAGAAAACCATTATCATTTCAAATGGGCCATTGTCTAACTTCAGTATGGCTTCGGCCTTGGGACTATGTATTTGGCTATGTTAGTGACGGATAACGGAGGGTGGCAGTATGTCCTGCCTGTCTATGTCCCCTGGCAATGTTGGTGATGGATAACAGAGGGTGGCAGTATGTCCTTCTTGTAACCACCACAAGCCCCCCCTCCTCCCCTATGTTATTGACGGATAACGGAGGTTGGCAGCAGATTGTTCCTGTCACCACCACAAACTGTTAACCAACACATATATATCCACGGTGTCTTCAGCTTCAGATACACCAGGAGCCGGAACTGATAGGAAATCATCTGTGTCGTTGGCTCCCCGACCCTGGGTTTCCCGTCGTGTTACGTCAACGTTGTTTTGCTGAGGACAAATACTTTTGCCAACACTATACCAACCGTCAATGAAAGCTGTTATAGTGCTCGAGCCTCTGCTGACCTTTTTTAATATGAACAGTCCCTTTCACATTTTTCCTGGCTTAGGACTCGCTAGCACAGAAGCATGCTAAAAATTTTTTTTTTTCTTTTGACCTTCAGGTTTGTTCCTTTCTTCAACATTACTGGAGAAAACCATTATCATTTCAAATGGGCCATTGTCAAACTTCAGTATGGCTTCGGCCTTGGGACTATGTATTTGGCTATGTTAGTGACGGATAACGGAGGGTGGCAGTATGTCCTTCCTGTCTATGTCCCCTGGCAATGTTAGTGATGGATAACAGAGGGTGGCAGTATGTCCTTCTTGTAACCACCACAAGCCCCCCCTCCACACCTATGTTATTGACGGATAACGGAGAGTGGCAGCAGATTGTTCCTGTCACCACCACAAACTGTTAACCATCACATATATATCCACGGTGTCTTGAGCTTCAGATACACCAGGAGCCGGAACTGATAGGAAATCATCTGTGTCGTTGGCTCCCCGACCCTGGGTTTCCCGCCGTGTTACGTCAACGTTGTTTTGCTGAGGACAAATACTTTTGCCAACACTATACCAACCGTCAATGAAAGCTGTTATAGTGCTCGACCCTCTGCTGACCTTTTTTAATATGAACAGTCCCTTTCACATTTTTCCTGGCTTAGGACTGGCTAGCACAGAAGCATGCTAAATATTTTTTGTTTTTTTTTTCTTTTTACCTTCAGGTTTGTTCCTTTCTTCAACATTACTGGAGAAAACCATTATCATTTCAAATGGGCCATTGTCTAACTTCAGTATGGCTTCGGCCTTGGGACTATGTATTTGGCTATGTTAGTGACGGATAACGGAGGGTGGCAGTATGTCCTGCCTGTCTATGTCCCCTGGCAATGTTGGTGATGGATAACAGAGGGTGGCAGTATGTCCTTCTTGTAACCACTACAAGCCCCCCCTCCTCCCCTATGTTATTGACGGATAACGGAGGGTGGCAGCAGATTGTTCCTGTCACCACCACAAACTGTTAACCAACACATATATATCCACGGTGTCTTCAGCTTCAGATACACCAGGAGCCGGAACTGATAGGAAATCATCTGTGTCGTTGGCTCCCCGACCCTGGGTTTCCCGTCGTTTTACGTCAACGTTGTTTTGCTGAGGACAAATACTTTTGCCAACACTATACCAAGTGTCAATGAAAGCTGTTATAGTGCTCGAGCCTCTGCTGACCTTTTTTAATATGAACAGTCCCTTTCACATTTTTCCTGGCTTAGGACTGGCTAGCACAGAAGCATGCTAAATATTTTTTGTTTTTTTTCTTTTTACATTCAGGTTTGTTCCTTTCTTCAACATTACTGGAGAAAACCATTGTCATTTCAAATGGGCCATTGTCTAACTTCAGTATGGCTTCGGCCTTGGGACTATGTATTTGGCTATGTTAGTGATGGATAACGGAGGGTGGCAGTATGTCCTTCCTGTCTATGTCCCCTGGCAATGTTAGTGATGGATAACAGAGGGTGGCAGTATGTCCTTCTTGTAACCACCACAAGCCCCCCCTCCACCCCTATGTTATTGACTCATAACGGAGGGTGGCAGCAGATTGTTCCTGTCACCACCACAAACTGTTAACCAACACATATATATACACGGTGTCTTCAGCTTAAGATACACCAGGAGCCAGAACTAATAGGAAATCACCTGTGTCGTTGGCTCCCCGACACTGGGTTTCCCGTCGTGTTACGTCAACGTTGTTTTGCTGAGGACAAATACTTTTGCCAACACTATACCAACCGTCAATGAAAGCTGTTATAGTGCTCGAGCCTCTGCTGACCTTTTTTGATATGAACAGTCCCTTTCACATTTTTCCTGGCTTAGGACTGGCTAGCACAGAAGCATGCTAAATATTTTTTGTTTTTTTTCTTTTTACCTTCAGGTTTGTTCCTTTCTTCAACATTACTGGAGAAAACCATTATCATTTCAAATGGGCCATTGTCTAACTTCTGTATGGTTTCGGCCTTGGGACTATGTATTTGGCTATGTTAGTGACGGATAACGGAGGGTGGCAGTATGTCCTTCCTGTCTATGTCCCCTGGCAATGTTAGTGATGGATAACAGAGGGTGGCAGTATGTCCTTCTTGTAACCACCACAAGCCCCCACTCCACCCCTATGTTATTGACGGATAACGGAGGGTGGCAGCAGATTGTTCCTGTCACCACCACAAACTGTTAACCAACACATATATATCCACGGTATCTTCAGCTTCAGATACACCAGGAGCCGGAACTGATAGGAAATCATCTGTGTCGTTGGCTCCCCGACCCTGGGTTTCCCGTCGTGTTACGTCAACGTTGTTTTGCTGAGGACAAATACTTTTGCCAACACTATACCAACCGTCAATGAAAGCTGTTATAGTGCTCGAGCCTCTGCTGACCTTTTTTAATATGAACAGTCCCTTTCACATTTTTCCTGGCTTAGGACTGGCTAGCACAGAAGCATGCTAAAAATTTTTTTTTTTTCTTTTGACCTGCACGTTTGTTCCTTTCTTCAACATTACTGGAGAAAACCATTATCATTTCAAATGGGCCATTGTCTAACTTCAGTATGGCTTCGGCCTTGGGACTATGTATTTGGCTATGTTAGTGACGGATAACGGAGGGTGGCAGTATGTCCTTCCTGTCTATGTCCCCTGGCAATGTTAGTGATGGATAACAGAGGGTGGCAGTATGTCCTTCTTGTAACCACCACAAGCCCCCCCTCCACACCTATGTTATTGACGGATAACGGAGGGTGGCAGCAGATTGTTCCTGTCACCACCACAAACTGTTAACCAACACATATATATCCACGGTGTCTTCAGCGTCAGATACACCAGGAGCCGGAACTGATAGGAAATCATCTGTGTCGTTGGGTCCCCGACCCTGGGTTTCCCGTCGTGTTACGTCAACTTTGATTTGCTGAGGACAAATACTTTTGCCAACACTATACCAACCGTCAATGAAAGCTGTTATAGTGCTCGAGCCTCTGCTGACCTTTTTTAATATGAACAGTCCCTTTCACATTTTTCCTGGCTTAGGACTGGCTAGCACAGAAGCATGCTAAATATTTTTTGTTTTTTTTTCTTTTTACCTTCAGGTTTGTTCCTTTCTTCAACATTACTGGAGAAAACCATTATCATTTCAAATGGGCCATTCTCTAACTTCAGTATGGCTTCGGCCTTGGGACTATGTACTTGGCTATGTTAGTGACGGATAACGGAGGGTGGCAGTATGTCCTTCCTGTCTATGTCCCCTGGCAATGTTAGTGATGGATAACAGAGGGTGGCAGTATGTCCTTCTTGTAACCACTACAAGCCCCCCCTCCACCGCTATGTTATTGTTTCATAACGGAGGGTGGCAGCAGATTGTTCCTGTCACCACCACAAACTGTTAACCAACACATATATATACACGGTGTCTTCAGCTTAAGATACACCAGGAGCCGGAACTGATAGGAAATCACCTGTGTCGTTGGCTCCCCGACACTGGGTTTCCCGTCGTGTTACGTCAACGTTGTTTTGCTGAGGACAAATACTTTTGCCAACACTATACCAACCGTCAATGAAAGCTGTTATAGTGCTCGAGCCTCTGCTGACCTTTTTTGATATGAACAGTCCCTTTCACATTTTTCCTGGCTTAGGACTGGCTAGCACAGAAGCATGCTAAATATTTTTTGTTTTTTTTCTTTTTACCTTCAGGTTTGTTCCTTTCTTCAACATTACTGGAGAAAACCATTATCATTTCAAATGGGCCATTGTCTAACTTCAGTATGGTTTCGGCCTTGGGACTATGTATTTGGCATTGTTAGTGACGGATAACGGAGGGTGGCAGTATGTCCTTCCTGTCTATGTCCCCTGGCAATGTTAGTGATGGATAACAGAGGGTGGCAGTATGTCCTTCTTGTAACCACCACAAGCCCCCCCTCCACCCCTATGTTATTGACGGATAACGGAGGGTGGCAGCAGATTGTTCCTGTCACCACCACAAACTGTTAACCAACACATATATATCCACGGTATCTTCAGCTTCAGATACACCAGGAGCCGGAACTGATAGGAAATCATCTGTGTCGTTGGCTCCCCGACCCTGGGTTTCCCGTCGTGTTACGTCAACGTTGTTTTGCTGAGGACAAATACTTTTGCCAACACTATACCAACCGTCAATGAAAGCTGTTATAGTGCTCGAGCCTCTGCTGACCTTTTTTAATATGAACAGTCCCTTTCACATTTTTCCTGGCTTAGGACTGGCTAGCACAGAAGCATGCTAAATATTTTTTGTTTTTTTTCTTTTTACCTTCAGGTTTGTTCCTTTCTTCAACATTACTGGAGAAAACCATTATCATTTCAAATGGGCCATTGTCTAACTTCAGTATGGCTTTGGCCTTGGGACTATGTATTTGGCTATGTTAGTGACGGATAACGGAGGGTGGCAGTATGTCCTTCCTGTCTATGTCCCCTGGCAATGTTAGTGATGGATAACAGAGGGTGGCAGTATGTCCTTCTTGTAACCACCACAAGCCCCCCCTCCACCCCTATGTTATTGATGGATAACGGAGGGTGGCAGCAGATTGTTCCTGTCACCACCACAAACTGTTAACATAACACATATATATCCACGGTGTCTTCAGCTTCGGATACACCAGGAGCCGGAACTGATAGGAAATCATCTGTGTCGTTGGGTCCCCGACCCTGGGTTTCCCGTCGTGTTACGTCAACGTTGTTTTGCTGAGGACAAATACTTTTGCCAACACTATACCAACCGTCAATGAAAGCTGTTATAGTGCTCGAGCCTCTGCTGACCTTTTTTAATATGAACAGTCCCTTTCACATTTTTCCTGGCTTAGGACTGGCTAGCACAGAAGCATGCTAAAAATTTTTTTTTTTCTTTTGACCTTCAGGTTTGTTCCTTTCTTCAACATTACTGGAGAAAACCATTATCATTTCAAATGGGCCATTGTCAAACTTCAGTATGGCTTCGGCCTTGGGACTATGTATTTGGCTATGTTAGTGACGGATAACGGAGGGTGGCAGTATGTCCTTCCTGTCTATGTCCCCTGGCAATGTTAGTGATGGATAACAGAGGGTGGCAGTATGTCCTTCTTGTAACCACCACAAGCCCCCCCTCCACACCTATGTTATTGACGGATAACGGAGAGTGGCAGCAGATTGTTCCTGTCACCACCACAAACTGTTAACCATCACATATATATCCACGGTGTCTTGAGGTTCAGATACACCAGGAGCCGGAACTGATAGGAAATCATCTGTGTCGTTGGCTCCCCGACCCTGGGTTTCCCGCCGTGTTACGTCAACGTTGTTTTGCTGAGGACAAATACTTTTGCCAACACTATACCAACCGTCAATGAAATCTGTTATAGTGCTCGACCCTCTGCTGACCTTTTTTAATATGAACAGTCCCTTTCACATTTTTCCTGGCTTAGGACTGGCTAGCACAGAAGCATGCTAAATATTTTTTGTTTTTTTTCTTTTTACCTTCAGGTTTGTTCCTTTCTTCAACATTACTGGAGAAAACCATTATCATTTCAAATGGGCCATTGTCTAACTTCAGTATGGCTTTGGCCTTGGGACTATGTATTTGGCTATGTTAGTGACGGATAACGGAGGGTGGCAGTATGTCCTTCCTGTCTATGTCCCCTGGCAATGTTAGTGATGGATAACAGAGGGTGGCAGTATGTCCTTCTTGTAACCACCACAAGCCCCCCCTCCACCCCTATGTTATTGACGGATAACGGAGGGTGGCAGCAGATTGTTCCTGTCACCACCACAAACTGTTAACATAACACATATATATCCACGGTGTCTTCAGCTTCGGATACACCAGGAGCCGGAACTGATAGGAAATCATCTGTGTCGTTGGGTCCCCGACCCTGGGTTTCCCGTCGTGTTACGTCAACGTTGTTTTGCTGAGGACAAATACTTTTGCCAACACTATACCAAGTATCAATGAAAGCTGTTATAGTGCTCGAGCCTCTGCTGACCTTTTTTAATATGAACAGTCCCTTTCACATTTTTCCTGGCTTAGGACTGGCTAGCACAGAAGCATGCTAAAAATTTTTTTTTTTCTTTTGACCTTCAGGTTTGTTCCTTTCTTCAACATTACTGGAGAAAACCATTATCATTTCAAATGGGCCATTGTCAAACTTCAGTATGGCTTCGGCCTTGGGACTATGTATTTGGCTATGTTAGTGACGGATAACGGAGGGTGGCAGTATGTCCTTCCTGTCTATGTCCCCTGGCAATGTTAGTGATGGATAACAGAGGGTGGCAGTATGTCCTTCTTGTAACCACCACAAGCCCCCACTCCACACCTATGTTATTGACGGATAACGGAGAGTGGCAGCAGATTGTTCCTGTCACCACCACAAACTGTTAACCATCACATATATATCCACGGTGTCTTGAGCTTCAGATACACCAGGAGCCGGAACTGATAGGAAATCATCTGTGTCGTTGGCTCCCCGACCCTGGGTTTCCCGCCGTGTTACGTCAACGTTGTTTTGCTGAGGACAAATACTTTTGCCAACACTATACCAACCGTCAATGAAATCTGTTATAGTGCTCGACCCTCTGCTGACCTTTTTTAATATGAACAGTCCCTTTCACATTTTTCCTGGCTTAGGACTGGCTAGCACAGAAGCATGCTAAATATTTTTTGTTTTTTTTTTCTTTTTACCTTCAGGTTTGTTCCTTTCTTCAACATTACTGGAGAAAACCATTATCATTTCAAATGGGCCATTGTCTAACTTCAGTATGGCTTCGGCCTTGGGACTATGTATTTGGCTATGTTAGTGACGGATAACGGAGGGTGGCAGTATGTCCTGCCTGTCTATGTCCCCTGGCAATGTTGGTGATGGATAACAGAGGGTGGCAGTATGTCCTTCTTGTAACCACCACAAGCCCCCCCTCCTCCCCTATGTTATTGACGGATAACGGAGGGTGGCAGCAGATTGTTCCTGTCACCACCACAAACTGTTAACCAACACATATATATCCACGGTGTCTTCAGCTTCAGATACACCAGGAGCCGGAACTGATAGGAAATCATCTGTGTCGTTGGCTCCCCGACCCTGGGTTTCCCGTCGTGTTACGTCAACGTTGTTTTGCTGAGGACAAATACTTTTGCCAACACTATACCAAGTGTCAATGAAAGCTGTTATAGTGCTCGAGCCTCTGCTGACCTTTTTTAATATGAACAGTCCCTTTCACATTTTTCCTGGCTTAGGACTGGCTAGCACAGAAGCATGCTAAATATTTTTTGTTTTTTTTCTTTTTACATTCAGGTTTGTTCCTTTCTTCAACATTACTGGAGAAAACCATTGTCATTTCAAATGGGCCATTGTCTAACTTCAGTATGGCTTCGGCCTTGGGACTATGTATTTGGCTATGTTAGTGATGGATAACGGAGGGTGGCAGTATGTCCTTCCTGTCTATGTCCCCTGGCAATGTTAGTGATGGATAACAGAGGGTGGCAGTATGTCCTTCTTGTAACCACCACAAGCCCCCCCTCCACCCCTATGTTATTGACTCATAACGGAGGGTGGCAGCAGATTGTTCCTGTCACCACCACAAACTGTTAACCAACACATATATATCCACGGTATCTTCAGCTTCAGATACACCAGGAGCCGGAACTGATAGGAAATCATCTGTGTCGTTGGCTCCCCGACCCTGGGTTTCCCGTCGTGTTACGTCAACGTTGTTTTGCTGAGGACAAATACTTTTGCCAACACTATACCAACCGTCAATGAAAGCTGTTATAGTGCTCGAGCCTCTGCTGACCTTTTTTAATATGAACAGTCCCTTTCACATTTTTCCTGGCTTAGGACTGGCTAGCACAGAAGCATGCTAAATATTTTTTGTTTTTTTTCTTTTTACCTTCAGGTTTGTTCCTTTCTTCAACATTACTGGAGAAAACCATTATCATTTCAAATGGGCCATTGTCTAACTTCAGTATGGCTTTGGCCTTGGGACTATGTATTTGGCTATGTTAGTGACGGATAACGGAGGGTGGCAGTATGTCCTTCCTGTCTATGTCCCCTGGCAATGTTAGTGATGGATAACAGAGGGTGGCAGTATGTCCTTCTTGTAACCACCACAAGCCCCCACTCCACCCCTATGTTATTGACGGATAACGGAGGGTGGCAGCAGATTGTTCCTGTCACCAACACAAACTGTTAACCAACACATATATATCCACGGTATCTTCAGCTTCAGATACACCAGGAGCCGGAACTGATAGGAAATCATCTGTGTCGTTGGCTCCCCGACCCTGGGTTTCCCGTCGTGTTACGTCAACGTTGTTTTGCTGAGGACAAATACTTTTGCCAACACTATACCAAGCGTCAATGAAAGCTGTTATAGTGCTCGAGCCTCTGCTGACCTTTTTTAATATGAACAGTCCCTTTCACATTTTTCCTGGCTTAGGACTGGCTAGCACAGAAGCATGCTAAAAATTTTTTTTTTTCTTTTGACCTTCAGGTTTGTTCCTTTCTTCAACATTACTGGAGAAAACCATTATCATTTCAAATGGGCCATTGTCAAACTTCAGTATGGCTTCGGCCTTGGGACTATGTATTTGGCTATGTTAGTGACGGATAACGGAGGGTGGCAGTATGTCCTTCCTGTCTATGTCCCCTGGCAATGTTAGTGATGGATAACAGAGGGTGGCAATATGTCCTTCTTGTAACCACCACAAGCCCCCCCTCCACACCTATGTTATTGACGGATAACGGAGAGTGGCAGCAGATTGTTCCTGTCACCACCACAAACTGTTAACCATCACATATATATCCACGGTGTCTTGAGCTTCAGATACACCAGGAGCCGGAACTGATAGGAAATCATCTGTGTCGTTGGCTCCCCGACCCTGGGTTTCCCGCCGTGTTACGTCAACGTTGTTTTGCTGAGGACAAATACTTTTGCCAACACTATACCAACCGTCAATGAAATCTGTTATAGTGCTCGACCCTCTGCTGACCTTTTTTAATATGAACAGTCCCTTTCACATTTTTCCTGGCTTAGGACTGGCTAGCACAGAAGCATGCTAAATATTTTTTGTTTTTTTTTTCTTTTTACCTTCAGGTTTGTTCCTTTCTTCAACATTACTGGAGAAAACCATTATCATTTCAAATGGGCCATTGTCTAACTTCAGTATGGCTTCGGCCTTGGGACTATGTATTTGGCTATGTTAGTGACGGATAACGGAGGGTGGCAGTATGTCCTGCCTGTCTATGTCCCCTGGCAATGTTGGTGATGGATAACAGAGGGTGGCAGTATGTCCTTCTTGTAACCACCACAAGCCCCCCCTCCTCCCCTATGTTATTGACGGATAACGGAGGGTGGCAGCAGATTGTTCCTGTCACCACCACAAACTGTTAACCAACACATATATATCCACAGTGTCTTCAGCTTCAGATACACCAGGAGCCGGAACTGATAGGAAATCATCTGTGTCGTTGGCTCCCCGACCCTGGGTTTCCCGTCGTGTTACGTCAACGTTGTTTTGCTGAGGACAAATACTTTTGCCAACACTATACCAAGTGTCAATGAAAGCTGTTATAGTGCTCGAGCCTCTGCTGACCTTTTTTAATATGAACAGTCCCTTTCACATTTTTCCTGGCTTAGGACTGGCTAGCACAGAAGCATGCTAAATATTTTTTGTTTTTTTTCTTTTTACATTCAGGTTTGTTCCTTTCTTCAACATTACTGGAGAAAACCATTGTCATTTCAAATGGGCCATTGTCTAACTTCAGTATGGCTTCGGCCTTGGGACTATGTATTTGGCTATGTTAGTGATGGATAACGGAGGGTGGCAGTATGTCCTTCCTGTCTATGTCCCCTGGCAATGTTAGTGATGGATAACAGAGGGTGGCAGTATGTCCTTCTTGTAACCACCACAAGCCCCCCCTCCACCCCTATGTTATTGACTCATAACGGAGGGTGGCAGCAGATTGTTCCTGTCACCACCACAAACTGTTAACCAACACATATATATACACGGTGTCTTCAGCTTAAGATACACCAGGAGCCGGAACTAATAGGAAATCACCTGTGTCGTTGGCTCCCCGACACTGGGTTTCCCGTCGTGTTACGTCAACGTTGTTTTGCTGAGGACAAATACTTTTGCCAACACTATACCAACCGTCAATGAAATCTGTTATAGTGCTCGACCCTCTGCTGACCTTTTTTAATATGAACAGTCCCTTTCACATTTTTCCTGGCTTAGGACTGGCTAGCACAGAAGCATGCTAAATATTTTTTGTTTTTTTTCTTTTTACCTTCAGGTTTGTTCCTTTCTTCAACATTACTGGAGAAAACCATTATCATTTCAAATGGGCCATTGTCTAACTTCAGTATGGCTTTGGCCTTGGGACTATGTATTTGGCTATGTTAGTGACGGATAACGGAGGGTGGCAGTATGTCCTTCCTGTCTATGTCCCCTGGCAATGTTAGTGATGGATAACAGAGGGTGGCAGTATGTCCTTCTTGTAACCACCACAAGCCCCCCCTCCACCCCTATGTTATTGACGGATAACGGAGGGTGGCAGCAGATTGTTCCTGTCACCACCACAAACTGTTAACATAACACATATATATCCACGGTGTCTTCAGCTTCGGATACACCAGGAGCCGGAACTGATAGGAAATCATCTGTGTCGTTGGGTCCCCGACCCTGGGTTTCCCGTCGTGTTACGTCAACGTTGTTTTGCTGAGGACAAATACTTTTGCCAACACTATACCAAGTATCAATGAAAGCTGTTATAGTGCTCGAGCCTCTGCTGACCTTTTTTAATATGAACAGTCCCTTTCACATTTTTCCTGGCTTAGGACTGGCTAGCACAGAAGCATGCTAAAAATTTTTTTTTTTCTTTTGACCTTCAGGTTTGTTCCTTTCTTCAACATTACTGGAGAAAACCATTATCATTTCAAATGGGCCATTGTCAAACTTCAGTATGGCTTCGGCCTTGGGACTATGTATTTGGCTATGTTAGTGACGGATAACGGAGGGTGGCAGTATGTCCTTCCTGTCTATGTCCCCTGGCAATGTTAGTGATGGATAACAGAGGGTGGCAGTATGTCCTTCTTGTAACCACCACAAGCCCCCACTCCACACCTATGTTATTGACGGATAACGGAGAGTGGCAGCAGATTGTTCCTGTCACCACCACAAACTGTTAACCATCACATATATATCCACGGTGTCTTGAGCTTCAGATACACCAGGAGCCGGAACTGATAGGAAATCATCTGTGTCGTTGGCTCCCCGACCCTGGGTTTCCCGCCGTGTTACGTCAACGTTGTTTTGCTGAGGACAAATACTTTTGCCAACACTATACCAACCGTCAATGAAATCTGTTATAGTGCTCGACCCTCTGCTGACCTTTTTTAATATGAACAGTCCCTTTCACATTTTTCCTGGCTTAGGACTGGCTAGCACAGAAGCATGCTAAATATTTTTTGTTTTTTTTTTCTTTTTACCTTCAGGTTTGTTCCTTTCTTCAACATTACTGGAGAAAACCATTATCATTTCAAATGGGCCATTGTCTAACTTCAGTATGGCTTCGGCCTTGGGACTATGTATTTGGCTATGTTAGTGACGGATAACGGAGGGTGGCAGTATGTCCTGCCTGTCTATGTCCCCTGGCAATGTTGGTGATGGATAACAGAGGGTGGCAGTATGTCCTTCTTGTAACTACCACAAGCCCCCCCTCCTCCCCTATGTTATTGACGGATAACGGAGGGTGGCAGCAGATTGTTCCTGTCACCACCACAAACTGTTAACCAACACATATATATCCACGGTGTCTTCAGCTTCAGATACACCAGGAGCCGGAACTGATAGGAAATCATCTGTGTCGTTGGCTCCCCGACCCTGGGTTTCCCGTCGTGTTACGTCAACGTTGTTTTGCTGAGGACAAATACTTTTGCCAACACTATACCAAGTGTCAATGAAAGCTGTTATAGTGCTCGAGCCTCTGCTGACCTTTTTTAATATGAACAGTCCCTTTCACATTTTTCCTGGCTTAGGACTGGCTAGCACAGAAGCATGCTAAATATTTTTTGTTTTTTTTCTTTTTACATTCAGGTTTGTTCCTTTCTTCAACATTACTGGAGAAAACCATTGTCATTTCAAATGGGCCATTGTCTAACTTCAGTATGGCTTCGGCCTTGGGACTATGTATTTGGCTATGTTAGTGATGGATAACGGAGGGTGGCAGTATGTCCTTCCTGTCTATGTCCCCTGGCAATGTTAGTGATGGATAACAGAGGGTGGCAGTATGTCCTTCTTGTAACCACCACAAGCCCCCCCTCCACCCCTATGTTATTGACTCATAACGGAGGGTGGCAGCAGATTGTTCCTGTCACCACCACAAACTGTTAACCAACACATATATATCCACGGTATCTTCAGCTTCAGATACACCAGGAGCCGGAACTGATAGGAAATCATCTGTGTCGTTGGCTCCCCGACCCTGGGTTTCCCGTCGTGTTACGTCAACGTTGTTTTGCTGAGGACAAATACTTTTGCCAACACTATACCAACCGTCAATGAAAGCTGTTATAGTGCTCGAGCCTCTGCTGACCTTTTTTAATATGAACAGTCCCTTTCACATTTTTCCTGGCTTAGGACTGGCTAGCACAGAAGCATGCTAAATATTTTTTGTTTTTTTTCTTTTTACCTTCAGGTTTGTTCCTTTCTTCAACATTACTGGAGAAAACCATTATCATTTCAAATGGGCCATTGTCTAACTTCAGTATGGCTTTGGCCTTGGGACTATGTATTTGGCTATGTTAGTGACGGATAACGGAGGGTGGCAGTATGTCCTTCCTGTCTATGTCCCCTGGCAATGTTAGTGATGGATAACAGAGGGTGGCAGTATGTCCTTCTTGTAACCACCACAAGCCCCCACTCCACCCCTATGTTATTGACGGATAACGGAGGGTGGCAGCAGATTGTTCCTGTCACCAACACAAACTGTTAACCAACACATATATATCCACGGTATCTTCAGCTTCAGATACACCAGGAGCCGGAACTGATAGGAAATCATCTGTGTCGTTGGCTCCCCGACCCTGGGTTTCCCGTCGTGTTACGTCAACGTTGTTTTGCTGAGGACAAATACTTTTGCCAACACTATACCAAGCGTCAATGAAAGCTGTTATAGTGCTCGAGCCTCTGCTGACCTTTTTTAATATGAACAGTCCCTTTCACATTTTTCCTGGCTTAGGACTGGCTAGCACAGAAGCATGCTAAAATTTTTTTTTTTTCTTTTGACCTTCAGGTTTGTTCCTTTCTTCAACATTACTGGAGAAAACCATTATCATTTCAAATGGGCCATTGTCAAACTTCAGTATGGCTTCGGCCTTGGGACTATGTATTTGGCTATGTTAGTGACGGATAACGGAGGGTGGCAGTATGTCCTTCCTGTCTATGTCCCCTGGCAATGTTAGTGATGGATAACAGAGGGTGGCAATATGTCCTTCTTGTAACCACCACAAGCCCCCCCTCCACACCTATGTTATTGACGGATAACGGAGAGTGGCAGCAGATTGTTCCTGTCACCACCACAAACTGTTAACCATCACATATATATCCACGGTGTCTTGAGCTTCAGATACACCAGGAGCCGGAACTGATAGGAAATCATCTGTGTCGTTGGCTCCCCGACCCTGGGTTTCCCGCCGTGTTACGTCAACGTTGTTTTGCTGAGGACAAATACTTTTGCCAACACTATACCAACCGTCAATGAAATCTGTTATAGTGCTCGACCCTCTGCTGACCTTTTTTAATATGAACAGTCCCTTTCACATTTTTCCTGGCTTAGGACTGGCTAGCACAGAAGCATGCTAAATATTTTTTGTTTTTTTTTTCTTTTTACCTTCAGGTTTGTTCCTTTCTTCAACATTACTGGAGAAAACCATTATCATTTCAAATGGGCCATTGTCTAACTTCAGTATGGCTTCGGCCTTGGGACTATGTATTTGGCTATGTTAGTGACGGATAACGGAGGGTGGCAGTATGTCCTGCCTGTCTATGTCCCCTGGCAATGTTGGTGATGGATAACAGAGGGTGGCAGTATGTCCTTCTTGTAACCACCACAAGCCCCCCCTCCTCCCCTATGTTATTGACGGATAACGGAGGGTGGCAGCAGATTGTTCCTGTCACCACCACAAACTGTTAACCAACACATATATATCCACAGTGTCTTCAGCTTCAGATACACCAGGAGCCGGAACTGATAGGAAATCATCTGTGTCGTTGGCTCCCCGACCCTGGGTTTCCCGTCGTGTTACGTCAACGTTGTTTTGCTGAGGACAAATACTTTTGCCAACACTATACCAAGTGTCAATGAAAGCTGTTATAGTGCTCGAGCCTCTGCTGACCTTTTTTAATATGAACAGTCCCTTTCACATTTTTCCTGGCTTAGGACTGGCTAGCACAGAAGCATGCTAAATATTTTTTGTTTTTTTTCTTTTTACATTCAGGTTTGTTCCTTTCTTCAACATTACTGGAGAAAACCATTGTCATTTCAAATGGGCCATTGTCTAACTTCAGTATGGCTTCGGCCTTGGGACTATGTATTTGGCTATGTTAGTGATGGATAACGGAGGGTGGCAGTATGTCCTTCCTGTCTATGTCCCCTGGCAATGTTAGTGATGGATAACAGAGGGTGGCAGTATGTCCTTCTTGTAACCACCACAAGCCCCCCCTCCACCCCTATGTTATTGACTCATAACGGAGGGTGGCAGCAGATTGTTCCTGTCACCACCACAAACTGTTAACCAACACATATATATACACGGTGTCTTCAGCTTAAGATACACCAGGAGCCGGAACTAATAGGAAATCACCTGTGTCGTTGGCTCCCCGACACTGGGTTTCCCGTCGTGTTACGTCAACGTTGTTTTGCTGAGGACAAATACTTTTGCCAACACTATACCAACCGTCAATGAAAGCTGTTATAGTGCTCGAGCCTCTGCTGACCTTTTTTGATATGAACAGTCCCTTTCACATTTTTCCTGGCTTAGGACTGGCTAGCACAGAAGCATGCTAAATATTTTTTGTTTTTTTTCTTTTTACCTTCAGGTTTGTTCCTTTCTTCAACATTACTGGAGAAAACCATTATCATTTCAAATGGGCCATTGTCTAACTTCTGTATGGTTTCGGCCTTGGGACTATGTATTTGGCTATGTTAGTGACGGATAACGGAGGGTGGCAGTATGTCCTTCCTGTCTATGTCCCCTGGCAATGTTAGTGATGGATAACAGAGGGTGGCAGTATGTCCTTCTTGTAACCACCACAAGCCCCCACTCCACCCCTATGTTATTGACGGATAACGGAGGGTGGCAGCAGATTGTTCCTGTCACCAACACAAACTGTTAACCAACACATATATATCCACGGTATCTTCAGCTTCAGATACACCAGGAGCCGGAACTGATAGGAAATCATCTGTGTCGTTGGCTCCCCGACCCTGGGTTTCCCGTCGTGTTACGTCAACGTTGTTTTGCTGAGGACAAATACTTTTGCCAACACTATACCAACCGTCAATGAAAGCTGTTATAGTGCTCGAGCCTCTGCTGACCTTTTTTAATATGAACAGTCCCTTTCACATTTTTCCTGGCTTAGGACTGGCTAGCACAGAAGCATGCTAAATATTTTTTGTTTTTTTTTCTTTTTACCTTCAGGTTTGTTCCTTTCTTCAACATTACTGGAGAAAACCATTATCATTTCAAATGGGCCATTCTCTAACTTCAGTATGGCTTCGGCCTTGGGACTATGTACTTGGCTATGTTAGTGACGGATAACGGAGGGTGGCAGTATGTCCTTCCTGTCTATGTCCCCTGGCAATGTTAGTGATGGATAACAGAGGGTGGCAGTATGTCCTTCTTGTAACCACTACAAGCCCCCCGTCCACCCCTATGTTATTGACTCATAACGGAGAGTGGCAGCAGATTGTTCCTGTCACCACCACAAACTGTTAACCAACACATATATATCCACGGTGTCTTCAGCGTCAGATACACCAGGAGCCGGAACTGATAGGAAATCATCTGTGTCGTTGGGTTCCCGACCCTGGGTTTCCCGTCGTGTTACGTCAACTTTGTTTTGCTGAGGACAAATACTTTTGCCAACACTATACCAATCGTCAATGAAAGCTGTTATAGTGCTCGAGCCTCTGCTGACCTTTTTTAATATGAACAGTCCCTTTCACATTTTTCCTGGCTTAGGACTGGCTAGCACAGAAGCATGCTAAAAATTTTTTTTTTTTCTTTTGACCTTCACGTTTGTTCCTTTCTTCAACATTACTGGAGAAAACCATTATCATTTCAAATGGGCCATTGTCTAACTTCAGTATGGCTTCGGCCTTGGGACTATGTATTTGGCTATGTTAGTGACGGATAACGGAGGGTGGCAGTATGTCCTTCCTGTCTATGTCCCCTGGCAATGTTAGTGATGGATAACAGAGGGTGGCAGTATGTCCTTCTTGTAACCACCACAAGCCCCCCCTCCACACCTATGTTATTGACGGATAACGGAGGGTGGCAGCAGATTGTTCCTGTCACCACCACAAACGGTTAACCAACACATATATATCCACGGTGTCTTCAGCGTCAGATACACCAGGAGCCGGAACTGATAGGAAATCATCTGTGTCGTTGGGTCCCCGACCCTGGGTTTCCCGTCGTGTTACGTCAACTTTGATTTGCTGAGGACAAATACTTTTGCCAACACTATACCAACCGTCAATGAAAGCTGTTATAGTGCTCGAGCCTCTGCTGACCTTTTTTAATATGAACAGTCCCTTTCACATTTTTCCTGGCTTAGGACTGGCTAGCACAGAAGCATGCTAAATATTTTTTGTTTTTTTTTCTTTTTACCTTCAGGTTTGTTCCTTTCTTCAACATTACTGGAGAAAACCATTATCATTTCAAATGGGCCATTCTCTAACTTCAGTATGGCTTCGGCCTTGGGACTATGTACTTGGCTATGTTAGTGACGGATAACGGAGGGTGGCAGTATGTCCTTCCTGTCTATGTCCCCTGGCAATGTTAGTGATGGATAACAGAGGGTGGCAGTATGTCCTTCTTGTAACCACTACAAGCCCCCCCTCCACCCCTATGTTATTGACTCATAACGGAGAGTGGCAGCAGATTGTTCCTGTCACCACCACAAACTGTTAACCAACACATATATATCCACGGTGTCTTCAGCGTCAGATACACCAGGAGCCGGAACTGATAGGAAATCATCTGTGTCGTTGGGTTCCCGACCCTGGGTTTCCCGTCGTGTTACGTCAACTTTGTTTTGCTGAGGACAAATACTTTTGCCAAAACTATACCAACCGTCAATGAAAGCTGTTATAGTGCTCGTGCCTCTGCTGACCTTTTTTAATATGAACAGTCCCTTTCACATTTTTCCTGGCTTAGGACTGGCTAGCACAGATGCATGCTAAATATTTTTTGTTTTTTTTTCTTTTTACCTTCAGGTTTGTTCCTTTCTTCACATTACTGGAGAAAACCACTATCATTTCAAATGGGCCATTGTCTAACTTCAGTATGGCTTCGGCCTTGGGACTATGTATTTGGCTATGTTAGTGACGGATAACGGAGGGTGGCAGTATGTCCTTCCTGTCTATGTCCCCTGGCAATGTTAGTGATGGATAACAGAGAGTGGCAGTATGTCCTTCTTGTAACCACCACAAGCCACCCTTCCACCACTATGTTATTGACGGATAATGGAGGGTGGCAGCAGATTGTTCCTGTCACCACCACAAACTGTTAACCAACACATATATATCCACGGTGTCTTCAGCGTCAGATACACCAGGAGCCGGAACTGATAGGAAATCATCTGTGTCGTTGGCTCCCCGACCCTGGGTTTCCCGTCGTGTTACGTCAACGTTGTTTTGCTGAGGACAAATACTTTTGCCAATACTATACCAAGCGTCAATGAAAGCTGTTATAGTGCTCGAGCCTCTGCTGACCTTTTTTAATATGAACAGTCCCTTTCACATTTTTCCTGGCTTAGGACTGGCTAGCACAGAAGCATGCTAAATATTTTTTTTTTTTTCTTTTACCCTTCAGGTTTGTTCCTTTCTTCAACATTACTGGAGAAAACAAATTATCATTTCAAATGGGCCATTGTCTAACTTCAGTATGGCTTCGGCCTTGGGACTATGTATTTGGCTATGTTAGTGACGGATAACGGAGGGTGGCAGTATGTCCTTCCTGTCTATGTCCCCTGGCAATGTTAGTGATGGATAACAGAGGGTGGCAGTATGTCCTTCTTGTAACCACCACAAGCCCCCCCTCCACCCCTATGTTATTGACGGATAACGGAGGGTGGCAGCAGATTGTTCCTGTCACCACCACAAACTGTTAACCAACACATATATATCCACGGTGTCTTCAGCTTCAGATACACCAGGAGCCGGAACTGATAGGAAATCATCTGTGTCGTTGGCTCCCCGACCCTGGGTTTCCCGTCGTGTTACGTCAACGTTGTTTTGCTGAGGACAAATACTTTTGCCAACACTATACCAAGTGTCAATGAAAGCTGTTATAGTGCTCGAGCCTCTGCTGACCTTTTTTAATATGAACAGTCCCTTTCACATTTTTCCTGGCTTAGGACTGGCTAGCACAGAAGCATGCTAAATATTTTTTGTTTTTTTTTCTTTTTACCTTCAGGTTTATTCCTTTCTCCACATTACTGGAGAAAACCATTATCATTTCAAATGGGCCATTGTCTAACTTCAGTATGGCTTCGGCCTTGGGACTATGTATTTGGCTATGTTAGTGACGGATAACGGAGGGTGGCAGTATGTCCTTCCTGTCTATGTCCCCTGGCAATGTTAGTGATGGATAACAGAGAGTGGCAGTATGTCCTTCTTGTAACCACCACAAGCCCCCCTTCCACCCCTATGTTATTGACAGATAACGGAGGGTGGCAGCATATTGTTCCAGTCACCACCACAAACTGTTAACCATCACATATATATCCACGGTGTCTTCAGCTTAAGATATACCAGGAGCCGGAACTGATCGGAAATCATCTGTGTCGTTGGCTCTCCGACCCTGGGTTTTCCGTCGTGTTACGTCAACGTTGTTTTGCTGAGGACAAATACTTTTGCCAATACTATACCAACCGTCAATGAAAGCTGTTATAGTGCTCGAGCCTCTGCTGACCTTTTTTAATATGAACAGTCCCTTTCACATTTTTCCTGGCTTAGGACTGGCTAGCACAGAAGCATGCTAAATATTTTTTGTTTTTTTCTTTTTACCTTCATGTTTGTTCCTTTCTTCAACATTACTGGAGAAAACCATTATCATTTCAAATGGGCCATTGTCTAACTTCAGTATGGCTTCGGCCTTGGGACTATGTATTTGGCTATGTTAGTGACGGATAACGGAGGGTGGCAGTATGTCCTTCCTGTCTATGTCCCCTGGCAATGTTAGTGATGGATAACAGAGGGTGGCAGTATGTCCTTCTTGTAACCACCACAAGCCCCCCCTCCACCCCTATGTTATTGACGGATAACGTAGGGTGGCAGCAGATTGTTCCTGTCACCACCACAAACTGTTAACCAACACATATATATCCACGGTGTCTTCAGCTTCAGATACACCAGGAGCCGGAACTGATAGGAAATCATCTGTGTCGTTGGCTCCCCGACCCTGGGTTTCCCATCGTGTTACGTCAACGTTGTTTTGCTGAGGACAAATACTTTTGCCAACACTATACCAAGTGTCAATGAAAGCTGTTATAGTGCTCGAGCCTCTGCTGACCTTTTTTAATATGAACAGTCCCTTTCACATTTTTCCTGGCTTACGACTGGCTAGCACAGAAGCATGCTAAATATTTTTTGTGTTTTTTCTTTTTACCTTCAGGTTTGTTCCTTTCTTCAACATTACTGGAGAAAACCATTATCATTTCAAATGGGCCATTGTCTAACATCAGTATGGCTTCGGCCTTGGGACTATGTATTTGGCTATGTTAGTGACGGATAACGGAGGGTGGCAGTATGTCCTTCCTGTCTATGTCCCCTGGCAATGTTAGTGATGGATAACAGAGGGTGGCAGTATGTCCTTCTTGTAACCACCACAAGCCCCCCCTACACCCCTATGTTATTGACGGATAACGGAGGGTGGCAGCAGATTGTTCCTGTCACCACCACAAACTGTTAACCAACACATATATATCCACGGTGTCTTCAGCTTCAGATACACCAGGAGCCGGAACTGATAGGAAATCATCTGTGTCGTTGGCTCCCCGACCCTGGGTTTCCCGTCGTGTTACGTCAACGTTGTTTTGCTGAGGACAAATACTTTTGCCAACACTATACCAACCGTCAATGAAAGTTGTTATAGTGCTCAAGCCTCTGCTGACCTTTTTTAATATGAACAGTCCCTTTCACATTTTTCCTGGCTTACGACTGGCTAGCACAGAAGCATGCTAAATATTTTTTGTTTTTTTCTTTTTACCTTCAGGTTTGTTCCTTTCTTCAACATTACTGTAGAAAACCAGTATCATTTCAAATGGGCCATTGTCTAACTTCAGTATGGCTTCGGCCTGGGGACTATGTATTTGGCTATGTTAGTGACGGATAACGGAGGGTGGCAGTATGTCCTTCCTGTCTATATCCCCTGGCAATGTTAGTGATGGATAACAGAGGGTGGCAGTATGTCCTTCTTGTAACCACCACAAGCCCCCCCTCCACCCCTATGTTATTGACTCATAACGGAGAGTGGCAGCAGTTGTTCCTGTCACCACCACAAACTGTTAACCAACACATATATATCCACGGTGTCTTCAGCGTCAGATACACCAGGAGCCGGAACTGATAGGAAATCATCTGTGTCGTTGGGTCCCCGACCCTGGGTTTCCCGTCGTGTTACGTCAACTTTGTTTTGCTGAGGACAAATACTTTTGCCAACACTATACCAAGTGTCAATGAAAGCTGTTATAGTGCTCGAGCCTCTGCTGACCTTTTTTAATATGAACAGTCCCTTTCACATTTTTCCTGGCTTAGGACTGGCTAGCACAGAAGCATGCTAAATATTTTTTGTTTTTTTCTTTTTACCTTCAGGTTTGTTCCTTTCTTCAACATTACTATAGAAAACCATTATCATTTCAAATGGGCCATTGTCTAACTTCAGTATGGCTTCGGCCTTGGGACTATGTATTAGGCTATGTTAGTGACGGATAACGGAGGGTGGCAGTATGTCCTTCCTGTCTTTATCCCCTGGCAATGTTAGTGATGGATAACAGAGGGTGGCAGTATGTCCTTCTTGTAACCACCACAAGCTCCCCCTCCACCCCTATGTTATTGACTCATAACGGAGAGTGGCAGCAGATTGTTCCTGTCACCACCACAAACTGTTAACCAACACATATATATCCACGGTGTCTTCAGCGTCAGATACACCAGGAGCCGGAACTGATAGGAAATCATCTGTGTCGTTGGGTCCCCGACACTGGGTTTCCCGTCGTGTTACGTCAACTTTGTTTTGCTGAGGACAAATACTTTTGCCAACACTATACCAAGTGTCAATGAAAGCTGTTATAGTGCTCGAGCCTCTGCTGACCTTTTTTAATATGAACAGTCCCTTTCACATTTTTCCTGGCTTAGGACTGGCTAGCACAGAAGCATGCTAAATATTTTTTGTTTTTTTTTCTTTTTACCTTCAGGTTTGTTCCTTTCTTCACATTACTGGAGAAAACCATTATCATTTCAAATGGGCCATTGTCTAACTTCAGTATGGCTTCGGCCTTGGGACTATGTATTTGGCTATGTTAGTGACGGATAACGGAGGGTGGCAGTATGTCCTTCCTGTCTATGTCCCCTGGCAATGTTAGTGATGGATAACAGAGAGTGGCAGTATGTCCTTCTTGTAACCACCACAAGCCCCCCTTCCACCCCTATGTTATTGACGGATAACGGAGGGTGGCAGCAGATTGTTCCTGTCACCACCACAAACTGTTAACCAACACATATATATCCACGGTGTCTTCAGCTTAAGATACACCAGGAGCCGTAACTGATAGGAAATCATCTGTGTCGTTGGCTCCCCGACCCTGGGTTACCCGTCGTGTTACGTCAACGTTGTTTTGCTGAGGACAAATACTTTTGCCAATACTATACCAAGCGTCAATGAAAGCTGTTATAGTGCTCGAGCCTCTGCTGACCTTTTTTAATATGAACAGTCCCTTTCACATTTTTCCTGGCTTAGGACTGGCTAGCACAGAAGCATGCTAAATATTTTTTGTTTTTTTTTCTTTTTACCTTCAGGTTTGTTCCTTTCTTCAACATTACTGGAGAAAACCATTATCATTTCAAATGGGCCATTGTCTAACTTCAGTATGGCTTCGGCCTTGGGACTATGTATTTGGCTATGTTAGTGACGGATAACGGAGGGTGGCAGTATGTCCTTCCTGTCTATGTACCCTGGCAATGTTAGTGATGGATAACAGAGGGTGGCAGTATGTCCTTCTTGTAACCACCACAAGCCCCCCCTCCACCCCTATGTTATTGACGGATAACGGAGAGTGGCAGCAGATTGTTCCTGTCACCACCACAAACTGTTAACCAACACATATATATCCACGGTGTCTTCAGCGTCAGATACACCAGGAGCCGGAACTGATAGGAAATCATCTGTGTCGTTGGGTCCCCGACCCTGGGTTTCCCGTAGTGTTACGTCAACTTTGTTATGCTGAGGACAAATACTTTTGCCAACACTATACCAACCGTCAATGAAAGCTGTTATAGTGCTCGAGCCTCTGCTGACCTTTTTTAATATGAACAGTCCCTTTCACATTTTTCCTGGCTTAGGACTGGCTAGCACAGAAGCATGCTAAATATTTTTTGTGTTTTTTCTTTTTACCTTCAGGTTTGTTCCTTTCTTCACATTACTTGAGAAAACCATTATCATTTCAAATGGGCCATTCTCTAACTTCAGTATGGCTTTGGCCTTGGGACTATGTATTTGGCTATGTTAGTGACGGATAACGGAGGGTGGCAGTATGTCCTTCCTGTCTATGTCCCCTGGCAATGTTAGTGATGGATAACAGAGAGTGGCAGTATGTCCTTCTTGTAACCACCACAAGCCCCCCTTCCACCCCTATGTTATTGACGGATAACGGAGGGTGGCAGCAGATTGTTCCTGTCACCACCACAAACTGCTAACCAACACATATACATCCACAGTGTCTTCAGCTTAAGATACACCAGGAGGCGGAACTGATCGGAAATCATCTGTTTCGTTGGCTCCCCGACCCTGGGTTTCCCGTCGTGTTACGTCAACGTTGTTTTGCTGAGGACAAATACTTTTGCCAATACTATACCAACCGTCAATGAAAGCTGTTATAGTGCTCGAGCCTCTGCTGACCTTTTTTAATATGAACAGTCCCTTTCACATTTTTCCTGGCTCAGGACTAACTAGCACAGAAGCATGCTAAATATTTTTTGTTTTTTTTCTTTTTACCTTCAGGTTTGTTCCTTTCTTCAACATTACTGGAGAAAACCATTATCATTTCAAATGGGCCATTGTCTAACTTCAGTATGGCTCCGGCCTTGGGACTATGTATTTGGCTATGTTAGTGACGGATAACGGAGGGTGGCAGTATGTCCTTCCTGTCTATGTCCCCTGGCAATGTTAGTGATGGATAACAGAGGGTGGCAGTATGTCCTTCTTGTAACCACCACAAGCCCCCCCTCCACCCCTATGTTATTGACTCATAACGGAGGGTGGCAGCAGATTGTTCCTGTCACCACCACAAACTGTTAACCAACACATATATATCCACGGTGTCTTCAGCTTCAGATACACCAGGAGCCGGAACTGATAGGAAATCATCTGTGTCGTTGGCTCCCCGACCCTGGGTTTCCCGTCGTGTTACGTCAACGTTGTTTTGCTGAGGACAAATACTTTTGCCAACACTATACCAAGCGTCAATGAAAGCTGTTATAGTGCTCGAGCCTCTGCTGACCTTTCTTAATATGAACAGTCCCTTTCACATTTTTCCTGGCTTAGGACTGGCTAGCACAGAAGCATGCTAAATATTTTTTGGTTTTTTTCTTTTTACCTTCAGGTTTGTTCCTTTCTTCAACATTACTGGAGAAAACCATTATCATTTCAAATGGGCCATTGTCTAACTTCAGTATGGCTTTGGCCTTGGGACTATGTATTTGGCTATGTTAGTGACGGATAACGGAGGGTGGCAGTATGTCCTTCCTGTCTATGTCCCCTGGCAATGTTAGTGATGGATAACAGAGGGTGGCAGTATGTCCTTCTTGTAACCACCACAAGCCCCCCCTCCACCCCTATGTTATTGAAGAATAACGGAGGGTGGCAGCAGATTGTTCCTGTCACCACCACAAACTGTTAACATAACACATATATATCCACGGTGTCTTCAGCTTCGGATACACAAGGAGCCGGAACTGATAGGAAATCATCTGTGTCGTTGGGTCCCCGACCCTGGGTTTCCCGTCGTGTTACGTCAACGTTGTTTTGCTGAGGACAAATACTTTTGCCAACACTATACCAAGTATCAATGAAAGCTGTTATAGTGCTCGAGCCTCTGCTGACCTTTTTTAATATGAACAGTCCCTTTCACATTTTTCCTGGCTTAGGACTGGCTAGCACAGAAGCATGCTAAATATTTTTTTCTTTTTTTTTCTTTTTACCTTCATTTTTGTTCCTTTCTTCAACATTACTGGAGAAAACCGTTATCATTTCAAATGGGCCATTGTCTAACTTCAGTATGGCTTCGGCCTTGGGACTATGTATTTGGCTATGTTAGTGATGGATAACGGAGGGTGGCAGTATGTCCTTCCTGTCTATGTCCCCTGGCAATGTTAGTGATGGATAACAGAGGGTGGCAGTATGTCCTTCTTGTAACCACCACAAGCCCCCCCTCCACCCCTATGTTATTGACTCATAACGGAGGGTGGCAGCAGATTGTTCCTGTCACCACCACAAACTGTTAACCAACACATATATATCCACGGTGTCTTCAGCTTCAGATACACCAGGAGCCGGAACTGATAGGAAATCATCTGTGTCGTTGGCTCCCCGAACCTGGGTTTCCCGTCGTGTTACGTCAACGTTGTTTTGCTGAGGACAAATACTTTTGCCAACACTATACCAAGCGTCAATGAAAGCTGTTATAGTGCTCGAGCCTCTGCTGACCTTTTTTAATATGAACAGTCCCTTTCACATTTTTCCTGGCTTAGGACTGGCTAGCACAGAAGCATGCTAAATATTTTTTGGTTTTTTTCTTTTTACCTTCAGGTTTGTTCCTTTCTTCAACATTACTGGAGAAAACCATTATCATTTCAAATGGGCCATTGTCTAACTTCAGTATGGCTTTGGCCTTGGGACTATGTATTTGGCTATGTTAGTGACGGATAACGGAGGGTGGCAGTATGTCCTTCCTGTCCATGTCCCCTGGCAATGTTAGTGATGGATAACAGAGGGTGGCAGTATGTCCTTCTTGTAACCACCACAAGCACCCCCTCCACCCCTATGTTATTGACGGATAACGGAGGGTGGCAGCAGATTGTTCCTGTCACCACCACAAACTGTTAACCAACACATATATATCCACGGTGTCTTCAGCTTCAGATACACCAGGAGCCGGAACTGATAGGAAATCATCTGTGTCGTTGGGTCCCCAACTCTGGGTTTCCCGTCGTGTTACGTCAACTTTGTTTTGCTGAGGACAAATACTTTTGCCAACACTATACCAACCGTCAATGAAAGCTGTTATAGTGCTCGAGCCTCTGCTGAACTTTTTTAATATGAACAGTCCCTTTCACATTTTTCCTGGCTTAGGACTGGCTAGCACAGAAGCATGCTAAATATTTTTTTTTTTTTTCTTTTTACCTTCAGGTTTGTTCCGTTCTTCACATTACTGGAGAAAACCATTATCATTTCAAATGGGCCATTGTCTAACTTCAGTATGGCTTCGGCCTTGGGACTATGTATTTGGCTATGTTAGTGACGGATAACGGAGGGTGGCAGTATGTCCTTCCTGTCTATGTCCCCTGGCAATGTTAGTGATGGATAACAGAGAGTGGCAGTATGTCCTTCGTGTAACCACCACAAGCCCCCCTTCCACGCCTATGTTATTGACGGATAACGGAGGGTGGCAGCAGATTGTTCCTGTCACCACCACAAACTGTTAACCAACACATATATATCCACGGTGTCTTCAGCTTAAGGTACACCAGGAGCCGGAACTGATCGGAAATCATCTGTGTCGTTGGCTCCCCGACCCTGGGTTTCCCATCGTGTTACGTCAACGTTGTTTTGCTGAGGACAAATACTTTTGCCAACACTATACCAAGTGTCAATGAAAGCTGTTATAGTGCTCGAGCCTCTGCTGACCTTTTTTAATATGAACAGTCCCTTTCACATTTTTCCTGGCTTACGACTGGCTAGCACAGAAGCATGCTAAATATTTTTTGTGTTTTTTCTTTTTACCTTCAGGTTTGTTCCTTTCTTCAACATTACTGGAGAAAACCATTATCATTTCAAATGGGCCATTGTCTAACATCAGTATGGCTTCGGCCTTGGGACTATGTATTTGGCTATGTTAGTGACGGATAACGGAGGGTGGCAGTATGTCCTTCCTGTCTATGTCCCCTGGCAATGTTAGTGATGGATAACAGAGGGTGGCAGTATGTCCTTCTTGTAACCACCACAAGCCCCCCCTACACCCCTATGTTATTGACGGATAACGGAGGGTGGCAGCAGATTGTTCCTGTCACCACCACAAACTGTTAACCAACACATATATATCCACGGTGTCTTCAGCTTCAGATACACCAGGAGCCGGAACTGATAGGAAATCATCTGTGTCGTTGGCTCCCCGACCCTGGGTTTCCCGTCGTGTTACGTCAACGTTGTTTTGCTGAGGACAAATACTTTTGCCAACACTATACCAACCGTCAATGAAAGTTGTTATAGTGCTCAAGCCTCTGCTGACCTTTTTTAATATGAACAGTCCCTTTCACATTTTTCCTGGCTTACGACTGGCTAGCACAGAAGCATGCTAAATATTTTTTGTTTTTTTCTTTTTACCTTCAGGTTTGTTCCTTTCTTCAACATTACTGTAGAAAACCATTATCATTTCAAATGGGCCATTGTCTAACTTCAGTATGGCTTCGGCCTGGGGACTATGTATTTGGCTATGTTAGTGACGGATAACGGAGGGTGGCAGTATGTCCTTCCTGTCTATATCCCCTGGCAATGTTAGTGATGGATAACAGAGGGTGGCAGTATGTCCTTCTTGTAACCACCACAAGCCCCCCCTCCACCCCTATGTTATTGACTCATAACGGAGAGTGGCAGCAGTTGTTCCTGTCACCACCACAAACTGTTAACCAACACATATATATCCACGGTGTCTTCAGCGTCAGATACACCAGGAGCCGGAACTGATAGGAAATCATCTGTGTCGTTGGGTCCCCGACCCTGGGTTTCCCGTCGTGTTACGTCAACTTTGTTTTGCTGAGGACAAATACTTTTGCCAACACTATACCAAGTGTCAATGAAAGCTGTTATAGTGCTCGAGCCTCTGCTGACCTTTTTTAATATGAACAGTCCCTTTCACATTTTTCCTGGCTTAGGACTGGCTAGCACAGAAGCATGCTAAATATTTTTTGTTTTTTTCTTTTTACCTTCAGGTTTGTTCCTTTCTTCAACATTACTATAGAAAACCATTATCATTTCAAATGGGCCATTGTCTAACTTCAGTATGGCTTCGGCCTTGGGACTATGTATTAGGCTATGTTAGTGACGGATAACGGAGGGTGGCAGTATGTCCTTCCTGTCTTTATCCCCTGGCAATGTTAGTGATGGATAACAGAGGGTGGCAGTATGTCCTTCTTGTAACCACCACAAGCTCCCCCTCCACCCCTATGTTATTGACTCATAACGGAGAGTGGCAGCAGATTGTTCCTGTCACCACCACAAACTGTTAACCAACACATATATATCCACGGTGTCTTCAGCGTCAGATACACCAGGAGCCGGAACTGATAGGAAATCATCTGTGTCGTTGGGTCCCCGACACTGGGTTTCCCGTCGTGTTACGTCAACTTTGTTTTGCTGAGGACAAATACTTTTGCCAACACTATACCAAGTGTCAATGAAAGCTGTTATAGTGCTCGAGCCTCTGCTGACCTTTTTTAATATGAACAGTCCCTTTCACATTTTTCCTGGCTTAGGACTGGCTAGCACAGAAGCATGCTAAATATTTTTTGTTTTTTTTTCTTTTTACCTTCAGGTTTGTTCCTTTCTTCACATTACTGGAGAAAACCATTATCATTTCAAATGGGCCATTGTCTAACTTCAGTATGGCTTCGGCCTTGGGACTATGTATTTGGCTATGTTAGTGACGGATAACGGAGGGTGGCAGTATGTCCTTCCTGTCTATGTCCCCTGGCAATGTTAGTGATGGATAACAGAGAGTGGCAGTATGTCCTTCTTGTAACCACCACAAGCCCCCCTTCCACCCCTATGTTATTGACGGATAACGGAGGGTGGCAGCAGATTGTTCCTGTCACCACCACAAACTGTTAACCAACACATATATATCCACGGTGTCTTCAGCTTAAGATACACCAGGAGCCGTAACTGATAGGAAATCATCTGTGTCGTTGGCTCCCCGACCCTGGGTTACCCGTCGTGTTACGTCAACGTTGTTTTGCTGAGGACAAATACTTTTGCCAATACTATACCAAGCGTCAATGAAAGCTGTTATAGTGCTCGAGCCTCTGCTGACCTTTTTTAATATGAACAGTCCCTTTCACATTTTTCCTGGCTTAGGACTGGCTAGCACAGAAGCATGCTAAATATTTTTTGTTTTTTTTTCTTTTTACCTTCAGGTTTGTTCCTTTCTTCAACATTACTGGAGAAAACCATTATCATTTCAAATGGGCCATTGTCTAACTTCAGTATGGCTTCGGCCTTGGGACTATGTATTTGGCTATGTTAGTGACGGATAACGGAGGGTGGCAGTATGTCCTTCCTGTCTATGTCCCCTGGCAATGTTAGTGATGGATAACAGAGGGTGGCAGTATGTCCTTCTTGTAACCACCACAAGCCCCCCCTCCACCCCTATGTTATTGACGGATAACGGAGAGTGGCAGCAGATTGTTCCTGTCACCACCACAAACTGTTAACCAACACATATATATCCACGGTGTCTTCAGCGTCAGATACACCAGGAGCCGGAACTGATAGGAAATCATCTGTGTCGTTGGGTCCCCGACCCTGGGTTTCCCGTCGTGTTACGTCAACTTTGTTATGCTGAGGACAAATACTTTTGCCAACACTATACCAACCGTCAATGAAAGCTGTTATAGTGCTCGAGCCTCTGCTGACCTTTTTTAATATGAACAGTCCCTTTCACATTTTTCCTGGCTTAGGACTGGCTAGCACAGAAGCATGCTAAATATTTTTTGTGTTTTTTCTTTTTACCTTCAGGTTTGTTCCTTTCTTCAACATTACTATAGAAAACCATTATCATTTCAAATGGGCCATTGTCTAACTTCAGTATGGCTTCGGCCTTGGGACTATGTATTAGGCTATGTTAGTGACGGATAACGGAGGGTGGCAGTATGTCCTTCCTGTCTTTATCCCCTGGCAATGTTAGTGATGGATAACAGAGGGTGGCAGTATGTCCTTCTTGTAACCACCACAAGCTCCCCCTCCACCCCTATGTTATTGACTCATAACGGAGAGTGGCAGCAGATTGTTCCTGTCACCACCACAAACTGTTAACCAACACATATATATCCACGGTGTCTTCAGCGTCAGATACACCAGGAGCCGGAACTGATAGGAAATCATCTGTGTCGTTGGGTCCCCGACACTGGGTTTCCCGTCGTGTTACGTCAACTTTGTTTTGCTGAGGACAAATACTTTTGCCAACACTATACCAAGTGTCAATGAAAGCTGTTATAGTGCTCGAGCCTCTGCTGACCTTTTTTAATATGAACAGTCCCTTTCACATTTTTCCTGGCTTAGGACTGGCTAGCACAGAAGCATGCTAAATATTTTTTGTTTTTTTTTCTTTTTACCTTCAGGTTTGTTCCTTTCTTCACATTACTGGAGAAAACCATTATCATTTCAAATGGGCCATTGTCTAACTTCAGTATGGCTTCGGCCTTGGGACTATGTATTTGGCTATGTTAGTGACGGATAACGGAGGGTGGCAGTATGTCCTTCCTGTCTATGTCCCCTGGCAATGTTAGTGATGGATAACAGAGAGTGGCAGTATGTCCTTCTTGTAACCACCACAAGCCCCCCTTCCACCCCTATGTTATTGACGGATAACGGAGGGTGGCAGCAGATTGTTCCTGTCACCACCACAAACTGTTAACCAACACATATATATCCACGGTGTCTTCAGCTTAAGATACACCAGGAGCCGTAACTGATAGGAAATCATCTGTGTCGTTGGCTCCCCGACCCTGGGTTACCCGTCGTGTTACGTCAACGTTGTTTTGCTGAGGACAAATACTTTTGCCAATACTATACCAAGCGTCAATGAAAGCTGTTATAGTGCTCGAGCCTCTGCTGACCTTTTTTAATATGAACAGTCCCTTTCACATTTTTCCTGGCTTAGGACTGGCTAGCACAGAAGCATGCTAAATATTTTTTGTTTTTTTTTCTTTTTACCTTCAGGTTTGTTCCTTTCTTCAACATTACTGGAGAAAACCATTATCATTTCAAATGGGCCATTGTCTAACTTCAGTATGGCTTCGGCCTTGGGACTATGTATTTGGCTATGTTAGTGACGGATAACGGAGGGTGGCAGTATGTCCTTCCTGTCTATGTACCCTGGCAATGTTAGTGATGGATAACAGAGGGTGGCAGTATGTCCTTCTTGTAACCACCACAAGCCCCCCCTCCACCCCTATGTTATTGACGGATAACGGAGAGTGGCAGCAGATTGTTCCTGTCACCACCACAAACTGTTAACCAACACATATATATCCACGGTGTCTTCAGCGTCAGATACACCAGGAGCCGGAACTGATAGGAAATCATCTGTGTCGTTGGGTCCCCGACCCTGGGTTTCCCGTCGTGTTACGTCAACTTTGTTATGCTGAGGACAAATACTTTTGCCAACACTATACCAACCGTCAATGAAAGCTGTTATAGTGCTCGAGCCTCTGCTGACCTTTTTTAATATGAACAGTCCCTTTCACATTTTTCCTGGCTTAGGACTGGCTAGCACAGAAGCATGCTAAATATTTTTTGTGTTTTTTCTTTTTACCTTCAGGTTTGTTCCTTTCTTCACATTACTTGAGAAAACCATTATCATTTCAAATGGGCCATTCTCTAACTTCAGTATGGCTTTGGCCTTGGGACTATGTATTTGGCTATGTTAGTGACGGATAACGGAGGGTGGCAGTATGTCCTTCCTGTCTATGTCCCCTGGCAATGTTAGTGATGGATAACAGAGAGTGGCAGTATGTCCTTCTTGTAACCACCACAAGCCCCCCTTCCACCCCTATGTTATTGACGGATAACGGAGGGTGGCAGCAGATTGTTCCTGTCACCACCACAAACTGCTAACCAACACATATACATCCACAGTGTCTTCAGCTTAAGATACACCAGGAGGCGGAACTGATCGGAAATCATCTGTTTCGTTGGCTCCCCGACCCTGGGTTTCCCGTCGTGTTACGTCAACGTTGTTTTGCTGAGGACAAATACTTTTGCCAATACTATACCAACCGTCAATGAAAGCTGTTATAGTGCTCGAGCCTCTGCTGACCTTTTTTAATATGAACAGTCCCTTTCACATTTTTCCTGGCTCAGGACTAACTAGCACAGAAGCATGCTAAATATTTTTTGTTTTTTTTCTTTTTACCTTCAGGTTTGTTCCTTTCTTCAACATTACTGGAGAAAACCATTATCATTTCAAATGGGCCATTGTCTAACTTCAGTATGGCTCCGGCCTTGGGACTATGTATTTGGCTATGTTAGTGACGGATAACGGAGGGTGGCAGTATGTCCTTCCTGTCTATGTCCCCTGGCAATGTTAGTGATGGATAACAGAGGGTGGCAGTATGTCCTTCTTGTAACCACCACAAGCCCCCCCTCCACCCCTATGTTATTGACTCATAACGGAGGGTGGCAGCAGATTGTTCCTGTCACCACCACAAACTGTTAACCAACACATATATATCCACGGTGTCTTCAGCTTCAGATACACCAGGAGCCGGAACTGATAGGAAATCATCTGTGTCGTTGGCTCCCCGACCCTGGGTTTCCCGTCGTGTTACGTCAACGTTGTTTTGCTGAGGACAAATACTTTTGCCAACACTATACCAAGCGTCAATGAAAGCTGTTATAGTGCTCGAGCCTCTGCTGACCTTTCTTAATATGAACAGTCCCTTTCACATTTTTCCTGGCTTAGGACTGGCTAGCACAGAAGCATGCTAAATATTTTTTGGTTTTTTTCTTTTTACCTTCAGGTTTGTTCCTTTCTTCAACATCACTGGAGAAAACCATTATCATTTCAAATGGGCCATTGTCTAACTTCAGTATGGCTTTGGCCTTGGGACTATGTATTTGGCTATGTTAGTGACGGATAACGGAGGGTGGCAGTATGTCCTTCCTGTCTATGTCCCCTGGCAATGTTAGTGATGGATAACAGAGGGTGGCAGTATGTCCTTCTTGTAACCACCACAAGCCCCCCCTCCACCCCTATGTTATTGAAGAATAACGGAGGGTGGCAGCAGATTGTTCCTGTCACCACCACAAACTGTTAACATAACACATATATATCCACGGTGTCTTCAGCTTCGGATACACCAGGAGCCGGAACTGATAGGAAATCATCTGTGTCGTTGGGTCCCCGACCCTGGGTTTCCCGTCGTGTTACGTCAACGTTGTTTTGCTGAGGACAAATACTTTTGCCAACACTATACCAAGTATCAATGAAAGCTGTTATAGTGCTCGAGCCTCTGCTGACCTTTTTTAATATGAACAGTCCCTTTCACATTTTTCCTGGCTTAGGACTGGCTAGCACAGAAGCATGCTAAATATTTTTTTCTTTTTTTTTCTTTTTACCTTCATTTTTGTTCCTTTCTTCAACATTACTGGAGAAAACCGTTATCATTTCAAATGGGCCATTGTCTAACTTCAGTATGGCTTCGGCCTTGGGACTATGTATTTGGCTATGTTAGTGATGGATAACGGAGGGTGGCAGTATGTCCTTCCTGTCTATGTCCCCTGGCAATGTTAGTGATGGATAACAGAGGGTGGCAGTATGTCCTTCTTGTAACCACCACAAGCCCCCCCTCCACCCCTATGTTATTGACTCATAACGGAGGGTGGCAGCAGATTGTTCCTGTCACCACCACAAACTGTTAACCAACACATATATATCCACGGTGTCTTCAGCTTCAGATACACCAGGAGCCGGAACTGATAGGAAATCATCTGTGTCGTTGGCTCCCCGAACCTGGGTTTCCCGTCGTGTTACGTCAACGTTGTTTTGCTGAGGACAAATACTTTTGCCAACACTATACCAAGCGTCAATGAAAGCTGTTATAGTGCTCGAGCCTCTGCTGACCTTTTTTAATATGAACAGTCCCTTTCACATTTTTCCTGGCTTAGGACTGGCTAGCACAGAAGCATGCTAAATATTTTTTGGTTTTTTTCTTTTTACCTTCAGGTTTGTTCCTTTCTTCAACATTACTGGAGAAAACCATTATCATTTCAAATGGGCCATTGTCTAACTTCAGTATGGCTTTGGCCTTGGGACTATGTATTTGGCTATGTTAGTGACGGATAACAGAGGGTGGCAGTATGTCCTTCCTGTCCATGTCCCCTGGCAATGTTAGTGATGGATAACAGAGGGTGGCAGTATCTCCTTCTTGTAACCACCACAAGCACCCCCTCCACCCCTATGTTATTGACGGATAACGGAGGGTGGCAGCAGATTGTTCCTGTCACCACCACAAACTGTTAACCAACACATATATATCCACGGTGTCTTCAGCTTCAGATACACCAGGAGCCGGAACTGATAGGAAATCATCTGTGTCGTTGGCTCCCCGACCCTGGGTTTCCCGTCGTGTTACGTCAACGTTGTTTTGCTGAGGACAAATACTTTTGCCAACACTATACCAAGCGTCAATGAAAGCTGTTATAGTGCTCGAGCCTCTGCTGACCTTTTTTAATATGAACAGTCCCTTTCACATTTTTCCTGGCTTAGGACTGGCTAGCACAGAAGCATGCTAAATATTTTTTTTTTTCTTTTTACCTTCAGGTTTGTTCCTTTCTTCAACATTACTGGAGAAAATCATTATCATTTCAAATGGGCCATTGTCTAACTTCAGTATGGCTTCGGCCTTGGGATTATGTATTTGGCTATGTTAGTGACGGATAACGGAGGGTGGCAGTATGTCCTTCCTGTCTATGTCCCCTGGCAATGTTAGTGATGGATAACAGAGGGTGGCAGTATGTCCTTCTTGTAACCACCACAAGGCCCCCCTCCACCCCTATGTTATTGACTCATAACGGAGAGTGGCAGCAGATTGTTCCTGTCACCACCACAAACTGTTAACCAACACATATATATCCACGGTGTCTTCAGCTTCAGATACACCAGGAGCCGGAACTGATAGGAAATCATCTGTGTCGTTGGGTCCCCAACTCTGGGTTTCCCGTCGTGTTACGTCAACTTTGTTTTGCTGAGGACAAATACTTTTGCCAACACTATACCAACCGTCAATGAAAGCTGTTATAGTGCTCGAGCCTCTGCTGAACTTTTTTAATATGAACAGTCCCTTTCACATTTTTCCTGGCTTAGGACTGGCTAGCACAGAAGCATGCTAAATATTTTTTTTTTTTTCTTTTTACCTTCAGGTTTGTTCCGTTCTTCACATTACTGGAGAAAACCATTATCATTTCAAATGGGCCATTGTCTAACTTCAGTATGGCTTCGGCCTTGGGACTATGTATTTGGCTATGTTAGTGACGGATAACGGAGGGTGGCAGTATGTCCTTCCTGTCTATGTCCCCTGGCAATGTTAGTGATGGATAACAGAGAGTGGCAGTATGTCCTTCGTGTAACCACCACAAGCCCCCCTTCCACGCCTATGTTATTGACGGATAACGGAGGGTGGCAGCAGATTGTTCCTGTCACCACCACAAACTGTTAACCAACACATATATATCCACGGTGTCTTCAGCTTAAGGTACACCAGGAGCCGGAACTGATCGGAAATCATCTGTGTCGTTGGCTCCCCGACCCTGGGTTTCCCATCGTGTTACGTCAACGTTGTTTTGCTGAGGACAAATACTTTTGCCAATACTATACCAACCGTCAATGAAAGCTGTTATAGTGCTCGAGCCTCTGCTGACCTTTTTTAATATGAACAGTCCCTTTCACATTTTTCCTGGCTTATGACTGGCTAGCACAGAAGCATGCTAAATATTTTTTGTTTTTTTTCTTTTTACCTTCAGGTTTGTTCCTTTCTTCAACATTACTGGAGAAAACCATTATCATTTCAAATGGGCCATTGTCTAACTTCAGTATGGCTTCGGCCTTGGGACTATGTATTTGGCTATGTTAGTGACGGATAACGGAGGGTGGCAGTATGTCCTTCCTGTCTATGTCCCCTGGCAATGTTAGTGATGGATAACAGAGGGTGGCAGTATGTCCTTCTTGTAACCACCACAAGCCCCCCCTCCACCCCTATGTTATTGACGGATAACGGAGGGTGGCAGCAGATTGTTCCTGTCACCACCACAAACTGTTAACCAACACATATATATCCACGGTGTCTTCAGCTTCAGATACACCAGGAGCCGGAACTGATAGGAAATCATCTGTGTAGTTGGCTCCCCGACCCTGGGTTTCCCGTCGTGTTACGTCAACGTTGTTTTGCTGAGGACAAATACTTTTGCCAACACTATACCAAGCGTCAATGAAAGCTGTTATAGTGCTCGAGCCTCTGCTGACCTTTTTTAATATGAACAGTCCCTTTCACATTTTTCCTGGCTTAGGACTGGCTAGCACAGAAGCATGCTAAATATTTTTTGTTTTTTTCTTTTTACCTTCAGGTTTGTTCCTTTCTTCAACATTACTGGAGAAAACCATTATCATTTCAAATGGGCCATTGTCTAACTTCAGTATGGCTTCGGCCTTGGGATTATGTATTTGGCTATGTTAGTGACGGATAACGGAGGGTGGCAGTATGTCCTTCCTGTCTATGTCCCCTGGCAATGTTAGTGATGGATAACAGAGGGTGGCAGTATGTCCTTCTTGTAACCACCACAAGCCCCCCCTCCACCCCTATGTTATTGACTCATAACGGAGAGTGGCAGCAGATTGTTCCTGTCACCACCACAAACTGTTAACCAACACATATATATCCACGGTGTCTTCAGCTTCAGATACACCAGGATCCGGAACTGATAGGAAATCATCTGTGTCGTTGGGTCCCCGACTCTGGGTTTCCCGTCGTGTTACGTCAACTTTGTTTTGCTGAGGACAAATACTTTTGCCAACACTATACCAACCGTCAATGAAAGCTGTTATAGTGCTCGAGCCTCTGCTGACCTTTTTTAATATGAACAGTCCCTTTCACATTTTTCCTGGCTTAGGACTGGCTAGCACAGAAGCATGCTAAATATTTTTTGTTTTTTTTTCTTTTTACCTTCAGGTTTGTTCCTTTCTTCACATTACTGGAGAAAACCATTATCATTTCAAATGGGCCATTGTCTAACTTCAGTATGGCTTCGGCCTTGGGACTATGTATTTGGCTATGTTAGTGACGGATAACGGAGGGTGGCAGTATGTCCTTCCTGTCTATGTCCCCTGGCAATGTTAGTGATGGATAACAGAGGGTGGCAGTATGTCCTTCTTGTAACCACCACAAGCACCCCCTCCACCCCTATGTTATTGACGGATAACGGAGGGTGGCAGCAGATTGTTCCTGTCACCACCACAAACTGTTAACCATCACATATATATCCACGGTGTCTTCAGCTTCAGATACACCAGGAGCCGGAACTGATAGGAAATCATCTGTGTCGTTGGCTCCCCGACCCTGGGTTTCCCGTCGTGTTACGTCAACGTTGTTTTGCTGAGGACAAATACTTTTGCCAACACTATACCAAGCGTCAATGAAAGCTGTTATAGTGCTCGAGCCTCTGCTGACCTTTTTTAATATGAACAGTCCCTTTCACATTTTTCCTGGCTTAGGACTGGCTAGCACAGAAGCATGCTAAATATTTTTTGTTTTTTTCTTTTTACCTTCAGGTTTGTTCCTTTCTTCAACATTACTGGAGAAAACCATTATCATTTCAAATGGGCCATTGTCTAACTTCAGTATTGCTTCGGCCTTGGGATTATGTATTTGGCTATGTTAGTGACGGATAACGGAGGGTGGCAGTATGTCCTTCCTGTCTATGTCCCCTGGCAATGTTAGTGATGGATAACAGAGGGTGGCAGTATGTCCTTCTTGTAACCACCACAAGCCCCCCCTCCACCCCTATGTTATTGACTCATAACGGAGAGTGGCAGCAGATTGTTCCTGTCACCACCACAAACTGTTAACCAACACATATATATCCACGGTGTCTTCAGCTTCAGATACACCAGGAGCCGGAACTGATAGGAAATCATCTGTGTCGTTGGCTCCCCGACTCTGGGTTTCCCGTCGTGTTACGTCAACTTTGTTTTGCTGAGGACAAATACTTTTGCCAACACTATACCAAGCGTCAATGAAAGCTGTTATAGTGCTCGAGCCTCTGCTGACCTTTTTTAATATGAACAGTCCCTTTCACATTTTTCCTGGCTTAGGACTGGCTAGCACAGAAGCATGCTAAATATTTTTTGTTTTTTTCTTTTTACCTTCAGGTTTGTTCCTTTCTTCAACATTACTGGAGAAAACCATTATCATTTCAAATGGGCCATTGTCTAACTTCAGTATGGCTTCGGCCTTGGGATTATGTATTTGGCTATGTTAGTGACGGATAACGGAGGGTGGCAGTATGTCCTTCCTGTCTATGTCCCCTGGCAATGTTAGTGATGGATAACAGAGGGTGGCAGTATGTCCTTCTTGTAACCACCACAAGCCCCCCCTCCACCCCTATGTTATTGACGGATAACGGAGGGTGGCAGCAGATTGTTCATGTCACCACCACAAACTGTTAACCAACACATATATATCCACGGTGTCTTCAGCTTCAGATACACCAGGAGCCGGAACTGATAGGAAATCATCTGTGTCGTTGGCTCCCCGACCCTGGGTTTCCCGTCGTGTTACGTCAACGTTGTTTTGCTGAGGACAAATACTTTTGCCAACACTATACCAAGCGTCAATGAAAGCTGTTATAGTGCTCGAGCCTCTGCTGACCTTTTTTAATATGAACAGTCCCTTTCACATTTTTCCTGGCTTAGGACTAACTAGCACAGAAGCATGCTAAATATTTTTTGTTTTTTTCTTTTTACCTTCAGGTTTGTTCCTTTCTTCAACATTACTGGAGAAAACCATTATCATTTCAAATGGGCCATTGTCTAACTTCAGTATGGCTTCGGCCTTGGGACTATGTATTTGGCTATGTTAGTGACGGATAACAGAGGGTGGCAGTATGTCCTTCCTGTCTATGTCCCCTGGCAATGTTAGTGATGGATAACAGAGGGTGGCAGTATGTCCTTCTTGTAACCACCACAAGCCCCCCCTCCACCCCTATGTTATTGACGGATAACGGAGGGTGGCAGCAGATTGTTCATGTCACCACCACAAACTGTTAACCAACACATATATATCCACGGTGTCTTCAGCTTCAGATACACCAGGAGCCGGAACTGATAGGAAATCATCTGTGTCGTTGGCTCCCCGACCCTGGGTTTCCCTTCGTGTTACGTCAACGTTGTTTTGCTGAGGACAAATACTTTTGCCAACACTATACCAAGCGTCAATGAAAGCTGTTATAGTGCTCGAGCCTCTGCTGACCTTTTTTAATATGAACAGTCCCTTTCACATTTTTCCTGGCTTAGGACTGGCTAGCACAGAAGCATGCTAAATATTTTTTGTTTTTTTCTTTTTACCTTCAGGTTTGTTCCTTTCTTCAACATTACTGGAGAAAACCATTATCATTTCAAATGGGCCATTGTCTAACTTCAGTATGGCTTCGGCCTTGGGATTATGTATTTGGCTATGTTAGTGACGGATAACGGAGGGTGGCAGTATGTCCTTCCTGTCTATGTCCCCTGGCAATGTTAGTGATGGATAACAGAGGGTGGCAGTATGTCCTTCTTGTAACCACCACAAGCCCCCCCTCCACCCCTATGTTATTGACTCATAACGGAGAGTGGCAGCAGATTGTTCCTGTCACCACCACAAACTGTTAACCAACACATATATATCCACGGTGTCTTCAGCGTCAGATACACCAGGATCCGGAACTGATAGGAAATCATCTGTGTCGTTGGGTCCCCGACTCTGGGTTTCCCGTCGTGTTACGTCAACTTTGTTTTGCTGAGGACAAATACTTTTGCCAACACTATACCAACCGTCAATGAAAGCTGTTATAGTGCTCGAGCCTCTGCTGACCTTTTTTAATATGAACAGTCCCTTTCACATTTTTCCTGGCTTAGGACTGGCTAGCACAGAAGCATGCTAAATATTTTTTGTTTTTTTTTCTTTTTACCTTCAGGTTTGTTCCTTTCTTCACATTACTGGAGAAAACCATTATCATTTCAAATGGGCCATTGTCTAACTTCAGTATGGCTTCGGCCTTGGGACTATGTATTTGGCTATGTTAGTGACGGATAACGGAGGGTGGCAGTATGTCCTTCCTGTCTATGTCCCCTGGCAATGTTAGTGATGGATAACAGAGGGTGGCAGTATGTCCTTCTTGTAACCACCACAAGCACCCCCTCCACCCCTATGTTATTGACGGATAACGGAGGGTGGCAGCAGATTGTTCCTGTCACCACCACAAACTGTTAACCAACACATATATATCCACGGTGTCTTCAGCTTCAGATACACCAGGAGCCGGAACTGATAGGAAATCATCTGTGTCGTTGGCTCCCCGACCCTGGGTTTCCCGTCGTGTTACGTCAACGTTGTTTTGCTGAGGACAAATACTTTTGCCAACACTATACCAAGCGTCAATGAAAGCTGTTATAGTGCTCGAGCCTCTGCTGACCTTTTTTAATATGAACAGTCCCTTTCACATTTTTCCTGGCTTAGGACTGGCTAGCACAGAAGCATGCTAAATATTTTTTGTTTTTTTCTTTTTACCTTCAGGTTTGTTCCTTTCTTCAACATTACTGGAGAAAACCATTATCATTTCAAATGGGCCATTGTCTAACTTCAGTATGGCTTCGGCCTTGGGATTATGTATTTGGCTATGTTAGTGACGGATAACGGAGGGTGGCAGTATGTCCTTCCTGTCTATGTCCCCTGGCAATGTTAGTGATGGATAACAGAGGGTGGCAGTATGTCCTTCTTGTAACCACCACAAGCCCCCCCTCCAGCCCTATGTTATTGACTCATAACGGAGAGAGGCAGCAGATTGTTCCTGTCACCACCACAAACTGTTAACCAACACATATATATCCACGGTGTCTTCAGCTTCAGATACACCAGGAGCCGGAACTGATAGGAAATCATCTGTGTCGTTGGCTCCCCGACTCTGGGTTTCCCGTCGTGTTACGTCAACTTTGTTTTGCTGAGGACAAATACTTTTGCCAACACTATACCAACCGTCAATGAAAGCTGTTATAGTGCTCGAGCCTCTGCTGACCTTTTTTAATATGAACAGTCCCTTTCACATTTTTCCTGGCTTAGGACTGGCTAGCACAGAAGCATGCTAAATATTTTTTGTTTTTTTCTTTTTACCTTCAGGTTTGTTCCTTTCTTCAACATTACTGGAGAAAACCATTATCATTTCAAATGGGCCATTGTCTAACTTCAGTATGGCTTCGGCCTTGGGATTATGTATTTGGCTATGTTAGTGACGGATAACGGAGGGTGGCAGTATGTCCTTCCTGTCTATGTCCCCTGGCAATGTTAGTGATGGATAACAGAGGGTGGCAGTATGTCCTTCTTGTAACCACCACAAGCCCCCCCTCCACCCCTATGTTATTGACGGATAACGGAGGGTGGCAGCAGATTGTTCATGTCACCACAAACTGTTAACCAACACATATATATCCACGGTGTCTTCAGCTTCAGATACACCAGGAGCCGGAACTGATAGGAAATCATCTGTGTCGTTGGCTCCCCGACCCTGGGTTTCCCGTCGTGTTACGTCAATGTTGTTTTGCTGAGGACAAATACTTTTGCCAACACTATACCAAGCGTCAATGAAAGCTGTTATAGTGCTCGAGCCTCTGCTGACCTTTTTTAATATGAACAGTCCCTTTCACATTTTTCCTGGCTTAGGACTAACTAGCACAGAAGCATGCTAAATATTTTTTGTTTTTTTCTTTTTACCTTCAGGTTTGTTCCTTTCTTCAACATTACTGGAGAAAACCATTATCATTTCAAATGGGCCATTGTCTAACTTCAGTATGGCTTCGGCCTTGGGACTATGTATTTGGCTATGTTAGTGACGGATAACAGAGGGTGGCAGTATGTCCTTCCTGTCTATGTCCCCTGGCAATGTTAGTGATGGATAACAGAGGGTGGCAGTATGTCCTTCTTGTAACCACCACAAGCCCCCCCTCCACCTCTATGTTATTGACGGATAACGGAGGGTGGCAGCAGATTGTTCATGTCACCACCACAAACTGTTAACCAACACATATATATCCACGGTGTCTTCAGCTTCAGATACACCAGGAGCCGGAACTGATAGGAAATCATCTGTGTCGTTGGCTCCCCGACCCTGGGTTTCCCTTCGTGTTACGTCAACGTTGTTTTGCTGAGGACAAATACTTTTGCCAACACTATACCAAGCGTCAATGAAAGCTGTTATAGTGCTCGAGCCTCTGCTGACCTTTTTTAATATGAACAGTCCCTTTCACATTTTTCCTGGCTTAGGACTAACTAGCACAGAAGCATGCTAAATATTTTTTGTTTTTCTTTTTACCTTCAGGTTTGTTCCTTTCTTCAACATTACTGGAGAAAACCATTATCATTTCAAATGGGCCATTGTCTAACTTCAGTATGGCTTCGGCCTTGGGACTATGTATTTGGCTATGTTAGTGACGGATAACAGAGGGTGGCAGTATGTCCTTCCTGTCTATGTCCCCTGGCAATGTTAGTGATGGATAACAGAGGGTGGCAGTATGTCCTTCTTGTAACCACCACAAGCCCCCCTTCCACCCCTATGTTATTGACGGATAACGGAGGGTGGCAGCAGATTGTTCCTGTCACCACCACAAACTGTTAACCAACACATATATATCCACGGTGTCTTCAGCTTAAGGTACACCAGGAGCCGGAACTGATCGGAAATCATCTGTGTCGTTGGCTCCCCGACCCTGGGTTTCCCTTCGTGTTACGTCAACGTTGTTTTGCTGAGGACAAATACTTTTGCCAACACTATACCAAGCGTCAATGAAAGCTGTTATAGTGCTCGAGCCTCTGCTGACCTTTTTTAATATGAACAGTCCCTTTCACATTTTTCCTGGCTTAGGACTGGCTAGCACAGAAGCATGCTAAATATTTTTTGTTTTTTTTTCTTTTTACCTTCAGGTTTGTTCCTTTCTTCACATTACTGGAGAAAACCATTATCATTTCAAATGGGCCATTGTCTAACTTCAGTATGGCTTCGGCCTTGGGACTATGTATTTGGCTATGTTAGTGACGGATAACGGAGGGTGGCAGTATGTCCTTCCTGTCTATGTCCCCTGGCAATGTTAGTGATGGATAACAGAGGGTGGCAGTATGTCCTTCTTGTAACCACCACAAGCACCCCCTCCACCCCTATGTTATTGACGGATAACGGAGGGTGGCAGCAGATTGTTCCTGTCACCACCACAAACTGTTAACCAACACATATATATCCACGGTGTCTTCAGCTTCAGATACACCAGGAGCCGGAACTGATAGGAAATCATCTGTGTCGTTGGCTCCCCGACCCTGGGTTTCCCGTCGTGTTACGTCAACGTTGTTTTGCTGAGGACAAATACTTTTGCCAACACTATACCAAGCGTCAATGAAAGCTGTTATAGTGCTCGAGCCTCTGCTGACCTTTTTTAATATGAACAGTCCCTTTCACATTTTTCCTGGCTTAGGACTGGGTAGCACAGAAGCATGCTAAATATTTTTTGTTTTTTTCTTTTTACCTTCAGGTTTGTTCCTTTCTTCAACATTACTGGAGAAAACCATTATCATTTCAAATGGGCCATTGTCTAACTTCAGTATGGCTTCGGCCTTGGGATTATGTATTTGGCTATGTTAGTGACGGATAACGGAGGGTGGCAGTATGTCCTTCCTGTCTATGTCCCCTGGCAATGTTAGTGATGGATAACAGAGGGTGGCAGTATGTCCTTCTTGTAACCACCACAAGCCCCCCCTCCAGCCCTATGTTATTGACTCATAACGGAGAGAGGCAGCAGATTGTTCCTGTCACCACCACAAACTGTTAACCAACACATATATATCCACGGTGTCTTCAGCTTCAGATACACCAGGAGCCGGAACTGATAGGAAATCATCTGTGTCGTTGGCTCCCCGACTCTGGGTTTCCCGTCGTGTTACGTCAACTTTGTTTTGCTGAGGACAAATACTTTTGCCAACACTATACCAACCGTCAATGAAAGCTGTTATAGTGCTCGAGCCTCTGCTGACCTTTTTTAATATGAACAGTCCCTTTCACATTTTTCCTGGCTTAGGACTGGCTAGCACAGAAGCATGCTAAATATTTTTTGTTTTTTTCTTTTTACCTTCAGGTTTGTTCCTTTCTTCAACATTACTGGAGAAAACCATTATCATTTCAAATGGGCCATTGTCTAACTTCAGTATGGCTTCGGCCTTGGGATTATGTATTTGGCTATGTTAGTGACGGATAACGGAGGGTGGCAGTATGTCCTTCCTGTCTATGTCCCCTGGCAATGTTAGTGATGGATAACAGAGGGTGGCAGTATGTCCTTCTTGTAACCACCACAAGCCCCCCCTCCACCCCTATGTTATTGACGGATAACGGAGGGTGGCAGCAGATTGTTCATGTCACCACAAACTGTTAACCAACACATATATATCCACGGTGTCTTCAGCTTCAGATACACCAGGAGCCGGAACTGATAGGAAATCATCTGTGTCGTTGGCTCCCCGACCCTGGGTTTCCCGTCGTGTTACGTCAATGTTGTTTTGCTGAGGACAAATACTTTTGCCAACACTATACCAAGCGTCAATGAAAGCTGTTATAGTGCTCGAGCCTCTGCTGACCTTTTTTAATATGAACAGTCCCTTTCACATTTTTCCTGGCTTAGGACTAACTAGCACAGAAGCATGCTAAATATTTTTTGTTTTTTTCTTTTTACCTTCAGGTTTGTTCCTTTCTTCAACATTACTGGAGAAAACCATTATCATTTCAAATGGGCCATTGTCTAACTTCAGTATGGCTTCGGCCTTGGGACTATGTATTTGGCTATGTTAGTGACGGATAACAGAGGGTGGCAGTATGTCCTTCCTGTCTATGTCCCCTGGCAATGTTAGTGATGGATAACAGAGGGTGGCAGTATGTCCTTCTTGTAACCACCACAAGCCCCCCCTCCACCTCTATGTTATTGACGGATAACGGAGGGTGGCAGCAGATTGTTCATGTCACCACCACAAACTGTTAACCAACACATATATATCCACGGTGTCTTCAGCTTCAGATACACCAGGAGCCGGAACTGATAGGAAATCATCTGTGTCGTTGGCTCCCCGACCCTGGGTTTCCCTTCGTGTTACGTCAACGTTGTTTTGCTGAGGACAAATACTTTTGCCAACACTATACCAAGCGTCAATGAAAGCTGTTATAGTGCTCGAGCCTCTGCTGACCTTTTTTAATATGAACAGTCCCTTTCACATTTTTCCTGGCTTAGGACTAACTAGCACAGAAGCATGCTAAATATTTTTTGTTTTTCTTTTTACCTTCAGGTTTGTTCCTTTCTTCAACATTACTGGAGAAAACCATTATCATTTCAAATGGGCCATTGTCTAACTTCAGTATGGCTTCGGCCTTGGGACTATGTATTTGGCTATGTTAGTGACGGATAACAGAGGGTGGCAGTATGTCCTTCCTGTCTATGTCCCCTGGCAATGTTAGTGATGGATAACAGAGGGTGGCAGTATGTCCTTCTTGTAACCACCACAAGCCCCCCTTCCACCCCTATGTTATTGACGGATAACGGAGGGTGGCAGCAGATTGTTCCTGTCACCACCACAAACTGTTAACCAACACATATATATCCACGGTGTCTTCAGCTTAAGGTACACCAGGAGCCAGAACTGATCGGAAATCATCTGTGTCGTTGGCTCCCCGACCCTGGGTTTCCCGTCGTGTTACGTCAACGTTGTTTTGCTGAGGACAAATACTTTTGCCAATACTATACCAACCGTCAATGAAAGCTGTTATAGTGCTCGAGCCTCTGCTGACCTTTTTTAATATGAACAGTCCCTTTCACATTTTTCCTGGCTTATGACTGGCTAGCACAGAAGCATGCTAAATATTTTTTGTTTTTTTTCTTTTTACCTTCAGGTTTGTTCCTTTCTTCAACATTACTGGAGAAAACCATTATCATTTCAAATGGGCCATTGTCTAACTTCAGTATGGCTTCGGCCTTGGGACTATGTATTTGGCTATGTTAGTGACGGATAACGGAGGGTGGCAGTATGTCCTTCCTGTCTATGTCCCCTGGCAATGTTAGTGATGGATAACAGAGGGTGGCAGTATGTCCTTCTTGTAACCACCACAAGCCCCCCCTCCACCCCTATGTTATTGACGGATAACGGAGGGTGGCAGCAGATTGTTCCTGTCACCACCACAAACTGTTAACCAACACATATATATCCACGGTGTCTTCAGCTTCAGATACACCAGGAGCCGGAACTGATAGGAAATCATCTGTGTAGTTGGCTCCCCGACCCTGGGTTTCCCGTCGTGTTACGTCAACGTTGTTTTGCTGAGGACAAATACTTTTGCCAACACTATACCAAGCGTCAATGAAAGCTGTTATAGTGCTCGAGCCTCTGCTGACCTTTTTTAATATGAACAGTCCCTTTCACATTTTTCCTGGCTTAGGACTGGCTAGCACAGAAGCATGCTAAATATTTTTTGTTTTTTTCTTTTTACCTTCAGGTTTGTTCCTTTCTTCAACATTACTGGAGAAAACCATTATCATTTCAAATGGGCCATTGTCTAACTTCAGTATGGCTTCGGCCTTGGGATTATGTATTTGGCTATGTTAGTGACGGATAACGGAGGGTGGCAGTATGTCCTTCCTGTCTATGTCCCCTGGCAATGTTAGTGATGGATAACAGAGGGTGGCAGTAGGTCCTTCTTGTAACCACCACAAGCCCCCCCTCCACCCCTATGTTATTGACTCATAACGGAGAGTGACAGCAGATTGTTCCTGTCACCACCACAAACTGTTAACCAACACATATATATCCACGGTGTCTTCAGCGTCAGATACACCAGGATCCGGAACTGATAGGAAATCATCTGTGTCGTTGGGTCCCCGACTCTGGGTTTCCCGTCGTGTTACGTCAACTTTGTTTTGCTGAGGACAAATACTTTTGCCAACACTATACCAACCGTCAATGAAAGCTGTTATAGTGCTCGAGCCTCTGCTGACCTTTTTTAATATGAACAGTCCCTTTCACATTTTTCCTGGCTTAGGACTGGCTAGCACAGAAGCATGCTAAATATTTTTTGTTTTTTTTTCTTTTTACCTTCAGGTTTGTTCCTTTCTTCACATTACTGGAGAAAACCATTATCATTTCAAATGGGCCATTGTCTAACTTCAGTATGGCTTCGGCCTTGGGACTATGTATTTGGCTATGTTAGTGACGGATAACGGAGGGTGGCAGTATGTCCTTCCTGTCTATGTCCCCTGGCAACGTTAGTGATGGATAACAGAGGGTGGCAGTATGTCCTTCTTGTAACCACCACAAGCCCCCCCTCCACCCCTATGTTATTGACGGATAACGGAGGGTGGCAGCAGATTGTTCATGTCACCACCACAAACTGTTAACCAACACATATATATCCACGGTGTCTTCAGCTTCAGATACACCAGGAGCCGGAACTGATAGGAAATCATCTGTGTCGTTGGCTCCCCGACCCTGGGTTTCCCGTCGTGTTACGTCAACGTTGTTTTGCTGAGGACAAATACTTTTGCCAACACTATACCAAGCGTCAATGAAAGCTGTTATAGTGCTCGAGCCTCTGCTGACCTTTTTTAATATGAACAGTCCCTTTCACATTTTTCCTGGCTTAGGACTGGCTAGCACAGAAGCATGCTAAATATTTTTTGTTTTTTTCTTTTTACCTTCAGGTTTGTTCCTTTCTTCAACATTACTGGAGAAAACCATTATCATTTCAAATGGGCCATTGTCTAACTTCAGTATGGCTTCGGCCTTGGGACTATGTATTTGGCTATGTTAGTGACGGATAACAGAGGGTGGCAGTATGTTCTTCCTGTCTATGTCCCCTGGCAATGTTAGTGATGGATAACAGAGGGTGGCAGTATGTCCTTCTTGTAACCACCACAAGCCCCCCCTCCACCCCTATGTTATTGACGGATAACGGAGGGTGGCAGCAGATTGTTCATGTCACCACCACAAACTGTTAACCAACACATATATATCCACGGTGTCTTCAGCTTCAGATACACCAGGAGCCGGAACTGATAGGAAATCATCTGTGTCGTTGGCTCCCCGACCCTGGGTTTCCCGTCGTGTTACGTCAACGTTGTTTTGCTGAGGACAAATACTTTTGCCAACACTATACCAAGCGTCAATGAAAGCTGTTATAGTGCTCGAGCCTCTGCTGACCTTTTTAATATGAACAGTCCCTTTCACATTTTTCCTGGCTTAGGACTGGCTAGCACAGAAGCACGCTAAATATTTTTTGTTTTTTTCTTTTTACCTTCAGGTTTGTTCCTTTCTTCAACATTACTGGAGAAAACCATTATCATTTCAAATGGGCCATTGTCTAACTTCAGTATGGCTTCGGCCTTGGGACTATGTATTTGGCTATGTTAGTGACGGATAACGGAGGGTGGCAGTATGTCCTTCCTGTCTATGTCCCCTGGCAATGTTAGTGATGGATAACAGAGGGTGGCAGTATGTCCTTCTTGTAACCACCACAAGCCCCCCCTCCACCCCTATGTTATTGACTCATAACGGAGAGTGGCAGCAGATTGTTCCTGTCACCACCACAAACTGTTAACCAACACATATATATCCACGGTGTCTTCAGCTTCAGATACACCAGGAGCCGGAACTGATAGGAAATCATCTGTGTCGTTGGCTCCCCGACTCTGGGTTTCCCGTCGTGTTACGTCAACTTTGTTTTGCTGAGGACAAATACTTTTGCCAACACTATACCAACCGTCAATGAAAGCTGTTATAGTGCTCGAGCCTCTGCTGACCTTTTTTAATATGAACAGTCCCTTTCACATTTTTCCTGGCTTAGGACTGGCTAGCACAGAAGCATGCTAAATATTTTTTGTTTTTTTTTCTTTTTGCCTTCAGGTTTGTTCCTTTCTTCACATTACCGGAGAAAACCATTATCATTTCAAATGGGCCATTGTCTAACTTCAGTATGGCTTCGGCCTTGGGACTATGTATTTGGCTATGTTAGTGACGGATAACGGAGGGTGGCAGTATGTCCTTCCTGTCTATGTCCCATGGCAATGTTAGTGATGGATAACAGAGAGTGGCAGTATGTCCTTCTTGTAACCACCACAAGCCCCCCTTCCACCCCTATGTTATTGACGGATAACGGAGGGTGGCAGCAGATTGTTCCTGTCACCACCACAAACTGTTAACCAACACATATATATCCACGGTGTCTTCAGCTTAAGGTACACCAGGAGCCGGAACTGATCGGAAATCATCTGTTTCGTTGGCTCCCCGACCCTGGGTTTCCCGTCGTGTTACGTCAACGTTGTTTTACTGAGGACAAATACTTTTGCCAATACTATACCAACCGTCAATGAAAGCTGTTATAGTGCTCGAGCCTCTGCTGACCTTTTTCAATATGAACAGTCCCTTTCACATTTTTCCTGGCTTATGACTGGCTAGCACAGAAGCATGCTAAATATTTTTTTTTTTTCTTTTTACCTTCAGGTTTGTTCCTTTCTTCAACATTACTGGAGAAAACCATTATCATTTCAAATGCGCCATTGTCTAACTTCAGTATGGCTTCGGCCTTGGGACTATGTATTTGGCTATGTTAGTGACGGATAACGGAGGGTGGCAGTATGTCCTTCCTGTCTATGTCCCCTGGCAATGTTAGTGATGGATAACAGAGGGTGGCAGTATGTCCTTCTTGTAACCACCACAAGCCCCCCTGCCAACCCTATGTTATTGAAGGATAACAGAGGGTGGCAGCAGATTCTTCCTGTCACCACCACAAACTGTTAACCAACACATATATATCCACGGTGTCTTCAGCTTCAGATACACCAGGAGCCGGAACTGATAGGAAATCATCTGTGTCGTTGGCTCCCCGACCCTGGGTTTCCCGTCGTGTTACGTCAACGTTGTTTTGCTGAGGACAAATACTTTTGCCTACACTATACCAAGCGTCAATGAAAGCTGTTATAGTGCTCGAGCCTCTGCTGACCTTTTTTAATATGAACAGTCCCTTTCACATTTTTCCTGGCCTAGGACTGGCTAGCACAGAAGCATGCTAAATATTTTTTGTTTTTTTCTTTTTACCTTCAGGTTTGTTCCTTTCTTCAACATTACTGGAGAAAACCATTATCATTTCAAATGGGCCATTGTCTAACTTCAGTATGGCTTCGGCCTTGGGACTATGTATTTGGCTATGTTAGTGACGGATAACGGAGGGTGGCAGTATGTCCTTCCTGTCTATGTCCCCTGGCAATGTTAGTGATGGATAACAGAGGGTGGCAGTATGTCCTTCTTGTAACCAACACAAGCCCCCCCTCCACCCCTATGTTATTGACTCATAACGGAGAGTGGCAGCAGATTGTTCCTGTCACCACCACAAACTGTTAACCAACACATATATATCCACGGTGTCTTCAGCGTCAGATACACCAGGAGCCATAACTGATAGGAAATCATCTGTGTCGTTGGGTCCCCGACTCTGGGTTTCCCGTCGTGTTACGTCAACTTTGTTTTGCTGAGGACAAATACTTTTGCCAACACTATACCACCCGTCAATGAAAGCTGTTATAGTGCTCGAGCCTCTGCTGACCTTTTTTAATATGAACAGTCCCTTTCACATTTTTCCTGGCTTAGGACTGGCTAGCACAGAAGCATGCTAAATATTTTTTGTTATTTTTTCTTTTTACCTTCAGGTTTGTTCCTTTCTTCAACATTACTGGAGAAAACCATTATCATTTCAAATGGGCCATTGTCTAACTTCAGTATGGCTTCGGCCTTGGGACTATGTATTTGGCTATGTTAGTGACGGATAACGGAGGGTGGCAGTATGTCCTTCCTGTCTATGTCCCCTGGCAATGTTAGTGATGGATAACAGAGAGTGGCAGTATGTCCTTCTTGTAACCACCACAAGCCCCCCTTCCACCCCTATGTTATTGACGGATAACGGAGGGTGGCAGCAGATTGTTCCTGTCACCACCACAAACTGTTAACCAACACATATATATCCACGGTGTCTTCAGCTTCAGATACACCAGGAGCCATAACTGATAGGAAATCATCTGTGTCGTTGGGTCCCCGACTCTGGGTTTCCCGTCGTGTTACGTCAACTTTGTTTTGCTGAGGACAAATACTTTTGCCAACACTATACCACCCGTCAATGAAAGCTGTTATAGTGCTCGAGCCTCTGCTGACCTTTTTTAATATGAACAGTCCCTTTCACATTTTTCCTGGCTTAGGACTGGCTAGCACAGAAGCATGCTAAATATTTTTTGTTATTTTTTCTTTTTACCTTCAGGTTTGTTCCTTTCTTCAACATTACTGGAGAAAACCATTATCATTTTAAATGGGCCATTGTCTAACTTCAGTATGGCTTCGGCCTTGGGACTATGTATTTGGCTATGTTAGTGACGGATAACGGAGGGTGGCAGTATGTCCTTCCTGTCTATGTCCCCTGGCAATGTTAGTGATGGATAACAGAGGGTGGCAGTATGTCCTTCTTGTAACCAACACAAGCCCCCCCTCCACCCCTATGTTATTGACTCATAACGGAGAGTGGCAGCAGATTGTTCCTGTCACCACCACAAACTGTTAACCAACACATATATATCCACGGTGTCTTCAGCGTCAGATACACCAGGAGCCATAACTGATAGGAAATCATCTGTGTCGTTGGGTCCCCGACTCTGGGTTTCCCGTCGTGTTACGTCAACTTTGTTTTGCTGAGGACAAATACTTTTGCCAACACTATACCACCCGTCAATGAAAGCTGTTATAGTGCTCGAGCCTCTGCTGACCTTTTTTAATATGAACAGTCCCTTTCACATTTTTCCTGGCCTAGGACTGGCTAGCACAGAAGCATGCTAAATATTTTTTTTTTCTTTTGACCTTCAGGTTTGTTCCTTTCTTCAACATTACTGGAGAAAACCATTAGCATTTCAAATGGGCCATTGTCTAACTTCAGTATGGCTTCGGCCTTGGGACTATGTATTTGGCTATGTTAGTGACGGATAACGGAGGGTGGCAATATGTCCTCCATGTCTCCCCCCCCCCCCCCCCCCCCCCCCCAACACATTGTCAGAAGCAATGTACACTAGCTGTTTGCATCCAGTGTAAACTTTAATATTGTGCAAATGTTTTCAAATGGCTGTGAGTCATGATACTAAGGCGGGACATTGGGACCATTCTGGTATTCATCTAGTGGGATGTTGAAAAGGGCCAAAAAACCACATTCAGACTTGCCAGCATACTGGCCTCGTCGTCATGTGGCCAGGCTTATTCGATCCGGGACATGCTCACCTACGCAAGTCAAGGAAGCAGCACATTAGTGCTCTCGGCTAACCCGGCGAGTCTACATTGCTGGATAAAATGATTGAACTTATCATCCTATTTTCGAATCCATCCTTGGGCATGGATGTATGTGACGTCCTTAGTTTAATTTGGCTTAAGTAGTTCTAAGTTCTTGGGGACTGAACACCTCAGGTGTTAAGTCCCATAGCACGCAGAGCCTTTTGATCCATCATCTTAATATCGTCTAATGTCACCTCATTCGTTATTGCATTATCGTTTCTTCTTTTGTCTATATATATCTGTCTTTTTTTTCTGAAGTCCCAGTATAATGAAATTCTTCTTTTATTTCAAATGTTGCATTTATTGCTTCCTCCTTCATACGTTCTGTTGCTTTTGATTTATTGGAGGGTTTACTTTCGTACCATACGCCAACCTTCGTCAGAATTTTTTGGTCCTGTGTCGATGGTTATAAACATTCTACATTTCAGTTGGTATACTAGCATGTTTCGTGTACTGATTGACCATACAGTCAGCTAACTTCATTACTTTTTCTCCACTATGCATTTTTTCCCATTATTAACAACCACAGACGCTTGCAGTACGTTTTATGACTTTTTTCTGGCGGCAAAATAAAATCCCTTTCTCTCTTCTTCTGTGATTTCGATGCCAGCGTGTAATGTGTATAGATGACCCCTCCCCACCTCGCGCAATACTAGGTCCCTTTTCGCTCATAATTTTCCCAGCTTCTACATAATCGAACACCAGGATTAATTTGTCAAAAGTGGGGCCATCGTCAGTTTTCAAAAAACTGTTACCTCCTGTCAGTACTAAAACGTCTTTGCTCATCTGAATCTGCGAAGTAGAGCGAGGGATTTTGGTCGTCCCAACAGCTTCCCTCCTTGCTTTACACAATGAAGTCTTGCTGATGTCATAATGCGTCCAGATTAAAACTTGGTCGTTCAAATCTTGAAATACATCTTTAAAAAATTTGTAAAACAAGCACTGTGTTTTCTTTGTGGCCTATTTTCCTGCTCTTACAGATTCCTTTATTAAATTGCTAATCTGCTTTGTCAGATGGGCAAGAACGTCGCTGTTCACCCATGGTTCTGCCATCTGCAATTTTTGAATGGCCTCAGCACTCACCCCATTCGGAATTCATGCACAAGCAGTCCGTATAAGCATCACATTTTCTGTTTACCTGGTAGCAGTAACTAATCTACAGTAGGCATACCTTCCCTTTCGCCGTAATTATTTTCATTACCCACCCTATATAGAATTCAAGTAGCTTAGCTCTGTGGAAGTATACGGGAACAAAGGCTACTGGCGATGGCTCTGCCACACTGACGGTGGCAACTCTTCCGCAGCTGGTGGACAACTAGTGTGAATCAGTAGGAGGCTCTGGTCAAAACCCACGGTACGAAAATGTTTAGTCGCAAGCACCACTCTACCTGCATCACCTACAAAAGAGTCGAAACCACCACAGTCGAAAAGAGCAACCTGCAGTTCACGAGCCTTCGTGTAAACATGACGTCATTTTGACGTCATACTCTGCACTGAACACGAAAAGGGTTGCCTATCGACTTTCGTGATCGCTTTGCTCGCAGCACGTGAGGCGAACATGGCGTTCAGAACAATCACATTCGCCACAATTAGAGAGGACGTTACGCTTTTACTTTAGAGCGGGGTTCGCTAACGTGGTAGTACTATGATAATAAGGGCGAGATTGAAATGTCCGTGTGACTCAACTCCGAAACTTACTCACAAAGTTTTAAAAACTATTTTCACTAAATGTCTTCATCAACCTCGAAAGTGTCCGCAGCTCGTGGTCGTGCGGTAGCATTCTCGCTTCCCATTCCCGTGTTCCCGGGTTCGATTTCCGGCGGGGTCATGGATTTTCTCTGCCTCGTGATTACTGGGTGTTGTGTGATGTCCTTAGGTTAGTTAGGTTTAAGTAGTTCTAAGTTCTAGGAGACTGATGACCATAGATGTTAAGTCCCACAGTGCTCAGAGCCATTTGAACCATTTGAACCAACCTCGAAAGTAGGATGACTTGCTAATTTACAAGCAAAAAACAAGCTACAGCCAGTCAACTTTGAACGAAGTATCGTATATATTCAACGGTGTTCATTAAGTTAATTTTTAAAATTCTGAAATCAGTTTTAGGATTGAACTGCAATTGCACCCTCGTACAGAAGATCATAGAACCCGACGAGACGGGTGTGGTCGCACCAAAACATATCACACCTCCAAGAAGGTTGACGCCTCATCCAAAGGGCATTTGCAGGACAGATCTGTTCTAGCGCAATGGTGGAACAGTGTAACACATCTTACACTATCAGGGATGATAGTCTGTCGCATGGGTAACACGCTCGACGTCCACTTCTCCACTTACCTTTGATGAATGTGGACAAACATGAAAGACGTCAATGGCATGAGGTAGTATATTCGGTCGAATCCAGGTTCTGTTTGTTTGAAAATGATGTGATCTACGTCAATGACACCCAGCGAACCATAGTCATACCCTTTCGCACAACATCTCAGACGCCACTTTCACCAAGACAGCAGACGATCACATGTTGCTGAATTATCACGTGTCTTCTTAGCATCACAGGATGTTCCGCTTTTGCCGTGGCCCCTCAGATCACCAGACTTGTCGTGAATTGGAAAACTTTGGGATATTGTGAAATGACAGGTGCAGCCCTGTGAGCAACTGCCAACCTGAGATGAACTTTGGAATGCAGTATGGATGGCTATACCATAGGTCACCATACGCACCTAATACTCGTCGATGCAATGAGGCATGGAACAAGTTAATAGGGTCCGTGGCAGACAGTGTGCCTATTACACAACAGGACACGTGCTGAACAGAAATGACTCAATTGCTAATAATTTCTACAGGACATACTAATGCATATTTCCTGAGACTATAAACGTCCTATCTGTAGTCGTTGAAGGTGTTCTGTTTGTTCTGAACGTGAGTGTACAAATGGTGGGTAGCAACTCTAGGAGTCCAATTAATCCAGCAGCTCATTATTCTTATGTCCTTTGAATACATCCTGCTACAAAACCTCAGAACATTTTGACAGCTTGAAAACACGTTCATGTTGGTGAAGTTGTAATGAAATGCCAAGAAATCTAATATTGGTGGTGCAAGTGTCCCAAAAGAATAATCCAAAAAGTAGGTCACCTTCTAATTCTTTTGCAAATGGGTCAGTTAGAGGCATTATTGCTATAATAGTAGTCCTCTACTGTAGCGTTCCACTATTATTTTATTTATTAGATTAAACAATGAGTTGTTTGGTATGTGTACTTGGTTTTGTGATTATATTCGCCTAGTTGTTCTGAAAATGTGGAGTGGTTTGTCCATACTTCCAGGCTCTCATGTATTCTTTGCATCTCATATGAAACGTTCTCCCTTTTGTCCTACATATCTGCCATCACAAGTGTTACACTCTAATTCATATATACCTGATTTCTGGAAATATATCTGTGTTTTTTGTAAGCTTTGGGATGTATTTTTTGATACAATTGTTTGTTGTGTATGCTGTGTATAATCCCTGTCTTTCGAAAATGTTGGTGATTTTTTTGTGTGAGTTTCTGTTTGTGTGTCTTTATGTGCCATCTTCTGTTTTCTCTTATGTTTTCCTAATAATTTTGTATAGTCTTTTATGGTACAGAGTGATTTTTCTTGTGCTTGGTCCTGTTGTGATGTTATCAATGGTTTTCCCCTTTCTGATTATATATCACTTTTGATTTTATTGTTCTGCTTTGTGACTATATCACAATTGTACTCAGGCTATCTGCATTATTATCTCCAATTCTTTTTGGTAGTTTTCTCTGTTGACTGAAAATGTATTGAGTCTATGGAGCATATGTTGAAATATGCTTACTTTTGTGAGTGTGTGTGGTTCACGTACTGACAGATAACAATGTCAGTTGATGTAGGTTTATGGTGAAATTCAGACATATGCTTATTGTTTTTCTTTTTGACTGTTATAACCAGAAAGTTTTGTGAATTTTATATTTTTATGCACGTTGTTGAAGTCAGTATGTGATTCTTCAATTTTTGTTTGTGGTTCATCCATTAAGCAGAGGATGTCATCCATATACCTGAACCAGTATAGTATGTTGTATTCTTTTGCTGCTGTTTTTTTATGACTGTATCGGTTTTACTGGTTCCTTATCTCTAGACAAGGACAATTGGTCTCAGGTTATACACTGGAATCCTTTTAACTCCATTCCCTATTCCAAGGGAAGAAGCAGGAGTTGGTCAAGGTCACCTAGGGGATGCACCCTGGCAACTGTGCAAGTTATATATAAGATCATGAAGTAATTCTAAAGTTGTCACATGTCACAAAAATGGCGGCAAATCCCTCTATCTCTCCTCATCCTGCCCCTTTGAAGCATGACGATTAAGCACCCTCTTCAGGTGTTAATCTTTTTGAACTGGGACACTTAAGTATGGGGGGTTATTATGAAGATAGACAGCATAGCAAGCGGATGTGGCTATCTCTCAATAACAAATCATGTCAGCTGAGTTCTATTTGTTAACAACAGTATTACGTGACACCTAAGACACCACATCGAGTCAGACATGGAATTACTCTCATTATCCCACATTTTACTTATTTTTCACCTATTCACCACAATTTTACTGTATAACTGGATGCATTATGGAACTGGGTAGCGTAGGGAGAGAGGTTGTAGTCTGTGTCTGTTCGTTTATAACGAATTACGTTATGTCAAATCAGTTCGGTTCCAACGTGGAACCACCAGAACCTACACCCAGGCAGATATGTAAGTACTCTTATTCTTCCATATTATCCCACATGTTCCCCAATTTTACGTATTTTCACACTTTTCCGGAATTTCTTTTGTCCAGTTACGCAAAATACACTGCTCTCTTCCCGACATCGCGACAACGTCATGCTACTCTGAGGCAATCACAATGCAGTATGGGCTTTAATTAGGTATCACTACTATTGAAGCACACTTCCCCATATCCAACTGTTATAGTTGTGACACTCAGAAGCTGTACAGCATAGGGTTAAGTTGTATTCCGTGTCCGTTTGTTAATAGCAAATTATGTTACTTGAGGTGTATTTCTTTTACAACAGGTTGTAACCACTAGCAGAAGCCTCACTGACACAGATAAGTAAGTAATCTCATTCATCCATATTTTATGAACTTCTCCGTATTTTACGCAGTTTTACACATTGTACCCAATGATGCAAGTTATGTGAGAACATGGTGCCAACATTGCCTCGCATCGAGGCAAAACGGCACGTCACGTCATAACGTCACATCACAGTGGCGCAGAGTGTCGTGGCACATCGTGATGCGTTGCGTAGACGTCGTGAATTTGTCAGTCGAAAACAATGCAGCATGTTGCCGATTTATTTATCATTGCTAAAACGCCACTCCATTACTAGAAGTGGACATCATAGTTTTAGGAATGAAAATATTCGTAGAAATAGTGACGTCATAGAGAATACTACAGGCGTTACCGATGTATAGCCAGAGGTGCTGTATACAAGATAAAGGCCACACATCAGTAGGTAAAGCACCACTACATTACAAGGTTATGGGACGTCACAGTAACATTATGATGACTCCAACCCAAGTTTTCGTACGTGCGTAGCACAGAGCTACAAAATGCACCTCTAGAGACGTGAGAAACGGAAGAGAAATTGCCCACAGTGGGATCCGTCCCATAGACTCGGTTGTGCTGGGGTCTAGCCGAGAACACTGATGTTTGCGGATACACTACCCGAGAAAAGCCGAAAAGCTGCTGTATTATCCTCTCCAGTCTGGCGCCAGACATTGGTGCTACATCAGTCCTGGCGAGAGATCTCCTCCCACGTTAATAACGGCAAGCAGATCCCGACGCATCGATTAAAATATGTAAGTCTGGCATACACCTAGTTGACATAGAACTCACCGCAGCATTCGCATATCGAACAAGTCAAGTGAGATCCTGGTGGAGTATGCTCTCTTATTCTCGACCACCAGCTCGCGTATAAGAGAGCGCCGCATGTTTTCCTGACATTCCACCGGACCATCTCTCAAGACAAGGTAGAGAGATTTGCACAATGTATGTGTAATCTTCTCCACCCTGGCGACTGGCACAAATGATGCTCAATGGTTCAGTGAGAGGGTATCCCGCGACAGAAAACCCTGTCATAGCTCGACGGCGCCTTTACTAACGTTGCCAACAGTTGAAGCGCCAAGCACTGCCCTCCCCGCCGCACCATCCTTTGTCTCTGGACCACCTAGGCGAACCAGTCGCAACTCGCAGACATTTAAACGCTCACCAGAGGAAATCGACCGAACTGGTTATAACGTTGAAGCAGTATGAGGTTCGTAGCAGTAAGGTTGTAGCAATATAAGATTCGTAGCAGTGAATCCCTTGTCGCTGTAACACACCCCTTATTAAGTGTAAGACTTCTCCAAGGCACTAGTAACGTAATGCTGGACTTGTTGCTGGTAGCATTAATCCCCATCTAGTATTATGTGAACTCAAATTGTCCAAAGCTCTTTTTCGTGAAAAAAACAGCACTGAGAACACACATATATAGTCAACAAAACGTAAAGGAAAATAGAATTTGTACAGTTAGATTCTTTTCTTTGTGTAGCTCTACTTTTTGTTAGTGGCACTAGGTATCTTACTGTGTGTGCGTCTTGACAAGAGAGATACCGAATTCGCATGACCCCCTTATAAGCAATAAGCAGCCCAGAGTCCTGATAAACATTTAATAAAACATAATGAATCAGAGTCTAATTTGGAAGAGGAAGTGTTCTTGAGATAATTACAGCCCACACCCATGAAACCAAAGTGGTAATTGTCTCAGACTGTAAGTCAAATCTCGTATTTTGTCATAACACGCCTCGAAATTCATAATCACTTTACGTACGTGTTAAATAACTGTTGCGTCGGAGACCCATCGTAGGTAATATCATACTGCCATTACCGATGTATAGTGGAATCGTAACATATCTCGAAGGACATTGTTTCCAGCAGCCATAGCTGTGAGGGCATTAGAAAGCTAGTTTCGCAAGCCTTTATTCTGTAGGAAGTACCACGGGCAGGTTAGATGGTTTCAATCATCCGTCGGAGTAACTCTGAATTACACCATCAGATTGGTTGTAAGTAGCTTTGTTTCTTTGCGTAATTGGCCTCCTATAGGCCAGAGGCATTAAATTTATACACCAACATAGATCATTACTGTCCTTCTGTTAAGCATTGTTTCGAGGTATTACATCCTGTCACTGCCGAATAATCTATTAAAGCAAGTCTTTCACGACGCGTTAACATCCATCAAAAAATACAGCACTTACATATTTGAATTTTAGGGTCATGAAACGCCTTATAATCAACGTCATCTAAGCTAGTATTACTTCCTGAGTAGACAAATTGCAGGATGATCTTAGGATTGCATAAACGATTATTTTAAAGACACTATGTGATCAAAAGTATCCGGACGCCTGGCTGCAAATGATATACAAGTTAGTGGCGCGCTCGATCGGTATTGATGGAATTAAATATGGTTGTGGCCCACCCTTAGCCTTCATGGCAGCATCCACTCTTGCTGTCATAGGTTCAGTCAGGTGCTGGGAGGTTTTTTGGGTATGGCAGCCCATTCTTCACGGAGTGCTGTACCGAGGTGAGGTACCGATGTCGGTCGGTGAGACCTGGCACGAAGTTAGGGTTCCAAAACATCCCAAAGGTGTTCTATAGGATTCAGGTCAGGAATCACTGTAGGCCAGTCCATTACAGGGATGTTATTGTCGTGTAACCAATCCGTCACAGGCCGTGCATTATCAACAGGTGCTCGATCGTGTTGTAAGATGCAATTGCCATACTCGAATTGATCTTCAACAGTGGGAAGCAAGAAGGTGCTTTAAACATCAATGTAGGCCTGTGCTGTTATAGTGCCATGCAAAACAACAAGGGGTGCAAAACCCCTTCATGAACAACATTACCACATCATAACAGAACTGTCTCTGAAGGAGTCGTTTGGCATTTGCTGGCGTGATGCGTGGCTTATGAGCAACCGCTCGACCATTAAATCCGTTTTCTCACTTCCCGCCTAACTGCCGTAGCACTTGCAGTGGATCCTGGTGCAGTTTAGAATTCCTGTGTGGTGGTCTGGACAGATGTCTGCCTATTACACAGTACGACTCTCTTCAACTGTCGGCGGCCTCTGTCAGTCAACAGGTGACATCAGCTTGTACGCTTTTATGCTGTACGTGTCCCTTCACGTTTCCACTTCACTATCACATCGGAAACAGTGGGCTTAGTGATATTTGGGGAGTGTGGAAATCTCGCGTACAGCCGTATGACACATGTGACATCCAATCACCTGACCACGTTCGAAGTCCGTGATTTCCGGGAAGCGCCCCATTCTGCTCTCTCGTCATGTCTAATGACTACTGAGTTAGCTGATATGGGGTACCTGGCAGTAGGTGGCAGTTAAATGCATCTAATATTGAAAACGTCTGTTTTTGGAGGGTTCCGGATACTTTTGATCACATAGTGTAGGCCTCCTCTACGTAATTATCTCCCTTACGCATCAGGAAGGTATAAATTATGCCTACTTCTGCCAGCAAGACAGTCACTTCCTCTTGAGACGAATAGTTGTTCCGTGGGTTCTCATATTTGATGTCACTAGACTCTCGTATATTCTTAACACTATCAGAACAGCCGCTGAGAAAGTAATGCGTCACATACTGGTTTGCTTTCGACAGAAAGACAGTCATCCATCCTACGTACAGTACACGGTAGAGGTGTCAGAAACGCTGCTTGGTGGCTCATGTAATGGGTTCCCACGTTAAATAATTAGAAATACAATCAAACAGAACATGGACTCTGATCCTATGGAACATAGCACTACCACACAGGTTACACTATTTAATACTCCGAAAAAAGACAGTCTGGACCTTACCTAAACCTATATTTGTGCTTCTAAAACTATGTAGGACAAACACTGGAATGCCTCTTTGTCAGGCAATACGACTACTAAGAGCAACTGCTTTTTACTAACGATGATTATTCACAATAACAGCAGAATAGTATCGGATATTGGTAATTTTAGCTACAATATCGATCAGTTAAACTTTTAAAAGTGATTGGACTCACACTATATAGTTTGCACCGTGAGTTGGGGGTGTAGCGTCCAACAGCAACGAACAACATTCACAGTGCTACGCAGCACACCAAAAAAAGCATACTTAGCTGCGTCCTCGGAGCTCAAGCGCAGCGACGGCGTAATTCGTAAACTAACTGATGCCTCGCATGTAGACTGCTACAGATGTCGCAAGCAGACAGGCAGATACAGCTATCTGACCGGCCCTGATTATTCAGCTGTGTGACAGACTGACCTCCTGTACAGAATCGTAGCGAGGAGTAGGCAAGCAGTCGGGGTTGTAATCATCTGAGGATCGCCAACCCTAATTCCCTCTCCCTCTCTCCCTCCCTCCCTCCCTCCTCTCTCTCTCTCTCTCTCTCTCTCTCTCTCTCTCTGTCTCTCTCTCTCTCTCTCTCTCTGTTCGCTCGTTCTCATCCATGGTACATGCATCCAAAGCAGTAAATCTCCCTCAACTGATACCAACTTATAGAACAATCTAAAAAAGTTCAATGTACACTAAATGGTATTATACATTACACATACACCAACAAATAACACAACAGCTTCCTCACAAATACAGAATTAGCGGGAGAGCGGCAGTTTCGTTTTCTATCTCTAGAATGGTCCATCGTTCCACTAGTAATACAAATGCGCTGTGGTTCCCTCTGTCTACTCCTTACAGGTACTATCGACCGATTACCCCATCTGTAAAGTGATTATGTTTTTTTTTGATACTTTAATAGCGGCAAGTATCTATTTATAGCTCATACAAAATAGATACATGTTTAAAAGTTTTACTGACCTTCAGAGTTGTCACTAGCATTGTGTATAACCCGTTGCCAGCGGTGTGGAAAGTGTACGATACTCTTAGTAGTGCAGGAGTGTTGACAGTTCGAGCGGCGAGGTCTATTGCCCGACGAATTTGTAACAGTTCTGAAGCGAATGCTGTGAAGTGTTTGCTTCAGTTAAGAAATCTAGTTAACTCACGAGGGCTTAAGTCAGGGGAGTGCAGTAGGTAGTATAGCACTTAGCAGCCCCATCAGTCAAATAAATCAGTAACAGCTTGCACTGTATGTGCTTGAGCATTGTCCTGCAAAATGATGATCAGGTCCTTCCGAAAATGTCAGCTGTTCGTAGTTTGTGATTTCTGCAAGATGACATGGATCAGAAAGTGTAAATGTCAGTTCGGAACCTGACACAGACCCCGAAGCCGGGGCGGAAAAAGAAAATGTTTGGCAATGTACAAATGGTATTAGAGCGGAACAAAACAATATTTCAGACAACAAGACAGAGTCACAGGATCTTGCGACTTGCAGCGTAATCCGTGAGATACGATCATCCTCTAACAGTACAGGTGATGAAACATTGAACTAGTCTGTGCAGTTGATCAATACCTCTATATTTAATAGTATTGGGAGGAGAGAGACACGGTTAAAATCTTATCGAGTTCTCTAGCAGATGAAAGTAGTGGAGCATTTATAGTTAGTAACTTTTCTCTCTTGGATGGTACAGAATAATGAAGATAGCATGTTGGGGAGATAGATGTGAATGGACACGGATCTGTTGTACTTGTATGTAGTTTGGGGGCACACAACACTGCAGAAGCAAAAATCGTTGTCCTCCAACCTGTTCCCGTTTCCATCGAATGGTCAAAACACAGTAATGTCACAGTATCGCAGCTTAGCCTGTTTCTACACGGGATGCAGAAGGTGGTAGATATAGCTTCCTCTGACTTCTGCTCAGTTCCGATTTTCATTGGAACTATCATATGCGCAAAGTTGCAGGAATGGTAGCGCAGAAGCTTAGGGGGCAGTTTCAGGATAAGTAGTGACTACCTAAAACGACACTGGAGTTATACTGTAGCAGATAGGTTCGAGAAAGGTGGTCCATTTTGAGGTATGAGAGTTTCAGAAACATGATTCACTAGTGACTGTAATCTTTAAAGGACTTCTCCATAGGATCCAACGCAGGTATGTGCTTGAATGGGAAGACTTGACTCCAAATCCCAGACAACATTTCTAGAGGACAGCATAGCATTAGAGATCTGAAAAGTTAGTGGAGATTTCTTATGACCTCTATCATCAGCACACCACCTACTGTTTGTGATCCTTCTCAATCAACCATCGCCTATAGCCCAGCGGACATATCACTGAACGTCTGACATGGCATCGAGACAGAATGCATTACAAATACTAGAGAAATATGTAGTGGAAGTGGCGCGAGGAAGTTAGAAATACTGGTTTCATTCCACGTTCCTTAGGCGAATCACTTTCTAAATGGGTAATTTTATTTCGAGGTTGCACCGTCGGCGACGTGTAACCACACTGCCGGTCTGATACTATATATTCCAGGGATCACCGTCTATACTCAGTGTCACGTTATTTGTCTGGACAAAAGAACCACCTCATGCAGAGGTTATGTCATACCTCGATTTATAAAGACAGAATAGCTTCTTCTAACATGGATACTTGTATGCACCTGCAGAAGCAAGACTGCTTGTGATGGTAATATGGTAGAGTTTTTTTAACATCTGGCGGTTTGTAAGACGATTACGACTCGCTTTCTAAGACACAGTGGTACCACTCGCAAGAAGAACTTACGAGACATGCCCAAAAATTGTTAATTTTCATCCAGTGTTTATTCTGTATCGTCAGCAATCAGCTACTGATTGTGTTCCAACATGTGCAGAGGAGATGACTATGTCCAGTCATAAGGAAGGTATGTAATTGACGTCAAATACTGTGATAACAAAGGGAAGAGAACGTCAAGTCATAAGAATGGTATAGACATTTCTATTTCCAAGGCCACAGCCGTCAACAGGGTGTATTTCCGATGCTTTGCTCATTGTTGAATGTCACTCAACTGAAACCGCAATGGTAACATTGAATTGTAAGTGTAGCTATCAAATATATGTGTAACAGATTTCATAGGATGATTCTGTCTATGGGTGGCTTTTGGAAGGAATGATTCACGTTTCCCGCTAATGGCAGGTGCTGTCCAAATGGAGAGTGCTGTTGCAATGCAGGAAATTAGTTAAGTTAACCGTGTAGTCTTCGAGACAGCCGAATAGCGAACTAATATTTAGTATGTGTAGGACAGCTTTCGTGATCAAGTAGAAATTTGAGAAGATTGAATATGGTTGTGTGTTGGCGCTAGGCATTATTCCCTCCCATGTAAATTGTTCTGCTGGCTGCTTCTTCGCATTTCATGTTTTTATTGAGCTGAGAGAAGATCCATGGTGGTGTGTGCATCTAGCACGTGGAAGGCACATTTGCTCTTTCTCTAGGTATGAGAAACATCTTATTTGACTTTGTAAATTATAGAGGTGATTTTGAATCTGTTACATCACCGGCATTAGTATTCGTGAGTGAAAATATCAGTTTTTTCTGGTTTCTCTATCGAGTTTCCATGTAAGTGTATTCCCAGACATGATACATTTCTCAGTCGAACGTGAAAAACTATACAGATTTTGCTCATAAAACTGAGTGAAACTGGACTTTGTCTACTTTCGTGGCAAGAGAACATTTATTATCATTGTGAATGTGTTTTTCCCTCCTTTTGTTGATAGCTGCTTTATTATAGGAGTTGAGTTGATGTTAAATAATCTCTCGCAGTTCTCTAGGATGCTGTGACTCTTGTCCAGTCCCTTCTGGAGTGCACTACATGACGTGAAACAAAAGTTTTTATTTTTCTCAGATCTAGAGGCGTTGGGGCTGTGATTGTACATGGTGGAGAACACATGTTCAACTGCAGTATTTTAGGACTACACTTTCCCCAGTACATGTGTGATGCATTATGACCCGTTCAGTACGTGTGTTAGTTTTTTACGCGAGAATTTCGAAGTATAGTTATACCTATGACGCATTTTTTTCCATCAGCTGTGATAGCGTGTATTGGCTTCGGTTATCCAGCCAGTACGGTGATATTTAGTAGGTGTGTGTAGTGAACTTTGATGTATAACAGCAAAAGAAGCTATATGCTTGCAGGTAACACACTTTTTTTAAGCTCATCTGTCCGACACCAGCATATAGACGGTAGAAAATATTTCTCCCCAAAAAGAATAAAGATTGTATCTTAAACCCGAGCCTTTGACCCCATAGCTTGTAGGTCTACAGTAGAATTTGAGTGTTTCTGTCCCTGGTTTCAAGTGGTATTGCGAGAATTTTTTTTCCCAGCAGGATAACACCAGTTGTATGGTATCAACAGATTTTGCGAAATCTTGCCATCCTTGTGAAGCGCTATGCTTATATTTGTGTAATTAGGTACGCTCTTTGTGATTAATTACGTAATTAGGATATATATCTGGGTACGTTTGGAGTGGTATTGTGAAATCGTTTCCCAGCAGGATAACACCAGTTGTACTGTATGGTCAGTTTTTGCGCTGTTAGCGATTTTAAGACATTCTTGTGCAGCTCTATGCTTAAAGTTGTGTAATTAGGGCGGAACTTTGTGATTAATTTCGTACTTAGGACGGATATATGAGACAATTTCCCGAGCAAAATAAATAAAGTACAGTAACCTAACATTCCTCTCCCGCGTCTGTACAGTTTCCATGTGTTTGGGGGGGGGGGGGTGCACATAGGCTTTCCATCCAGTATGATCAGTGTCCGAGTCGCTGATAAGTTGCGTTTCTTACGTGTTTGTGCTCTGAATTATTTTCGGATGCTTAAGCATTGGGAGCGTGTTTGCGTGTATTATTTCGCTTATCTAGGAGTAGTTGGCACTTCTGTAAGGGTTGTACTGGATTATTTGGAAATTTTACCAGTTCTCTGCGTCTTTGTACATCAGTGCAATGCTTTGTTTGTGACTAGTTTCCATGTTTGTAATCTCTATATTGTGACCCCAAACACATCAGAGTGAGTGTTTGTCATCAGTGTAATAAACAAACTAGGTGAAATCTGTCGCTAAATAAATTGTCCCAAAAATCAGGCCGGTTCCGTTTACCACCAGTTTTCCCCTCCAGATCGACGGAGGGTAGGGGGGGGGGGGATGAGATGGCTGTGGCAGATGTGCAGCTGCGAAAAACACGTGAGGTCATCATTATGATGTTCTCCTATGGACTGAACGCACGATCATCTGATCCATCGCCGCACCCTCTATCTATGAAGTCGCAAACTAGGTTAGTTCTTTGGTCTGGTGGATGGGAGGCAGTGGTGTCTTGTGTGTTGGGAGCTTATAAGTAGGTTTTAGAAATGACAGACAATTCCAGCAGACTCAGATGTTTCCATGCATTGTGTTATGCATCTTTAAAGCAAAGCATTGCAGGATGGTATTCTTATATTCTTTCTCTTCATATGTTCAAGCACTAATGCTTCCTCCATTCTTCATGCTGTGAGCTGTCGATACACTCCACATCTGAATGAGTGCATGTAATACAACTATAAAGACTCCCCCTGTCTGGTACCAACATCTCGCTAATTGAACACTGACAGCTCAACGAGAACTGATATCAAAGCCTCTTGTGGCGGTAACACGACACTAATGCTGTAAGTACATAGTAAATTTCAACAAATCTAACAAGATTTCAGTAAATTTATACACATTTAAAGATATTTATAGAAATTATATTCGAAATACTGAGGTGTCAAGTATGAAAGGAATGCCACTGATTCATGCCTGTGAGACCCCAACGGACACCTGTTCACTGCTTAGCAGCTGACAGACGCATCGTCACTTCGTGGGGCCTACTGGTGCACCCAGACTCTGCCAATGGTATCACACGTCGAGTGGTGGGATGTGTTTTTTTACTAGCGATCTTTTGTTTTAACTATATTCCATCGATTTAACTGATCAATAGGGTGCTACAATTTTTTTAAAAAAACTACCCCATACAAGTGAAGAATATCGATTTACTTAATTTGCATAATGTTTTGTATCAACGTGGTGTTAGTAGTACAAGAGTTAAGGGGACGGTGTGCGTGGTCGGGTGACATGGAGCAGAAGAGCAGGCTAAGTGCAGAACAATAGGTTAATTTGCATAATTTTTATGCAAGCAAGACATAGTACAATAGTTTAAGGGGGTTCAAAAGCATACTACCCTTCCTCCCCACCAAAGAGACACCAATTTCCATATATTCCATACACTGCCTTGAATCCTCTAAATTGTTGAAATAACCAATAATCCACAGATTGTCTAAATTGTTTAAACAATATTTCATACAACTATAGAGTCACATCTTGACCTTGAATATAACTCTCACAATTCCCGCTATGCTTCCCCTGTGTGACCTTGATCAACTCAAAGTTCCCCAGGGGAGAGGGAGTGGGAGAACCAAAGAGCAGAAATGTATAACCTGACAGCAGACGTTTTTATCTTATCTAGAGGTCACAAAACAGTTATACCTTATCTAGGGCCTCAACATGCAAAGCTGCAATACTCATGTGCAAAACTAAAAGTATACTCCTCCAGAACAGGCCATGGTAGCCCCACGGTACAGTCCAACTGCCGCTGCACCCTCAGCCCACAGGCATCACTGGACATGGATATGTGGGAGCATGTGGTCACCACACCGTTCTCCCAGCTGTATATCAGTTTATGAGACTGGAGCCGCTACTTCTCAATCAAGTAGCTCCTCAGTTTGCCTCACCAGGGCTGAGTGCACCCCAACTGTGCTCAGCAAACTTGATGGCCTCCCATCCAAGCGCTTGCCCATTCTGACAGCGCTTAACTTTGGTGATTTGATGGGAACTCGCAAGGCCCTTGGCACTCATATGCACATCATATAATAAACTGAATACTGTTGTTGCTTATCATAAAGGAACAAACACACAGCATAATGAATAACATGATTTCCTGTCCACCTGCTGCTCATTTGCCTGAGTATATCCTCCCATATATACATAAGTCATCGATTCTCATATCCCATCCATTCTTCCATGCAAAGATAATTTAACTTCTCCAACCCTGGACATTAAAGCTTGCGAGATGTCCCGAAATGCACTCCATAAGAAGTCAGAAAACTACTGATGATGTTTCAGGCTGCACACGATCTTCAGATGCCGTCGCTGTAAGAAGCTTCAAAACTTCAGCATGTTCTCTGTGCCGTCTCTGAAAAAATAGAGCACCACCTGGCATCGAAGCCACGTTACATGGTTCGTTTTAGTGCATGGAAAGTATGTCCTGTGTGGGAATGCTAGTCCAATGTCTTGTCGCACTCGCAGAAAGAAATTGATCATCTGTGTCATTAAGCTCCACATTTCTGCCTAGCTACTGGCTGTAATTCAGTGTTCATCATTGTCTAGAGTATGGCACATAGGGCATAATGATAAATCAATCAGATGAATCTCCAAGTCACAGGTATACCATGTATGACAGGTACAACACTAAACATGTCTGTGCCTCTGAGTCTAAGGAAACACACTGTACTGATCGGCATACCACATGCCAATTGGTGTGTGGATATCTCCTCAGAATGGGGTTGTTAGGCTGTCCTGTAGTTAGTATCTGATAGGCCATCACCTTGAGTCGCAGGTCTGTTTCCTGGCAGAACTATCTGAAAAAAGCTGTATTTGATATAAAAAAGACTGTGTATAGGGTGAAGTGACTGTTAAATGAGATGGAAAGCCACTGGTGGTAATTCTTCTGTTAAATTTCTAATCAGTCATGTCTCATATCTCCACAGTTATGACATTGTCCTGAAGCATATCACCACCACTCTTTCATGAACATGTATAAGACCCAATCAACTCATACTAAGACAGGGGTCTGAGATTTGTATCTCACTTTAAAAAGTAGAACTACACTCATAAAGGAACCAGAGGATGCCAATATGAATTGCGCTACTACCGCCAACATGTGAAGTACTTGGGCAAAGTGCAGAATCCGTAACACCAGATATGTGTTTACATGTCTGACCTGCTGGAGGATGTGTAAGGCCTGTGTGATGTTCCTTTGACACTTGTGTGGACTGCTTGTAGCAGTCTGTTGCATTTATACGCTGCTGTGCATCATGTGCCGTTGGTAACAACTAATTCTAGGCATTCCAAGGTATCAATGAGTCATAAACGTGCTACATATTCTTCCAATAGCCTGACACCGATACACATCACCAACCAACTTGTCCACATTTATATGGCTGCTAGTGGCTGTTACATATTTTTGGATCCAATCTAAAGCCACATGCATGTCGTTATCAGTCCACACTGCCACCAATAGCCCATTAGTATATGCTTTACACTTAAATGTATATCACCCCAAAGTCAATGCTGTCAATCAGTAGCAACAGCCACAGAGTAACCGATCAAAGGCTAGCGCATATAATATTATAGACGGGGGAAACAATTGTCTGTCGTATCTCGATATGATGAGGAATTTCGTCGTACACCCATTGAGAAATACTACGGAGAAATCATGGTGGAGTAACCACGTCACAACAGTGATAAATGCCATGGAAACCACATGTCCATCAAGACTCAGACTCACTCCATTGAAAGCTTGATCAAAACGTATTGACAATAGTGCTCCATAACGGCGGAACGTCTTTGCTAGGGCGATCATATCGTGATAGTCACCCAGCGCCTTCTAGATGCTGCTATGTCCGCCGCGCTCCATATGGTCGAGTGAGATAACATGGCGCAATTTTCATTGGAAACGCTCTGCTAACAGACTGTGATATTTTAAAGTCGCAGTTCATCAGCATCAGCTATCATTTGTCCGGAATCTAGGTGCCACTTGAAGATTTGTGTATCGCAATAATCAGCCCCTCCACAACGTTTACGGTAAGGGCACGTCAGGAGACATTATTTCATGGCAGATATCAGTCCATCGGGCTGCTGTCGTATAGCTGGTGATCCTATAAAATTTCAAAGGGGAGCCATGTGGTCCCAGTGATTTATTCACTGCTATCCCGTCAATAGTCTTCATCCTAAATAGCCTACTCCACACACACCGGTCATTAGGTAGGTATTCATATTAATGTGGCTGACCAGTGTACACTCCATCGAGACGACTATCGGAATGACTCCTTACGTGGGTGTATGCCGGATGTAGGCCATGAGCATGCCCAAAAAATGTATATTATGTGACAACATTCTTAGTTCTGGGCACGGTGTGCATCTTTCGGTGCAAGTAAAAAAATAAATCGCCGTCTAGGATAAAGTAGTTGTGCTGTCCTTGTAACAGCGAGGCAATGTTCTCTGTGAAATACATAGATGTAATGAGCCGTACGTGAAGCACCGTCGCGTCGCTGATAATCCTCCCCTCCCCCCCCCCCCACCACCGCCACCACAGCGAATGGTACAAGATATCTCATACCCTGATGCCTTCAGTAAGAAGTTTTGTAATGTTGCTGCCAGTTTTGAAGGTACGCAATACTATGGCTTTGTACCTGCACATGATGGGAAATTCGTCGATGTACACTTCTTGTAGGAGGAGGATGTCTATGTCGGCCCTTTATAGCACAACTTTAAGTAAAGATATCCTTTTTTGCGACTGAATGATGTTGATATCGAGAGATGCAAGCCAATATGCTTGTCATCGTTCCTATGTCTACATATCTATCGCACATGGAACCTTATGTCATTTGAATTTGAATTCACACATAGTGTTTCTCTGTCGTGTCTGTCAGCGTTGGTTATAGTTCTAACTTCAAGGTGCGCCGACCATGGCGAATTGCCTGTTGCTACCGTCAGCGGATCACCTTCACAGTCAGCCCAGTCTATTTTCGACAAGTTTGCCGTCAGCGTCGTCTTGGCAGCCTCATCTCTCTGTGCTGTCTTTTCTGGTACCATAGATTGGTAATAGACTGATGGTAGCTCTGCGTTATCGAGCTCTTTAGGGCTATTCTACTGTCTATATGGTCGTGTTCGGACTGTAAAGTCTCTGTTCCCTCTGTCATATAGCGCGCTTCTCATCCTTTTTTGACGCTCGCCCTTCGTACATAGCTTCTTTTAGTCACGTTGTGGCTTAGAGCTCTTCAATTCCCGAATCGCTGCAGCATATATTCATCGGTTACTCGACTTACCTACACTGGAGAGCTAAACAAACGGCTACACCTGCGTAATATCATGTAGGGCCTCCGCGAGTGTGCAGAAGTGCTGCAGCATGACGTGGAATAGGGTCGAATACGGTCTGAATTGGTAGTGGAGGGAACTGACACCAGGAATCCTGCTGGACGGTCCATAGATCCGTAAAAGGACGAGGAGGTGGAGATCTCTTCTGAACAGCACGTTGCAAGCCAGACATGCTCAATAATGTTAATGTCTCGGGAGTTTGGTGGCCAGTGGAAGTGTTTAAACTGAGATGAGTGTCCCTGGAGCCACACTGTAGTATTATGGACGTGTAGAGTGTCGCTTTGTCATGCTGGAATTGACAAAGTCCGTCGGAATGCACAATGGACGTGAAAGGATGCAGGTGATCAGACAGAATGTTTACGTACCTGTCACCAATTAGAGTAGTGCCTAGAAGTGCCAGGGGACCCATATCACTCCAACTGCACACGCCCCACACGGATACAGAGCCTCCGACAGCTTGAACAGTCCCCTGCTGACATTCAGGGTACAGTGGTTCATGAGGTTGTCTCCATACTAGTACCTGTCCATCCGCTCGATACAGAATCAGGTAACATGTTTCCATTCATCAACATCCAAAGTCGATGTTGACGGGCCCAGGCGACGCGTAAAGCATCGTGTCGTGAAGTCATCAAGGGTAGACCAGTTGTCCATATCGATGCTGTTTCGTGGAATAGGTCCCACGCTGACATATGTTGATCACCCAGCACTGAAATCTGGAGCAGTTTGAGGAAGGGTTGCAATTCTGTCACATTTAACGATTCACTTCAGTCGTCTTTGGTCCCATTCTTGCAGGATCTTCTTCCTGCTTCAGCCATGTCGGAGGTTTGATGTTTTACCGGGTTTCTGATATTCACGGTACACTCGTGAAATGGTAATACGGGAAAACTGCCACTTCATCGCTGCCTCTGAGTTGCTTTGCCGATGTCCAACTGATACTTCGGTGATCATAAGGGCCGTTACTAAGCGGCTCACAGAAAGGGGGTTGAGTTCACGACACCCCTTGCGCCGACCTCCATTGGCCTCTGTACACCAAAAGGTTGCGTTATCAGTGGTGTCGGGCCACTCTGCCTGGAATCTCACTGACTGGAGTAGAACTGTCTTCAGGAGGAGTACTCCTTGTAAAGAGGCCCCAATGACCAGCGAAGACTCGTCTAGAGCTCATACGAACGTTGACGTACCGTCGTACAAGTCGCCCGCCAACCAGTAGTCTTGCTATTTTATTTCATAGCAGGACTCCTTTGGTTGTCACTCTCGCCATCCTTACACCACAGCTGTAAGTCAGCGTAATGCTATCCCCCGTTTTGTTGCCCTCAATGGTCAGTCATCCTGGGATTACATTTCAGCAAAATAATGCCTGTCCGCACTCGGCAACAGTTTCTATTGTATGCCTTCGTGCTGCTTGCCAAAAGCTCTGATGGCGATTAGTGTCGCTGGATCTCTCCCCTGCTGAGAACGTTTGCATCATTATGGGCTACAAATAAGTGCTTCTTTGCATAAGCGCCAGAGGTGGACCAACGCGTTGTTGTCTTGCCCAATTACAGAGGCTGTTTCTCTAGAATAAACCTCGCAGTTTTCTGAAACTGTAATCAGTTGTCTGCCTGCACATCACATCTACAGATTTCCTTCAAATTTGCATAATTCTTCGTCGTGCATCGTTTATTTATTTTGTTGTCGTGATGTCTATTTCAGAAAAAAACAGTAACCTAGTCTAATACATTTACTGTCTCAGTTAACATCTTAGTACCCATGTTCACTTTTAGTTACCTTCACCTTGTAACCTATTTTCTACCCACTATGCATTTCGTTGCAGTGATGTTCCTAATGTTCACCGCCCTCTCTAACAGAGTGACAATATTATCGCAAGCCTTAAAGGTTCTCTTTCTTCTCCCCATCTTTAATTCAGATTCCAAATTATCTTTGGTTTGCTGTATTTCTTCCCCCATAAGTAGGTGAATAACATGGGCAGGGATCGATTACAAACATGTGCCAGACTTCTTTCAGCCGATGCCTGTATTTCGTGTTCTCTCACTTTTACAAGTAAAGTCTGATTTCTGTCCAAGCTGTACACAACGTTTCGCTCCCTGTATTTTATGGAACCTCACATCAACATTTAGTAGTCAATACTGCCAAAATATTATGCCATCATTTTGCTAAAAATTGAAATTAAAAGTGCTCAATTTCTCAATGAAATGTTTGCTCTTTTTTTCTTTATGTTATAATTTTTACACCCTTTCTTCAATTTCCATAGACGAACATGGCGACTGCATAGAGATGATAAAATGACGAAACGACTTCTAGTATTTTCTGGAAGCTGTACACAGAATATGTACATTACTACTCTTTACCACTAACCATTCGAACATGGAACTAATAAAAACAGTATCTAAAATTAAGAAACGTTATTTATTTCTTGACCTAGTAAAGACTCAATGAAAGTCATTACTTTACGTTTTGGAATTACAAATTCCTTTACACCAATGAAATGTATTCGTATGACGACGACTTCTCGCACAGGAGAAGCGTCTTTGTCCTCAACCATCTCCCTCACATCGGCTAACCAATCTTCCTCTGGCATCAGTTCGTCAATGCACCATAGATCTGTATCTGAATAATCCATCTCGTCCGGGAAAACCTCGAAGAGGTCCAGCTCTTCTGCCAGGTCAGCCTCGATGCCCAGTACATATTCCTCGAAACCCAACTCCAGCAAGTCCATTTCCAATCGCCATCTGAAAAAATGAAGACTAAATTTTTGGAAGATATTGCGTGGACAGCTATCCTAAAATACATTACCCTGAAACAGTGTCATTCTAGCGTGAAGAGATTTTTCAAACTTATAAAAATTTGTGACTGTGTCATGGCACGTCTTTTAAAGAGTACGTATAACAAACCAACTTATCAAAAGCATTATCAGCACCAAAATAACTTATTTCTAAAATACATTATCTGATGACCTCACGTTAAGCGTCTGCAGACTACAAGTAAATGGTGCCAAATACAAGAATACTGCAACATATCGGAAGTGTGAATTTGTCATGTACTACTTACTGTGCCACAAGCGACATTGAACATATGTTAAAACGATGCTTCAACACAATTTAAGGATGTACGTCGGTCTCTCATGCTGGTAGTTAACTACTACTAAAGTGATTAGCTGCATGCGTATAGTGACACAACTGGCGTATCTCGTGAACTGCATGTTGGTACCCTATACGACCGTGCTCCCCACATTGATCATTACATGACGTATGCTAAGGGGACTGAAATCGGTCGTGTTTTAATTTGCTATCATCACCAAGAAGACAGATATTGTCGCGTGTCACACTGCAATGTCAGAGTCAGTTACGGACTGCTTCTACGTCAGTCACGTCACCAGTGAGACGACCAGCCCCACCCTCCCTCTACCTCTGCGCTGTGTCCACCCTGAGCACTGTGGTTGGCGACCTTATCTGTACCTGCCCTCTTTGCAAGCACTGACGGGATATCGTAAACCATTATACGTAACATATATAACTAAAAACTTATATGCTATTATTCAGAAAGTCTTGGTACTTACATTTCAGTAGAGAGTATGAGCTGCCATACAAGCCTGAAATAGAAAAGAGAAGAACTTGCATTTTAATTACGCTTTACAAAGGGTAAGTAGTTAGGTTTACTAACATTAAGCAATACTAAGAGGACAAAGGAGCGAAAGGTTTTTCGAAACATGTATTTCGGAGTGAAACTTTGTAAGTACTTCGAGACGCGGGAGCAATTGGTGTCTGTATGCATCGCCAGCAACACGACAGCTCGACTACAGCCAAAACATGAAACTGACGCAGCGATTCCGGCATACAGCGTTTAGAGTGACGAGTGTGCGAGGATGCGAGAGCTGGCGGCGACTTACCAGCACAGAATCGCGAATGCGACGCTGTCGAGCGCAGTGATAAGCACGGGAACAAGCATGTTGTCTGACTGCTTAGCACCAAATTAGTGATTCCTCGGTTACCCCGGCTGTAGCTCCATTGTCGATACAGGAGACAAGGGAGTCTCACCACTCACGAGTGTCGCACGGAAAAACTGCTCAACGAATCACTGTTTTTATTCACATATTTATTTGGCAGCTGCGTGATAAGAAAATATATTTAATGGTTGTTGCATTGACTGACATAGGTTACATGCATTTTTTTCAATAGTTTAAAGAATATTCTTCATGAAACTTTCTGTTAGAATAAAACTATGTGCCCGACCGAGACTCGAACTCGGGACCTTTGCCTTTCGCGCGCAAGTGCTCTAAAGTGGTAGAGCACTTCCTCGCGAAAGGCAAAAGTCCCGAGTTCGAGTCTCGGTCGGATGCACAGTTTTAATCTGCCAGGAAGTTCCATATCAGCGCACACTCCGCTGCAGAGTGAAAATATCATTCTGGATTGTTCTTCATATATCCCTAAGCGCGACATAAATTTAAGGTGAAAATGCCAACACTTGATATATAAACGTTGGTTTTGATAGAAACTACGCAGATATTCCGAGGTTCCTCTTTCGGTCGTCTTTTGGTATCCACCCAGCGCGTTCCAAAAATGTAGGTAGGATGACGTGTTCCGCTGTACCTTCCTGGCAGAGCATTATCGTAATAGACGTGTGTAGACAAATTCCTGCAGTGACTAAAAATGTATCAAGCATTTTCCGCTTATCAAGTGGTCGAGGCCGGAAAGTTCGTCTGTGACACACAATACGAAAATGCCATACTTTTTAAGTTCTACAGCTCTGACGCGTAACAACTGTTTCCAGCCTGATGGAAACTACATTAGATGTTTGATGTTTAAATAATCTAGCTTGAGAGATTATGTTTTTAGATTATTCTATAGAGTTGTTTCTTTGCCATTGCAGCGACTATCGAATTTGTTTCCATTCCAGTAAAGGGTGCTACTTCAAGGCAGAGACAACGTCAGTCTTATCAAAGTACAATAACGGTCACGTCCTGTCACACTCCACTGTACCACTTGGCCTGTTATTTCATGCTGTGTGATAGCAGTGTGTCCTTTGATCAAATATAATTGTGGACCTCTATATTGTAGAGAAATATCGCTTATACTTTGAGGTCGATTCCTCATCTGCTAGTAAATCTACAGTACTTCTAGAACCAGTCACTATAAAGCCGGCGTCGTCAGCAGTTTAGACGCATAATGAGGCCTTCTTCGTCGCTTACACTTCCCGAACACAAATGCTGGTTTCCGCCAGGAGTTTGCACATTTTCCCAGCCTGCGTACATCCGTAATATAAGTCGCACGAAATGAAAGGGTTTTGAGCGTTTTTGTCCGCGTGGAAGTGGCGAGATGAGACGTATTACCAGCTATGGTAGTTGGTGTAGACTGTCCTCCACGCTGATACAAAAGATCTGGTACTACGACAATAGCTTCAGAATGCTAGCTAAACCTACGTTTACAGTTTCATTTGCTGCAAGCATGATCAGATGTCTCATCAGTATAGATTGATATTATGCCAAGATCTTACACCACGGTGTGTGAGTTCTCTGTCTCGCTTACTAAACAGTTCAAGGCACTACCATATACGTAAAATGCATAGACAACTGGACGACGATTGTATAATGCCGTTGTAAAGTGTAAATAAAACTAAAACCTCGACACCTGAGTTTCTGCACTCACTATGACGAGTAACAGTCCAACGTCGCTTGCTAAGCATTCAAGATGTAGGTGCCTCCTCGGTTCTCAGTCAACAAACAGGCGAAACTGTGAGGGGCCTAGCTGACCCGTTGGTGTTGTTATGGTGCAGTAGTTCCCTGTGAAGACCAGAACTGCACAGTTAATAACAACTTGACTACGAACCGTTTTGTTCTTTCAGACAATATGGTTCTGAGCAATATTGGACAACTTCTTAGGTCATTATTCCCCTAGGACTTAGATCTACTTAAACCTAACTAACCTAAGGATATCACACACATTCATGCCCAAGGCAGGATTCCAACCAGCAACCGTAGCGGTGGCGAGGTTCCGGACTTAAGCGCCTAGAACCGCTGGCCACTGCGGCCGGCTCTTTCACACAAAGAGACTGTTTAATCATCAATTCAGTCACTGAAGTGTCATCCTCAGATAAATCGAGTAAGTATACAGGCACATATAACCGGCACATATCAGTACTTTAAGAAACACGCTTAATGTCGTTACTAGGTACTCTGTATTTACCGTACACAAAAGGGAACTGAATGCTTTCCTAACGGTCCCGGCTCGCGGCACCTCTGAAGCCGAAGATGGTGTGGAAATAAATGTGTTGGTTAAAAATTTACATGTGATCGTTATTCCAGGCTTTATTATCGAAAAGCTTAAATATTTTCTTCAAAATAATTTTTATACATTAGACGTTCTGATAAAACCTTACACTCTCCTCAGTTGGTATATTGCAGCCTCTCACACGGATCTTGAGCAGGTCCTCTAATCGCTCCTTGATGCAGTCGTTTGACGATTGAAAATGCTTCCAACAAGTCACCATTAGAAAACACTGCCCTGTATCGCAATAACTCAGGATGTAAAGTAATACCACGATACTAAAAATATCAGGGAACACCTCATCACAGATAAGACTGTCCTTAAGGCTTGTAAACTCGCATTTATTGCAATAACTGACGTACCTAAAATGTTAGCACTCTCATTATTACGTCAAATAGGTAATGCACGTACTAAGTTCGACGTATTCATGATTTCCTCTTCAAACTAACATACTATACTTGTTATTTAACACAAAATGTCATTAAAAGTTAACGTTATTCACGAGCAGCTAGTTGAGAATATGTATGAACTTCAAATGACACGACGAACCGACTCGTTCTGCATATGGATTCCAACCCAGGTCATGCAAAATAAGATTTCGTGACTGACGGAACTTAACAGTCATTCCTGACTATGCATAAACATAGTGATATATCTCGATTTTAGACAATATCAGTTAACAAATATCAACTTTAAATTACATAATGTAAACATTTTTAACGGACGCGAATTCCTACACAGCATCTATTGTCCCTAGAATGAGATTTTCACTCTGCAGCGGAGGTGCGCTGATATGAAACTTCCTGGCAGAGTAAAACTGTGTTCCCGAACGAGACTCGACCTTGGGACCTTTGCCTTTCGCGGGCAAGTGCTCTACCAATTGAGCACGACTCACGCCCGGTACTCACAGCGTTACCTCTGCCAGTATCCGTCTCCTACCTTCCAAACTTTACAGGAACTCTCCTGCGAACCTTGCAGAACTAGCACTCCTGAAAGAAAGGATATCAGCGCACACTCCGCTGCAGAGTGAAAATCTCATTCTGGAAACATACCCCAGGCTGTGGCTAAGCCATGTCTCCGCAATATCCTTTCTTTCAGGAGTGCTAGTTCTGCAAGGTTCGCAGGAGAGCTTCTGTAAAGTTTGGAAGATAGGAGACGGATACTGGCAGAAGTACAGCTGTGAGTACCGGCCGTGAGTCGTGCTTCGGTAGCTCAGATGTGGTTTGGCTTCGCGCGTCGGGCGACTAGGTTGTGCTCTTAGTTCCGCCTCTACCGTAGCGCAGCGTGTTTTCCTCCTGTCAGTTTAGTGCCGTGTTGGTCTTCGTGCGCGTCGCATCGCTGGTTGTCGGCTGGTGTTTGGTGTTCGTGCGGCCCTTCTTGTCGCGGCGTCGTCTCTCGCCGTGATGTCCACCATGGTTCCCACGAAAGTTCCGCGTACAGGTACAGTCAGTTTTACCTTTGACAAATCCACGCGTCACGTCCAGCCCGGTTCTTTGGAGATACATGACTGGTTAGTCGATACAGTTAAGGTCACTACTGATCAGGTGCATACCGCATATTTCGACAGCGAATTATATGTGTTTTTTGTTAAGTTTCTTGACCCGCTCCAGGTTGATAGGCTACTTTCTCGTCATGGTTCTCAGGTACCCTTTACGCACCGTGATGGTTCCACTAGTATGGTTCTCTTGGCAAATGCAGAAGTGATATATACGAATGTTCGGGTATTTAACCTTCCGCCCGAGGTTGACGACTGTTTTCTGAAATCCGTTTTGCTTCCTTATGGGGACGTACGCCATATTCGAAAGGAACGCTGGTCTGCTCAGCACCGCTTACAGGTATATAGTGGTATTCGGTCGGTGGAAATGGTGGTCAAGAAACCTATTCCTTCTCACCTACAGGTATGTGGTTACAGGGTCCATATCACGTACAGTGGCCAGGAAGGAACATGTTATTATTGTAATGAAACTGGTCATTTCCGTACTAATTGTCCGCGGCGTGTGGTGGTATTAAAACCTACATACGAACAGCGTAAAAAATTGACTTTAGCTGATCTTCTCCCGCAAGGATCTCGGACTGAATCGCTCACTGTTACTGAGGGACGCAGTGATCCGTTGCCCGACAACGGCCGTGATTTTCCCCCGTTGTCCTTGAGTAGGGATGTTGCTGCCCTTAATTCCGATGTGCCCGCGCTGATTTCTCACAACAAGCGTCGGCGAACACAGGATGATGCGGCTGATGAATCTTCCTTATTGGCTCGCCCTTCCGATGGGCCTCCGGTAAAGGACTCTCTTTCTCAGTCGGAAATCGTGGATGAGGACGCCACAGGTGCTGTCACGCCTTTGCAGAAGCTCCCTGACACCTTATCTGCCGTTGTTCCTGCTGCCGCGGCAGCCTCTTCGGCGACGCCCGTGACGGAACCTGCTTCTGGTTGCCACGTGTCTTCTCCGGTTCTCTCTGACATTTCTCCTATTGACTCTGTTTCGCAACCCCCTTCTGGAATTTTTGTCGCCCCCTCTGGGTCACAGCCTCCTCCCATCAAACAACTGATTGATTCTCCAGAGCCAGTGGATCCCGTTGTTATTCACCAACTGTCCCACCGTGAACCCATGTCTGCGGACGAGTGGGATGTAGAGGCCTCTCTCCCGCAATCTGACACGGAATGTCTACATGATGCTCCCACGCAGCCGAACGCTGCAGCGTCGGCACCGCGGAGCCGCAGTCGAATCCGTAAACAGCCACAGAGAGCCGCGTCACGGCCGAAGAAAAAGCAGTGGGAAGATGAGGGTTCTGTTTCGTAGTTTTTTTCTCTGTGGTTCAGCGCTTGTTTCTGGTATGATTACTTGTATGTTGCTCCGTCAGCTGACGGCTCCCTACCGATCTTTGTTCTTCTTTCTGGGTTGAAGTTCCATGCAAGCATATACATTTCTTACTCTGCATGTTAACAGAATATGTTCTGAGCTTCGGCTCGCCGCTTTGCGACAGTTTATCTATCAGTCTGGGGCAGATGTTGTTTTTTTACAGGAAGTCCTATTCGACCAGTTTTCCATTCCTGGGTTCTCGACGTTTTTTAATGTCGCTTCCGAACTTTCTACGGGCACTGCCTTGTTTTATAGAGAAGGCATTCCGTTGATGAATTTCGAAGTACTCGACAGTGGAAGGGGGATCGGGTGCACGTTTTATGATCTCAGTTTACTCCTTCTTTATGCCCCTTCTGGTTCGGGTTGTACTACCACACGTTCGAGTTTCTATAAAGAAGAAGTCATTTACCTGCTTCGTAAATCCCCGACAAAGATAATTTTAGGTGGGGACTTCAATTGTGTTCTACGGCCAGTAGATCAGTCTCCTAATTTTAATTTCAGTAAAGAACTCGACGACCTTGTGCGCTCCTTGCACCTGCGTGACGTGTGGGTTTCTCGCTATCCTACACTTGTGCGACATACCTACTTTACTCCCACGTCTAGCAGTCGCCTCGATCGCTTTTACCTTTCCGATTCCTTGTGTGGGCAACTTCTGGCTGTTGATGTGATACCAGCCTGTTTTACTGATCATTGCGCTGTAGCCGTTACGTTTAATTACGAGCGACAACCGGTAAAATTGTTTCGTCCTCCTTGGATGCTCAATATCGCGTATTTGCAAGATACCTCCCTTGGCATCGTCCTGGAGGACATTTGGACTCGTTGTTCTCGTACTATGAACAGTACCCGTCTATCGTGGCATGGTGGACACTGTATGCAAAACCACACATCCGTAGGGCTCTCATGCGTTTTGGGGCTGCGAAGGTGGCAGAAGATCGACGAACGCAAGAATTTTACTATTCTGTCTTACGTCAACTGTACGATAGTGCTACGCATGATCCCCTACGGGTTACTGATATACAGCGCATCAAAGCCAAATTGCTGCAGCTGAAACGCATTCAAATGGAGGGCCTGCGGACGAGGTCTCAACCACGTTCCCTTCTACAAGAGGAACTGACGTCACTCTACCATCTAGTCCGTTTACGGTCGCGCCGGAAACGTGGGTGCCTTGCCTCCCTCACAACCGCTGACGGCCGCGTGTTCACCTCTCACCGTGACATTTCTGACTTCGTTTACACCTATTTTACTGATCTGTACGATACTCATGTCCCGGCGGAAACCTCTCTTGACGACTTTACCTCCTTGCTGCCTCGCGTCGTCACTCCTCAATTAAACGACGCCTTTCTGCGTCCCTTTCAGAAGGATGACATATATGATGTTGTTGCAGGATCGCAGTCCCACAAGTCGCCTGGATTAGATGGTATTCCTAAGGAGTTCTATGTTCAATTTTGGCCGCTCATTGGTGACACCTTAACGTCAATGGTAAATGAAGTGATGCGGGGAGTCTCACTTCCTGCTCCTTTTCAGGAAGGCAGAATGGTCCTCCTCCCGAAATCCACAGGTCGACCTGCAATTGATTCCCTCCGTCCTATTACTCTCCTTAACTTTGATTATAAACTTGTCGCTCGAGCAATTAATATCCGTCTCTCTAAGCTGCTCGATACCATTATTGCCGCCCACCAAAGCTGTGTGCCTGGACGCACGATACTGACTTCCGTTCTCGAATGTCGCGATGTAATCTCGGTGGCGGCTCCCGCTAATATCCCAGGGGCTTTGCTTTTTCTTGATTTCCAAAAAGCGTTCGATCGCGTCAGCCATGATTTTTTATCGAGAGTGCTCACCGCTGTCGGCTTTAATAATGATGCTCGACAAGTCTTAACTACTCTTTTTACCGGTATCAGTGTCTCGGTGATTGTGAACGGTCACCCTACCCCCCCCCCCCCCCCCCCCCCCCCCCCCGGATATCGATCAGACGGGGGTTACCCCAGGGAAGCCCCTTATCCATGTCACTTTTTGTTCTATCCTTAGAGCCCTTACTTCGCCATCTCACCATGCAATTACGTGGCTGGAATATATTGGGGGAAATTTTTGCAGTCCGTGCATACGCCGATGACGTCATGGTTTTAGTACGACATGCCGAGGACATACCGCGGCTTAAGGATACCTTTGATTCATTTTGTGGTCTTGCTGGTGCTCGCATTAATGATCGCAAATGCACGTTCCTGCCGTTGAGAGGCTTTGATCATGTCGTCATTCCTTGGGCGACATGTTGTCGATCGCCATAAGACCTTGGGGATCATAGTGGATCGTAATCCGATCAAAATGGCGGCACTAAATTGGCGTGAGGTTACGAGTCGTGTTCACGGGGCGATCCTTGAACATGACCGCCGTTCCCTTAGCCTCCTTCACAAGGCACGGGTTTTAGAGACCTATGTCTTCAGTAAAATATACTACGTCGCGCAGGTCTTCCCGCTTCCCACGATGATGGCCCGCAGGCTGAAACAGCTGTCTAGTCGATTTCTGTGGCGCCGCCATGTCTTCCGTGTCCGGTATGAAGTTCTGGCCAGGCCTCGGAAGCTTGGAGGATTGGGTCTTTCAGATATCAAAGTGAAGACGTCCATCTTATTTGCCCGCCGCAATGTTTTAACCTGTACGCGGGCTCCGCCTTCAGTCACCTCTCGTTTATTTTCCCGCCTCCGGCCGGCCAGTCTGACCCCTCCTGTTGATGTTGGACGGATTAATCCTAAATTGCGGCACATTCGTGAATACTTTGTACTTGTCGGTATTCTGGGTGCTGATATACTTTCTATGACGCATATTACTACCAACATGCTACAAATCCGTTGGGGTACAGCATGTTTCCCTTCTTCTGTTGAACTTGCTTCCCCGTCAACGTCATGGGAAACGGTCTGGTCTCATCTTAGTCTTCCCATTTTGCCGATGGAGATTGTTTCAACGTGGTATAAGGTCATTTACCGTCTGATACCTACTGGTGATCGTCTTTTTCGTATTGGCCTTCGTCCGACTGATCAGTGTGAGGAATGTCATCAAACTGACACCTTACTTCACAGGCTAGTTGCTTGCGGACGGGATCATTGGCTCTGGGTCCGCCGTCAATTAGCTTTTCTTACTAGAGGACCTGAAACCGCATTCCCAGACGACATCTTCTTACATCCGGACATCTCTTATTTTCCTCAGACGAAAACGAACACGATTGTCTGGCTCTTGGATTACTATGTCCACTACGTCATTGAAGGCGGTAATGACCCAGATCCCCGCGTTTTTCACCATTATTTGTCAACTGCGCATTGGAAATGGCAGCAGTTACCACAATACCGAACGCTTTTTGCGAATATGCTTTTTCTTGTGTTTAACCGTCAAGGTGTTGGTTAAGTTCCCCTTTGATTCCTGTTTCTTCCCTGAGCTTGAGTCCCCTCCCTTGTTGTATTTTTTCGTAATTTTTTTTCTCTTTTGCATGTATATATATACACCCAAAATTCGTACGGGTGGGATAACGGGTTGGTCTTCCCCTTCAGAAGAAATGTTTTATTTGTGTTTCAACTAATTTGTTGATTTTCTTTTTGCAGCTAATATTGAATGATGATTTGACTATGGTTGTCTGAATTCTCGTGAAATATACCAAGTCAATCTGATAATAAAAAAAAAGATGGTAGAGCATTTGCCCGCGAAAGGCAAAGGTCCCGAGTTCGAGTCTCGGTCGGGCACACAGTTTTAATCTGCCAGGAAGTTTCATCTATTGTCCCTGTTAACGAACTACGAGAGATGTTAAATACTGCTTTTTCACAAGTAACTTTCTTGGTATTCAGTGAGGTAAAGCTTTGTGTTGGACAGGGATTCGAACCCATAACCTAATCGGATTGTTATCGAAGCACAATCAAATTTGACATATCGAATTTTCTCGGCAATTAGCTAGATGTATTAAATGAAATGACGAGACGAAACATTATTTTTTTTCCTTCCCAGGACTCCAACACGGCACATATCGCTGTTATATTCTAGAGAAAATGAACGTTAAATATGGGTTTGGTACACCAGCAGCGACATGTGAGCATGTTTGAACTAGAAATAATATGACCAAGAGTTCAGTGGTGACTAGGAATCGGACCCCACCCATATCGTTGTTGACTACACACAAAGACACGTCATCTACCGAATTTTTCTCCACCAGCAGCTCGGAATAACATCCTTCACTTACAGTGATCTCGCAAATAGTTCTGTGTCTCACAGGGAGTCAAAAACGTCAGATACCGTTACTGTTGACAACGAATGAAAATGCATTAAAAATAAAAATTATTATCCACCAGCAGATAGGTGCTCTCATGCTAGAGCTTGATAATACATCGTGAAAAGTTAAGTGCTGGACCAGGATTCCAACCCATTCATGCGCAATATGTGGAAGTTGTAGTTGAGCTGTATTGTCACGAAGGGATCAAATTCCGCGTTAAGGGCGGTCTGAGTTGCTTTCCCAATTCAGAACCACTTGATCGACATACAGAAGCTCAAATAAAAGACGGAATAAGTGTCCTGTGACCATACACAGGATTTGTTTCGTCACTAGAAATAAATAACTAGGTTACTGGTGATAGAGTTTCTACGTGTCGTCACTCCTTACTTTATTGTGTTTCCACCTAACGTCTACTTGGTAGAAAAGGAATATGATGTTTAATGTGATTTTCAGACCAGAATGCCATTATACCTTCTACACTTGGCGTAGCCAGAAGAGAATACAATCTGCCTCTCCCTATCAAAAAAACATTGGCAGAAGCTGGAATCGAACCCAAACCGGCATTCTATGAAACTACAATCAGTCTACCTCTATTCTACAACTCAGTTCTCTATCACAACACCATTGCGGCACACAAGCTGAGAATTCTGACACACAGGCTAACTGTAGCGGTTTGCAGGATGTTCAGTACATTCCTTTCCATATGAGCTACTCTATTGCGCTATCTGTTTGTTGAAACCATCGTGCAGTGCAAAAGAAATGCTGTAACTGTCTGTCTCTATCTGACAGCACTGTGGAATCCCGAAGTTCTGGAGGAACTGTTGATCACTTGCACAGGCGCTGTATCTACGTCACAGCTAGTAGCGTAACGGTAAGTGTCGCGTGTTCTATTACACTCGCTACTAATTTTTTTTTAAACGCAATTTTGCTGTCTTCTGAGGTTATCAATTTAATGGAACTTGGAATATAATTCTCTTCACTTCTCAACCCAAAATAGTCGCATGTGGAAAAAAGGCTAACTTCTGTGTCATTTTGTTCTTTTCAGGTTTAATTGACGGCCAGGCGGTAGATGCGTCTCGAAGATTTTGTATTATGAATGGGGAGAATGTATCGTGCCAAAATAGTCAGAACAGTATTTTCTACGTTAGCTGTCGTCTGGTAGTGGCACTTTATTCTTCTTCAAACCTTGTTTGACAGCTTTAACTCAGAACAAGTTTTCTACATGCATGTAATCAATAAACTGCATGTGCATTGTCAGACTGTTATAGATAACATCAGAGAATTCGCATATACCGTTGATGATTAATTTTTGTCTCATATTTAGTATTGTTTTAACAACACTAAAAGAAACCTTACGAAAACTGTGCACTGTATTGTAAGAAATGAAATAAAACTACCCACAATAAACTTACGACGAAAGTCTGTTTTAACAAAACTGAGTATCTGTACACAAGCGTGCTTCTATCTGCACGAATTACTAAAACACTACTCACTTAGGTTTCAATTGTGTCTGCGTTTAAATGGTATGCTCTGTCATACTCAACAGGTATTCAAATGTGGCATTTCATAAATAAAGTTTCGTATTCCTAGAAACCCAAAATTTGCTTGTCAGCGGCGGAAATAGGCTTTACCTGTTGTGCAGCATTGAAAGTTTTTCCCCATTGCACTTTGAGCTGAAAATATTTTCTTACGATTTGGTTATCGATGTTTGATCTGACTGCTTGCAGCTCCTACACAGAAGCGATAAACCGTTAGATTCAGCGAGGTTGGAACCGCGAACCATAACAATCGCGTTTCCACAATTCAGCACGTCAACACAGAGCTAACGGATAAATATGGTTCGTGATCTCCACTTAGGAGGCCAGTAGTGGCTAGAACTCGTAAACCGCTTTTCACAGGACTAGATTAGTTGCGATTGCCACGTTCAATGATTTTGCTGAGTGAAAACCGTAAATTTACAATCTGCTGTTGCACCTCAAGCGATAACAATTCAGGTTATTTAATGGAAGTGAGACGAGAAATCAAGTGAACTTTGAGGCTTAATTCCGTGCACACCAGGAAGTAACTCGTCGATCACATAGTTGCCAAACATACCTTGCGTTGTTGCCAAATCTCAGTTACATTACCACCAGGAAGAAGACGAACCGATGTGATCCTACAGCGGGCTGGGAAGAGACCATAGCTGACGCCTCAAAGACGCAGCTGCTACGGCCTGGAATACGTAATGCTTCTGATTCGCATTTCTGTAACTAGGTTTAGGGGCTGGAGCTTATTTACTAATAATACTCAGAACTGACTGCTACTAAGCATCATAAATCAGTAACTCTCATTGTTGTTTTATATTTCTTTCGTAACTGTACTCAAAACTAAGAAACTCATTCACAGACGTTTTCGTGCCTCGCCGATAGTCGAGCACGACAAAAAAATAAAAATAAAAAGAGAATGTGTGTGTGTGTGTGTGTGTGTGTGTGTGTGTGTGTGACAGAGAGAGAGAGAGAGAGAGAGAGAGAGAGAGAGAGAGAGAGAGAGAGAGAGAGGTAAAAATTTGTTGTAAAGAAATTGAATAATGGTATGTAAAGAAATCTTTCATTAAAATGACTCGTTCCACATCATTACCAAATATCGTATTCATGATCTATGGAACAAGTATTAATCTAATCTAATCTAATCACATCATATTGCTGACTATCTATGAAGAGTCATGAAGTACCAAAATTTTCGCCTATATCAGTAACCAAATCTAAACTTGAAAATAAAAGACGACAGTTTTTGTAATAAACCGGGCTACTGTCAAGACCCTTTCATCCCTGTTAACTTACCATGAAAGATGTCTGATATACCCCAATTCAGAAGTAACGAAGTGTGTATGAATTTAAAGATGAAGCGCAAGATGTGAAGTTCTCCATCGGTGATAGGAACCCAAGACGTTATCAGATTATTAACTGAGTAAAATCAAATGTTACGCATCGGTTTTTCTTGCCAGCTGCTTGGTGTTTAATCTAAAATAAGGACACAAATTTTTGTGCCTGAGCGACCATCGAACCGCACTCCTATCGTTCTTCTTTATTGTCCACGAATATTACTTAAGTATCAATTGCGTACTCACCAACAGTAAGATGTGTGCGTGTTTGTCCAGAAATTGTTGGCAACATGAACAAACATTATAAATGCACGTTAATTTTCACTAGCAGGCCGGTGTGCACGTGATAGGGTTTGAAATGAAATTATGAATATTTTTGTACTTGATCAGTATTCGGACCCACATATTTACCTTTTGAGGAGACCTAGAGAAGACTGCAGTCTTGGAAAAAGGAATTAAATGATTGAACTATACTGTTCCGAGAGATTCAGATCCTCGAAAGAGGAGATACGAATTCGAATTACAGTCCAGCACCAAATTTTTCAACGTTCTAGTTCAATCAAGTACAAGTAAAATAAGAGCCCTGTTCCTTAAGACGGCTATCAGTTCATCAAATAAAATAAAATTTTCTAACGTAAGTAAGTTTACTGGTGACAGTATTTCTGTTTACCCTGACCTCCAACTATGTCATTTTCCAACGTAAACCGGCTCTGCCCAGTTTGGAATGAAGGAACGTGATGTTTAATGCGATTTCTGGATTATAACAGCTTTCTCTTGAGGTTACTAGAGGTAAAGTAAATCTGTTTCTGCCTCTTAAAAGTAAATACCTGAACCCACGCATTGGACTTGTGATAGTTCGTTCCACCAGACCATTGTGGCCACATTTCCCAGCCCCAGGAGCGTGCTGTAATGGATGATGTGCTTAGCTTACTAAACTAGTCACGGTGGAAAAAAACGCGAGTCTATTAAATGGTTAAGTAGAAGCAAGTTTCTGGTGTGGAGATTATGCTATTATCATGTCAGCAGGATGTAAAGACTCTTCTAGGCGTCATAGCCTCGATTTGAAGCTATTTTGAAATTTTCACTGATTCAGAAAATTTCTTAGTTCGAGAAAATCCACTGTGAAGTGTGAAGTTACCGGATAATTCGATTATCACCGTCATTATTACTATCATTTTCTTCATGCCGCTGCTGGAACACATGTGCTTGAAGATAATTTAAGTCCTTTTGGTCATTATAGAAGTAGTTTCCCAAGAACAAGTTCTTTCCCTGTCTACGGAATCCGTTTCATGTTAAATCAAATATTAGCAATTACTCGTAGATCACATTAAAACTAAAGTAATTGATGAAGAAGTTACTTGATAACGAAAACGCGCTGCCTTTCTTCATTTACTTGCGCCTAGAAATGACTGTCGAATACTGCCAAACCAAAAGCCAAGGGATCTTACTGTCTTCCAATATATGTCGCTGTCTGTTCTTCCATATGATTTGGTCGACGTAACCTGTTTCAAGTTGTGTATGACACAGAATGTTTTAGAAAATCAATTGTTTCCCTTTGCAATAAACAGATAGATTTTCATTCTAAGCTATCCAAGTAAAAAAATTTCGCAATATTAGTTCAAATTTAATATTCGCTCCCATAATGTAAGGAAAGTATTTCACATTTTCAAAACGCGAATCCGACTCACTGCCCTTACACTTAGTCGCTGGCCATAAATTCTAGCTCAAAGTGATGGCAGTTTAAGTAACCTAATGTAGTGAAGACTGTTTGGCAGTGCTCTTTCTCACAGGAAAATATACAACTCACTCATTGGGCTCCATAAATACACTGTAACAGTAATTTCTGTGTGTGTGCAATGCATACGGATTGCAGAATTTAGTGGTGCTCTCTCTTCCACTTCTGTGTACAATATGCCTGACCTAAACGGGCCCTTTATCATTACAGGCCCTGGGCGGTGAAACATCATATTGACAACAGTAAAGTGCTTATACTGACAACCTCATTGTTCGTTTTACCCGATTTTGTAATCATTTAAGTAAAATAACATGACCTTCGAATGGGAGACGTTTTGTCCCCCTTTTCCTTCTGTGAAATTTGTCAGTTAGCTTTTTGCCTTCGAACCAGCGAAATACGGCAGAATACGGCTGGTAAACGATTTACAAATCACGATTTAGAGCCGTTAACACGATTTCTTTAAACATTGGCGTAGCTGAAGGAATTTAGTTTCTTCTTAAATCGTCTTATACAGCAACGTTCACAGATATCTCAAATAGAAAAAGCTCTTTATCCAGGTACGAAGGTTCTAAAACAAACTTCCCACAGTTTGTGTCAGGTTGATCTTTTCGTCTGATAGCACTGAGTAAGTATTTTGTGTAAGAGGTATTAAAGTAGTGTTCCTGTAGCTGTGGGAATCCACGGTAGAAAACGAGTTTCACACAAATGGGTACAGTACAGATAAATATTCAAGATGATTATCAGTTTAAGTCTGCGTTCATCAACAAACTGCGGCGTATTTGTAACATTGAAGCTAGACTAGGTATCCTTGGCTTCCTTGAGTGGGCATTGGAAGGCGTTTACACACACGTATACGAGGGTAATGCCAAAGGTAAGGTTTCCTAAGGGACACGCAAGTGCCAACCCAGGCACACACGACAGATCCTTAATTTTAATGGCAAACAGAAACCACAGTGTTAGCTGCATGGTGGAAAGGTGATAAAGAGCAAGACTATAGATATGAAGGTTTCAGGATCGATTCCACACCAGTAACACAATTTTTATGTGCCGTTTTACCCATATTTCCCCTTGGGCAGTGTTTGTTGATGTGAAAAATGCCGAGTTGTACTGTAGTCCGAAATCCACGTAAAACTGTAGCTTCCCCTATTAACTGGCTACGTAACTCAACTCAAAGGTCGGATGAAAGCAACAGCATATCACCTCCAACAAGACCGTGCCTATTAAAGCACTGTGGCGTTCAAACCACTCTTGCGACTGACGACTGCTTTACTTTCTATGGGTTCCAAAACTAATGATCTTCGGGTTATTAACATTTTTGTGTTTTCATGCTGTAGCTTTGATACCAGTAAACGTAAGTAACCGGCCGAGCACTGACACCGTTCGAGTTGTCAAGGTGGAAGACGACGATGCTGTCGACCCCAGTCACAATTTTGGTCATGGCTATCGTTCAGTCGAATACCTCTATGGGACTTCCTGCATATTTCAAGATATACTTTTATACACTTGGTACGCTTCCTAATTGATATCTGTAGAGCTCTGTTTAGCAACATGAATAAGATATGTTTCCTGTGCAATATATCGGACAACACGTCAGTGCAGCGAGATTTTATTTATATGTTGCGCATGGTGCAACAAATATTTGTGTTTTTCTTGCTTCTGTGATAGGTTTCACCCCACTGAATGCGAGAAAGCTCACTAATAGACTGTCAATAACTGGAATTACGCAACAGCACGCTTAAAAGTTGTATTTTTGCATTATGTATCCCGATGAAAATATCAGTAAGTAGATTATACGCCTACTTGCTTATTATCGCGCTTCTCAGTGCTTTCCTCAAAAAATGAAAATAAAAATAAAAAGACACAGAGAGACATCGAGCGCGGTTCTAGGCGTTCAGTCCGGAACCACGCGACTGCTACGGTCGCAGGTTCGACTCGTGCCTCGGGCATGGATGTGTGTGATGTCCTTAGGTTAGTTAGGTTTAATTACTTCTAAGTTGTAGGCGACTGATGACAACAGATGTTAAGTCGCATACTGCTCAGACCGATTTGAACCATTTTGTAGAGACATCGAGAGAAAACAGAAATGTATTTCAAATATCAGCTCAGTGACGCCATGTTCGTCTCGTGATGTAAAGCAAGGATAGTTGATCTCGTTGTAATGGCTCTGAGCACTATGGGACGTAACATCTGAGGTCATCTGTATCCTAGAACTTAGAACTACTTAAACCTAACTAACCTAAGGAGATCAGACACATCCATGACCGAGGCAGGATTCGAACCTGCGACCGTAGCAGTCGCACGGTTCCAGACTGAAGTGCCTAGAACCGGACGGCCACCGAAGCCTAGCTTGCATGATCACCCCTTGAAGGATCAAAAGTTACAGCTAACCTACCCAAGTCTGTAGTACAAACAAACGCAGCTACATCTATTATGCTATAACATGTGCAGGCACACCTACAGTTGACGATTTATTCAAATATTTGACGAACAATACTTTCAAAAATACATTAATTTTAAACGTAGCTACCACAAAATATTTCACCTAGCTAGCAATAGTATGATGCAGGAAACTATACTTTCTTGTAAGCGCTGTCCATTAGATGTAGTCTTAAGAAAACCTGTATTCAACCACGACAACTAAGTGGAATGTAAAAGTAAACAAGTTTGGCGGCAGCTACTAAAAATAATAGTATATACTTAGTATGTAATACATGTTTTGCGCACTTATAACATGTACTCAGTGTCCCTGAAACAATACGTGCAGCACGACTGAAATTACTTTCTGCCGAGGCACTTCATTTACATCTCAATGATACCCGACTACTAGAGAACATTGCTTTTTAAGCAGTCAATCCACTTGTAAATTAACATCATGATATCGCAGATATTAGGCAACACGTTACTATGGATGTGTAAGGCCCCTAAGGTTTGCAACTAAACATGCTACTCCTAGCTACTACTGAATATGAAGCTGATTATTAACGTGTCTTCATAACCATGGGTGCGGCGTTCGACTATCAGTCAGCATAGACGCTTTCGTCATCTTACTTCTAGTTAAACGTGTGCACATCTCGCTCATGGTGAACCAACATTGGACATTTCTCGTCTGTTCCTGGTTGAACAACGACGGCGGTAGTCGCCGGGTTCGAATCCCGGTCAGGCAATACAACTTCAGTCGTCATTTAAGGTTCCAACCCCACTACTGTTGACAAACTGTGATATCTACATTCTGATTTTACGTACTTATTCAACAATCCGATTAGGTGCTGGGTTCGCATCCTTGTCCCCAGAATTACATGATGGAATTTCAATTTTAAACATGTGCATCCTTTATTCCTTGACAATGCAACACTATATAACATTTTTCGAGGTTAATTATCAAGAAGGTAATTGTCATGTTAGGGTTTCTGCTTTCGTACCAACATTATCGTCATTTACGTCCAACTTCAGAATTGATAACTGATACTGGTGCAAAGGTCAATATTTTACGTCTCTTTCTGCCTAGTGATCGAGTCTCGCTAAGGATCAAAGCTTTGCTTGGTTAACAATGGCTTTACGTTCTGGGTTTGCATCCGGATCCAGAACAAAGACGTTGGTCATGTCATTTAAAGTACAGCTTCGTGTACAAGTAACTGTTGATGAGTAATGTGAACAATGATATTACTTGTGATTCGCTGTTAATGTTGGGATTTCTGTACAGTGGTTGCCGCCGTTAATCACGTTTTGTTTTAACTTCTTAGTATTACATAAAGTTGATGCGAAACCACTCCCCATTGAACGTTGACCGACGTTCATCATGTGTTGGGTAAACCTTTTAGACAGCAAAGAACTTGTTTCCAATTGCCATACAGCTTTATAAATCCATATACTGTCTCAAATATTTAATTGTGCCTAAGGATTACTGAACGATTTCTGTGACAAACCTAGTTGTCCCATAACATTTGAAATGTCACTTATTGTAATTAAGTTTAGTTTACAGAAGTTAAGGACTGTCTGATCTCTTCTGTACTATCGTGGTGTTACTTTACTTCTAGACGGACTGTCATAAAGACCGGTGTTCTCTAGTAGTCTCTAGCGGTACCCATTGTGTATCTTACAACGATTGTACTGTGGAGGGTTGCGACTATGTGCAACACACATATGCTATTTTGGTTGCATACAATCAGGTGCAGCCTACACGATGGAATTCAGTGGTGACCCATTTTTGTTGTTGTCAAGTGTACCTTTTTTCAATGTCGGGCGGTACTGTACCCTTTCATTCTTACAAAATTTGGAAAACAAGCACTGTGTTTTCTACGTGGACTCTTTTCCTGCACTTACACACTCCTTTCCTAAAATGCAAATCTGCTTTTGTCAGATGGACAAGAACGTAACCGTTCACCCATTATTCTGCCATTTGCAACTTTTAAACGGCCTCATCACTCACCCTGTTCTGAATTCATGCACAAGCAGTTTGTCTAAGCATCACATTTTTTGTGTACCTGGTAGCGGTAAGTAACCTCCACAAGGCGTACCTTCCCTTTTGTCGTACCTATTTTCATTACCGGCCCTATATAGAATTCAAATAGCTTATCCTTATGGATGTATATGGGAACAACGGCTGTGTGAAAGGGCACGGCCACAGTGATGGTGGCAACACTTCCGCTGTTGCTGAAAAACTCTTCCGCAGATGGTGGGCAACTGGTGCAAATCAGCAGGTGGGTCTGGTCGGAAAACCAACGATACAAAATGCTTGGCCGCAAGTCCCACACTACCTGCGACACCTACAAAAAGGTCGGAAAGGTAAGCTACAGTTCACTATCCTTCGTGTATACGTGACGTCATTTTGACTTTCGTGATCGTTCTGTTTGCAGCACGTGAGGCGACCGTGGCGTTCAAAACAATAACATTCGCCTCAAGTTGAGAGGACGTTACGCTTTTTCTTTGCTGCGGGGTTAATTAACCTGGTGGTTACTTTGTTAATAAGATTTGTAAAGTTCTGCATTCATATCGACTAGAATCTGAATAAGGTGTGCATGCATCAACTCCGAAACTTATTAAAGAAATTTTACGAACTATTTTCCATAAAAATCTTCATCAGCCCTGAAAGTGAGACGACTTGCTAATTTACCAGCAAAAAACAATATAAAGGCTGATTGCGTTTAACTCAGTATCGTATATATTCAACGGTGTTCATTAAGTTAATTTTTAAAATTATGAAACCAGTTTCAGGATTGAACTGTAATTACACTCACTTTTAGACGAAACAGAACACCGTGAACGACTCGAGTTAGGACGCTGATATTCACAGGACAAGTACAATAGTATGCTCTGCAGAAATGAGTATAATTTGATCCATGTCGGCCGGCGGCTTCAAGGTCGACATCGATATCGCGGCACAACACCACCTACCAGTAAAATTTCCGTGCGTCTCTCGTTGTCGCTGTAAACCGAAGGTAATGGATCAGTGTGACTTGAGCAGAGATGCCGGGCGCCTCGCAGGTGTATGCTCGAACTGTAACTTCAGATCAGCGAGTTTAAAAGAGGGCGTATTATTAGCACGAAAGATTGTGACGCATCCATCCAAGAAATTGCTGCTCGTGTGGGACGAAGTGTTTCGGCAGTGCAGCTGGTGTGTGCAGAATAGTTCACAGAAAACCGTGGAATACTACCAAATGGGTGAGGTCACACCAGAATAAACCATACATCCGAGAAGATTGACGCCTCATCCAAACGGCGTTGCAGGACAGATCTGCTCTAGCGCAACCGTGGAACAGTATAACACATCGTAAACTATCAGGGATGACAGTCCGTCCCCAAATATTAAGACATCTGTTACATGCTCGTCGTCCACTTCTCTGCCTATCTTTGACGAATATAGAGAAACATGAAAGACGGCAATGGCATTAGGTAGTGTATTCGATCGAATCTATGACAGCACATTTTGAAGAGCTCTAAAACCCTTCGATGTTGGTAAGATTTTTGTAATGAAAGGACGATAAACCTAAAATTGATAGTGAAAGGTGCACTTTAGTTGAAGACATTATTGTTTGAAAAACAAGTGTTGTAAAACACTTAGGCAATATGTAAGTCACCTTTTGATCCACTTGTAAATGTGTCAGTCTTGTTATGCTTTTTATTGTGAGTGACACTTTTTTGCAGCAGATGATCAATGCGTCTTGAATATTTATTCGCATTTGCATGTCTGATGCTAAATTTGTAAATTATTGATAGTAACAGCTCACCCCTGAGAGCAGACAGAGACTGTGTGTTCACTCTTATATGAGGATAACATCGATTGTTACACAGCATATATTTTTGTGATTACAGAACGCCTTGTATTGCTGCATTGTATTTTATGTTCATAGACGCGTTTCGCCTTTTTTCAGTTTAAGGCACATCTTTAGAATTTTTATTTAAATAAGTGACTAACTATGGTTCTTCCTCTTTCTTGTCGGCATCGATGTCTCCTCTCATCTGGTCAAATGGCGCTCGCACTATTGTTCCATGTGTGTGTGTGTGTGTGTGTGTGTGTGAGAGAGAGAGAGAGAGAGAGAGAGAGAGGGAGAGAATATACATGCATGGATTTTATTCCATTTGATTGAGTTTTGCTTAAATGTTCGCGGGGACGATCATGAACCAGTTAGTAAGTGGAAATCGGGTTGGGAGGCATTATTGCCATGGTAATAGTGCTCTGTTCTAGCATTCCTCTATTATTTTATTTATTAGCGCAGACAATAAGTTTTTGGTATGTGTGCTTGACCATTCTACAGAGTTTTCTTTTCCGCTTCGGTTCTCTGAATGTGGTAATTTTCTTGCAAAGTTATGAGACGTATTTTATTAATGATTGTATTTATTTTCAGGTCTCCTTCTCTAGTGGTTGATTTGTGATGGTGTTGTCTTAGTCGTTCTGCAAATGTTGAGTACCTCCAGGCTCTCATGTGCTACTTGTATGTCACATCAACTGTTCTGCCTGATTGTCCTATGTATTTGCCACTGTAATTGAAATATACCTGCTTTCTGGTATATATCCGTGTATTTTGACAGTTTTGGGGTCTACTTCGTGATACATTTGTCTGTTGTGTATGATATGTTTATTCCATATCTTTTGAAAACTTTGGTGATATTTTGTGTGTGTTTGTGTTTGTATGTCATTATGTGCCATCTTCTGTTTTCTCTTATGTTTTCCTAATAATTTTGTGTAGTTGTTATGGTAATGAGTGGCTGTGATTGTGTATGGTCCTGTTGTGATACTGTCAGTGGTTTTGCCTTTTTTGATTACATTTTAATTTTGGTTTTGTTGTTAAGTTTTGTGACTATATCACCATTGTACTCATTGTTTCAGGCTGTCTACATTATTAACTCCAGTTCTTTTAAGTAGTTTTCGTTGTTGAGTGAAACTGTAATGTGTAGAAGTATTGATTGCTGTTGTGAATGTGTGTTATAAAATTCCTGGGGGGTAATAATGTCAGTTGCTGTGGGTGTACGGTAAATTTCAAACGTATGCATATTGGTTTGCTTTTTGATTGTTATATACAGTAAGGCGATTAGATTGTTCTCTTCTCATTCCATTGTGGTTTTTGTATTTTTATGTAGCTTCTTGATGTCTGTATGTAATTCTACAATTTTTCTTTGTGGTTCATCTATTAAGCAGAGGACGTCATCCATTACTTGTAACAGGATAGTATGTTGTGTTCGTTTGCTGCTGTTTTTCTAAACACTGGGACAGTTATAACTGGGTCCCTATCTCGAGACATAGACAACCGGTATCAGGTTATGCACTGGAGGTCCTTGTATCCCCATTCGCTATTCCCCAGAATCGACCGGAAATTTCTCATGGTCACCTAGGTGATGCAACCAGGCAACTGTGCAAGTGATATTCAAGATCATTACGTAATTCTTAAGTCATCACATGTCATAAAAATGGCGGAAACCCCGTCTACATTTCCACACCCCACGCCTTTGAAGCATGAGGATTAAGCGCTTTTTTAACTGGGAGACTTAAGTGTGAGGCGTTGTTATGGAGGTGGACTGCAGAGGAAGAGCATGTGGCTATCTCTCAATAACATATTATGCCACCTGAGTTCTGTTTGTTAATTAGCGTGATACGCGACACTTGAAGAGGCCATATCGAGTGAGATCTGTGAGTACTCTCATTATACCACATTTTACGTATTTTTCACCTATTTCCCACATTGTTCCTGTTTTATAACTGAATGCATTCTGGAGCTGGGTAGCGTAGGGAGACGAGTTGTAGCCTGCGCCTTTTTATAACGTTATGTCACATCAATTGTGTTATATTTGTTAACAAGAGTTTTGTTTTAGCTGGAACCAGCAGAGACTGAACCCAGGTAGATATGTAAGTACTATAATTACTCCGTATAATCTCACAATTTTCACAAATTTTACCTATTTTCACTCTTTTCCGGATTTTCTTTTGTCCAATTACTCAAGATACACTGCTCTCTTCCCAAGGTCGCGACGACATCATGATGCTCTCAGGCAATCACAATGCAATATGGGCTTTAATTAGATATTACTGATATTAAAGCACAATTTCCGAAATCCATCTGTTAGAGTTGTGACACTCTGGAGTTGAACAGCATACCGTTAGGTTGTATTCAGTGTCCGTTCGTTAATAAAAAATTATGTTACTTGAGATGTATTTCATTTGTAACAGATCAATGTTTCGTCCTTACAACCACTAGCAGAAACGACACTGACACACATACGTAAGTAATCTCATTCATCCATATTTTATTAATTTTTTCCGTATTTTTCGCAGCTTTAAACATTGTACCCAATGGTGCGAGCTATGTGTCAACATGGTGTTAACGTCGCCTCGCGTCAAGAGAAATTGTGACGTCACATATGTCACGTCACGTCATGACGTCACATCACAGTGGCGCACCGTGTTGTGGCACGTCGTGATGCGTTGCGTAGACGTCGTGAATTTGTCAGTCGATAACAATACAGCACGTTGCCCATTTATTTTTCGTTGCTGAGACACCATTCTATTACTGGTGTTTGACCTCATAGTGTTATAAAAGTAATCATTCGTACAAATAGTGACTTGATAAAGAACTCTATACACGCTACCGATTTCTAGACAGAGATGCTTTATGTAATACACATATCACACAGCAAGAGGTAAAGCACCACTACACTAGTAGGTGGGACGTCAAGGTAACATTGGGTGCTTCCAAGCGAAGTGGTTGTTTGTGTGTAGCACAGTGCTACAAAATACACCTCTAGAGCTATAAGAAACGAAACTGAATTTGCCCACAGGGGGATCCGTCCCTCAGACTCGGTTGTGTTGGCGTGTAGCCGAGAACTCCGACGTTTGCGGATACACTACCCACGACCCTCTCCGGTCTGGCCCCAGACATTGCTGCTGCATCAGTTCTGTCCGACAGATCTCCTCCCCACGTTTATAACGGCAAGCAGATCATGACGCATCCATGAAAATATGTACGTCTGGCACCCACCTAGATAACGGAGAACTCTCCCAAGCATTTGCATATCGAACGAGTCAAGCGATATCCTGGTAGGATATACCACTCATCGTGCGACTGTGACCAACAGGTCGCGAATAACAGAGCTCCACATGCTTTCCTGACATTACACCAGACCATCTCAGCAGGCGAGGTAGAGAGATTTGCATAATATATGTGTAACATTCTCCACTCTGCCGGCTGGCATAGATGGTGCTCAATGGTTCAGTGAGAGGGTATCCCGCCACAGAAAACTTGCTGTAACTCGCCGGCGTCTTTGCAGACAAACGTTGCTAATAGTTGAAGCGCCAAGCACTGCCCTCCCCGCTGCATCAACTTTTCTCTCTGGACGACCTAGGCGAACCAGTCGCAACTCGCAGGCACTCACACGCACAGCAGATGACATTGACCTAAGTGGTTATAAGGTTGTAGCAGTATAAGGATCGTAGCAGTAAGGTTGTAATAATATAAGCTTTGTAGCAGCGAATTCCTTGTCGCTGTAACAAACTCCTTAGTGAGCGGAAGACTTCTGCAAGGCACTAGTAACGTAATGCTGGACTTGTTTCTGATAGGATTAATCCACATGCTAGTATTATGTGAACTCAAACTGGCCAAAGCTGTTTTTCCTGAAAAACAGTACTGAGAACAGACGCACCCAGTCAATATAACGTAAGGGAAAATAGAACCTGTATAGTTAGATGCTTTCCTCTCTGTAGCCCTACGTTTTGTTAGTGGCACTAATTGCCTTACTGTGTGTGCATCTTGAGAAGAGAGATAACGAATTCACATGATCCCCTCTATAAGTAACAAGCTGCCAAGAGTCTGGATAAGCATTTAATGAACCTGAGTCTAATTTGGAAGCGGAAGTGTTCTTGAGATGATTACAGCCCGCATGCATTAAACCAAAGTGGTAAGTGTCTCAGACTGTACGTCAATCCTCGTATTTTGTCATAACACACCACGAAATTCTTTAACAAATTACGTACGTGATGAGTCACTACTGTTTTGGTGACCAATTGTGGATAATACCATACTGCTTTTATCGCTGTGTAGTACATATCTGGAGGGACGATATTTTTTATCAGCCATAGCTGTGAGTACATAAGAAAGCTAGTTTCAGAGACTTGATTCTGTGGGAAGTGACATGGACAGGTTAGATGGTTTCAATCTTCCGGCGGAGTAACTCTGAATTACACCGTCAGATCGAGCATAAGTGGCTTTGTTTCTTTGTATAAGCGGCCTTCACGTTGAAATTATAGGCATGCAGCGAATAGTTTTATACACCATCATAGATCACGACTGTCTTTCTTTAAAGTATAGTTTCGAGGTATTACACCCTGTCACTACCGACTAATCTACACTGCTGGCCATTACAATTGCTACACCACGAAGATGGCATGCTACAGACGCGAAATTTAACCGACAGGAAGAAGATGCAAATGATTAGCTTTTCAGAGCATTCACACGATGTTGGTGTCGGTGGCGACACTTACAACAGTGCTGACATGAAGAAAGTTACCAACCGATTTCTCATACACAAACAGCAGTTGACCGGCGTTGCCTGGTGAAACGTTGTTGTGATGCCTCGTGTAAGGAGTAGAAATGGGTACCATCACGTATCAGACTTTGACAAAGGTCGGATTGTAGGATCGTGCAGCTACGTCTCTATCTCTGAGTCAACAGATGTGGCAAGACAACAACCATCTGCACGAACAGTTCGACGACGTTTGCAGCAGCATGGACTATCAGCTCGGAGACCATGGCTGCGGTTACCCTTGACGCTGCATCACAGGCAGGAGCGCGTGCGATGGTTCACTCAACGACGAACCTGGGTGCACGAATGGCAAAAAGTCATTTTTTCAGATGAATTCACGTTCTGTTTACAGCATCAAGATGGTCGCAACAGTGCTTGGCGACATTGCGGTGAAAGCACATTGGAAGCTTGTATTCGTCATCGCCATACTGGCGTATCACCCGGCGTGATGGTATGGGTTGCCATTGGTTATACGTCTCGGTCACCTCTTGTTCGCATTGACGGCACTTTGAACAGTGGACGTTACATTTCAGATGAGTTGCGACTCATGGCTCTACTCTTCATTCGATCCCTGCGAAACACTACATTTCAGCAGGATAATGCACGACCGCAAGTTGCAGGTCCTGTACGGCCGTTTCTGGATTCAGAAAATGTTCGACTGCTGCCCTGGCCAGCACATTCGCCAGATCTCTCACCAATTGAAAACGCCTGGTCAGTGGTGACTGTCACAATACGCCAGTCATTACTCCTGATGAACTGTGGTATCGTGTTGAAGCTGCATGGGCAGCTGTACTTGTACACGCCATCCAAGCTCTGTTTGACGCAATGCCCATGCGTATCAAGGCCGTTATTACGGCCAGAGGTGGTTGTTCTGGGTACTGATTTCTCAGGAAATATGCACCCAAATTGCGTGAGAATGTAATCACATGTCAGTTTTAGTATAATATATTTGTCCAATGAATACCCGTTTATCATATACATTTCTTCTTGGTGTAGGAATTATAATGGCCCGTAGTGTATTAAAGTTAGTCTCACAACAGGTTAAAATCCAGCAAAGGTAAAGCGCTTATGTATTTGAGTTTTAGGCCTTATAGTCAACGCCATCTAAGGTAGTATTACTTCCTCAATACATTCGTAGTTCTGGGCACGGTGTGCATCGAGAAAACTGATCTTTCGGTGCAAGTACAAAAATAAATCGCCGTCTTGGATAAAATAGTCGTGCTGTCCTTGTAACAGCGAGGCAATTTTCTCTGTGAAGTACATAGATGTAATGAGCCGTGCATGAAGCACCGTCGCTGATAATCCTCCACATAATCCTCAACCTACCCCCCCCCCCCCCCCCCCAAGCGACAGGTACAAGATATCACATACCCTGATGCCCTGGTGCCCTGATGCCTTCAGTAAGAAGTTTTGTATTGCTGCTGCCAGTTTTGAAGGTACGCAATACTAAGGATTTGTACCTGCACATGATGGGAAATTCATCGATGTACACTTCTTGTAGGAGGAGGATGTCTATGTCCGCCGTTTATAGCACAACTTTAAGTAAAGTTATCCTTTTCTGCGACTGAATGGCGTTGATGTCGAGAGACGCAAGCCAATATGCTTGTCTTCGTTCCTATGTCTACATATGTACCGCACATGGAAGCTTATGTCATTTGAATTTGTATTGGCACGTTGTGTTCCTCTTTCGTGTCTGCCAGCGTTGGTTATAGTTCTAACTTAAAGGAGCGCCGGCCCTGCCGGATTGCCTGTTGCTACCGTCAGCGGATCACCTTCACAGTCAGCCCAGTATACTTGGGACAAGTTTGCCGTCGGCGTCGTCTTGGCTGCCCCATGTCTCTGTGTCGTCTTTTCTGGTACCATAGATTGGTAATAGACTGATGGTAGCTCTGCGTTATCGAGCTCTTTAGGGCTATTGTAATGTCGATATGGTCGTTTTCGGGCTGTAAAATGTCTGTTCCCTCTGTCATATAGCGCGCTTCTGATTTTCTGTTGACGGTCGTCCTTCGTACGTAGCTTCTTTTAACACGTTGTGGCTTAGAGCTCTTCAATTCCCGAATCGCTGCAGCGTATATTCCTTGGTTACTCGACCTACCTTCACTGGAGAGCTAAACAGACGGCTAAACTTGCGTAATATCGTGTAGGACCTCCGCGAGTATGCAGAAGTGCTGCAGGATGACGTGGAATAGGGTCGGCTACCGTCTGAAGTGGTGTTGGAGGGAAGTGACACCATGAATCCTGCTGGATGGTCCATGCATCCGTAAGAGGACGAGGAGGTGGAGATCTCTTCTAAACAGCACGTTGCAAGCCAGACATGCTCAATAATGTTCATGTCTCGTGCGTTTGGTGGCCCGTGGAAGTGTTTAAACTCATATGAGTGTCCCTGGAGCCACACTGTAGTATTATGGACGTGTAGAGTGTCGCTTTGTCATGCTGGAATTGACGAAGTCCGTCGGAATGCACAATGGACGTGAAAGGATGCAGGTGATCAGACAGAATGTTGACGCACGTGTCACCAGTTTGAGTAGTACCTAGAAGTACCAGGGGACCCATATCACTCCAGCTGCACACGCCCCAAACGGATACAGAGCCTCCGCCAGCTTGAACAGTGCTCTGCTGACATGCAGGGTACAGTGGTTCATGAGGTTGTCTCCATACTCGTACACGTCCATCCGCTCGATACAGAATCAGGCAACATGTTTCCATTCATCAACATCCGAAGTCGATGTTGACGGGCCCAGGCGACGCGTAAAGTATCCTTTTGTGACGTCATCAAGGGTAGACCTTCTAAACAGGCCCAAATGACCAGCGAAGACTCGTCTAGAGCTCATACGAACGTTGACGTACCGTCTTACAAGTCGCCCACCTTGTGGACCCACAACCAGCAGTACTGCCGTTTTATTTCATAGCAGAAGTCCTTTGGTTGTCACCCGCGCCATCCTTACATCACAGCTGTAAGTAAGCGTAATACTATCCCCAGTTTTGTTGCCCTCAATGGTCAGTCGTCCTGGGATTACATTTCAGCAAAATAATGCCTGCCCGCACTCTGTTCTGTGCATTCGTCCTGCTTGCCAAGAACTATGATAGCGAGTAGTGTCGCTGGATCTCTCCCCTATTGAGAACGTTAGGAGCATTATGGGCGGGGCAGTCCTGTCAGATAGTATTATGGCGGTAAAACGAGCCAACCGGACGGAATTTGGCACGATATCCCTCAGGAAGTCAGCTCTCTCAATCAGTGCCCTACAAATAAGTGCTTGCTTGCAAAAGCGCCAGAGGTGGACCAACGAGTTGTTGTCTTGCCCAATTACAGAGGCTCTTTCTCTTGAATAAACCTCGCAGTTTTTCTGAAACTGTAATCAGTTGTCTGCCTGCACATCACTTCTATAGATTTCCTTCCCATTTGCATAATTCTTCGTCGTGCATCGTTTATTTATTTTATTGTCTTAAAGTGTATTTCTGAGAAAACAGTAACCTAGTCTAATAGTTTTAGTGTCTTAGTTAACACCTTACTACCCATGTTCACTTTTAGTTACTTTCATCTTGTAACCTATTTCCTAGGCAATATACAATTCGTTCAAGTGATCTTCCTAAAGTTCACCGCCGCCTCTGACAGAGTGACAATGTTATCGCAAGCCTTAAAGGTTTTCTTTCTTCTCCCCATCTTTAATTCACATTCCAAATTATCTTTGGTTTGCTTCATTTCTTCCTCCATAAGTAGGCTAAATAAATTGCGCAGGGGTCGATTACAAACATGTGTCACACTTCTTTCAGCCGATGCCTGTATTTCGTGTGCCGTGTGCTTTCACTTTTACAAGTAAGGTCTGATTTCTGTCCAAGCTGTATACAACGTTTCGCTCCCTGTATTTTATGTAACCTCACAACAACATTTTGTAGTAAATACTGCCAAAATATTATTCCATTATTACACTAAAAACTTGAAATTAAGAGTACTCAACTTCTCAATGAAATGTTTGCTCTTTTTTTCTTCATGTTATAATTTTTACACCCTTTCTTCAATTTCCATTGACGAACATGGCGACTGTATAGAGATGAAAACATGACCAAACGCCTTCTAGTATTTTCTGGAAGCTGAACACAGAATATGTACATTACTACTCTTTACCACTAGACGTTCGACCATGGAACTAATAAAAACAGTTTCAAAAATTAAGAAACGTTATTTATTTCTTGACCTAGTAAAGACTCAATGAAAGTCATTACTTTACGTTTTGGAATTACAAATTCCTTTACACCAATGAAATGTATTCGTATGACAACGACTTCTCGCACAGGAGAAGCGTCTTCGTCCTCCACCATCCCCATCACATCGGCTGACCAATCTTCTTCTGGCATCAGTTCGTCAATCCACCATAGATCGGTATCTGAATAATCCATCTCGTCAGGGAAAACCTCGAAGAGGTCCAGCTCTTCTGCCAGGTCAGCCTCGATGTCCAGTGCATACTCCTCGAAATCCAACTCCAGCAAGTCCATTTCCGAACGCCATCTAAAAAAAACGAAGATAAAATTCATTATGTTTTTGGAGATCTTGAGTGGATAGCTATCCTAAAATATATTACCCTTAAACAGTGTCATTATTCTCTGAAGCGATTTTTCAAACTTATAAAAATTTGTGACTGTGTCATGGCACGTCTTTTAAGGAGTACGTATAGCAAACCAACTTATCAAAAGCATTATCAGCACCAAGTTAACTTATCTCTAAAATACATTATCTGATGACCTCACACTAAGCGTTTGCAGACTACAAGTAAATGGTGCGACACACAGGAATACTACAACATGCCGCATGTGTGAATTTGTCATGTACTACTTACTTTGCCACAAGCGACATTGAACATATGTTAAAACGATGCTTCAACACAATTTAAGGAAGTACTCGGTCTCTCATGCTGGTAGTTAACTACAACTAAAGTGATTAGCTGCAAGTGTATAGTGACACTACCGGCATATCTCGTGGACTGCATGTTGCTACCCTATACGACCGTGCTCCCCACATTGATCATTACATGACGTATGCTAAGGGGACTGAAATCGGTCGTGTTTTAATTTGCTATCACCACCAAGAAGACCGACATTGCCGCGTGTCACACTGCAGTGTCAGAGTCAATAACGGACTGCTTCTACGTCAGTCACGTCACCAGTGAGACAACCAGCCCCTCCCACCCTCTACCGCTGCGCTGTGTCCACCCTGAGCACTGTGGGTGGCGATCTTATCTGTATCATCCCTCTTTGCAAGCACTGACGAGCTATCGTAAACCATTATACGTAACATATATAACTAAAAACCTTATCTGCTATTATTCAGAAAGACTTGGTACTTACATTTCAGTACAGAGTATGAGCTGCCACACAAACCTGAAATAGAAAAGAGAAGAACATGCATTTTAATTACGATTTACAAAGGGTAATTATTTAGGTTTACTAACATTAACAAATAATAAAAGCTCAAAGCAGCAAAAGGTTTTCCGAAACATTTATTTCGGAGTGAAACTTTGTAAGTACTTCGAGATGCGGGAGCAGTTGGTGTCTGTATGCATCGCCAGCAACACCAATGCTCGACTACGACCAAAACACGAGACAGGCGCAGCGACTCCGGCCTACAGCGTTTAGAGTGACTAGTGTGCGATTATGTGAGAGCTGGCGGCGACTTACCAGCACAGAATCGCGAATGCGACACTGTCGAGCGCAGTGATAAGCACGAGAACAAGCATGTTGTCTGACTGCTTAGCACCAAATTAGTGATTCCTCGGTTACCCCGGTTGTAGCTCCATTGTCGACACAGAAGACAAGGGGGTCTCACCACTCACGAGTGTCGCTTGAAAAAACTGCTCAACGAATCACTGTTTTTATTCGCACATTTATTTGGTAGCTGCGTAATAAGAAAATATATTTAATGATTGTTGCATTGACCGTCATATGTTACATGCAATTTTGTAGTAGTTTAAAGATTATTCTTCATGAAATTTCCTGGCAGATTAAAATTGTGTGCCCGATCGAGACTCGAACTCGGGATCTTTGCCTTTCGCGCGAAAGTGCTCTAGAGTGGTAGAGCACTTGCCCGCGAAAGGCAATGGTCCCGAGTTCGAATCTTGGTTGGGCACACAGTTTTAATCTGCCAGAAAGTTTCATACCAGTGCACACTCCGCTGCAGAGTGAAAATCTCATTTTGGATTGTTCTTCATGTATACCTAAGCGCGATATAAAGTTAAGGTGAAAACGCCAACACTTGATATATAAACGTTGGTTTTGATAGAAACTACGCAGATGTTCCGAGGTTCCTCTTTCGGTTGTCTTTTGACATCCACCCAGCGCGTTCCAAAAATGTAGGTAGGATGATGTGTTCCGCTGTGCCTGCCTACCAGGTCATTATCGTAATAGACGTGGGTAGAAAAATTCCTGCAGTGACTAAAAATGTATCAAGCATTTTCCGCTTATCAAGTGGTCGACACCGGAAAGTTCGTCTGTGACACACAATACGAAAATGCCATACTTTTTAAGTTGTACAGCTGTGGCGTGGAACATCTGGTTCCAACTGATGGAAAATGTTTTAGATGTTTGAAGTTTGAATCATCTAGCTAGAGAGATACATGGTTTCTAGATGCAGGAAGCTGTACTATTTTATGGAGTCGTAACTTTGGAATTGCAGCGACTATCAAATCTCTTTCCATTCCAATAATGTCTGCTATTTCAATGCAGAAACATGCAACTCCCACGCTAACTGCGACAGCTACAAAAGGATCGAAATTCCACAGTCAGCATCGTACAGTTCACGATCCTTCATGTAAATGTTACGTCATTTTGACTTCACACCCTGTACTGAAGAAGATAAGGGTGCCCATCGACTTTTATGATAGTTCTGTTTGCAGCAAGTGTGGCGAACATGACGTTCAAAACAATAACATTCGCCTCAAGTTGAGAGGGGGTTACACCTTTTCTTTACTAAAGGGTTCGTTAATCTGGTAGGTAAATTGTTAATAAGATGTGTAAAGTTCCGTATTCATATAGACTAGTCTCTGAATAAGGGAGAGATTGAAAGGTCTGCATGAATCAGCTCCGAAACTTACTGAAAACGTTGTACTAACTATTTTCCGTGAAACGTCTCCATCAACCCCAAAGTCAGACGACTTGCTAAATTATAAGCAAAAAAAAGATAAAGCCATTCAGCGTTGAACTCAGTTAGCATATATTAAAGGGTGATCATTAAGTTTATTTTAAAAATTCTGAAACCAGATTCACGATTGAACTATAATTACACGGAACACCTTGAATTATTCGATTTAGGACGTTGATATTCACAGAACATGTCCAATAGTTGTCCTGAAGAAATGAGTGGAATTTGCTGCATGTCGACCTGCAGCTCCAAGGTCAACATCGATATCGCGGTGCAACACCACCTACCGGCAAAATTTCCCTGCGGCTCTCATTGTCGCTATAAACCATAAGTAATGGATCAGTGTAACTTGAGCAGAGCTGCTGGACGCCTCGTAGCTGTATGCTGTAACTGTACCAACAAATCAGTGAGTTCGAAAGAGGGCGCATTATTGGCATGAAACGCTGTGTAGCATCCATCCAAAAAATTGCTGGTCGTGTGGGATGAAGTGTTCCGGCGGTGCACCTGGTGAGTGCAGAATGGGTCACGGAAGACCTTAGAACACTACGAGATGGGTCATGTCGCACCAGAACAGACCACACCCCCGAGAAGATTGACACATCATGCAAATGGCATTGCTTTACAGATCTGCATCCTCCTCGGCTCTACCGCAACGGTGGAACTGTTTAACATATCGTACACCATTAGGGATGACAGTCCGTCGACATATATTAAGACATGGGTTAGTTGCTCGTCGTCCACTTCTCCGCCTACTTTTGACGAATGTGGAGAAACATGGTAGACAGCAATGGCATCAGGTAGTGTATTCGGTCGAATCCAACTTCTGCTTGTATGGAAATGGTGGCCGCATATCCCCTCACTGCAGCACGGGTGAGGGGGGAGAGGGGGACAGCATCACAGTGACCACATTCACACTAGACAATCAGCGCCCACTCAAGGCCTTGTGGTGTGGGGTGCTGTTGAGTGCAGCCACAAACCACAGCTGCTGTGTGTCCAGGGCACTGCGGCCAGTGTCATCTATGTGAGTGACATCTTGTTTTTTACTGTGAGTGATAGATGTTCACAGACGCGTTTCGTCTTTTCTCATTTTAAGGCACATCATTGGAATCTAGCATGATACACTTATGGTATTTTTGTTTTTTGATAGTGATCTCGCTTTTCAGGTAGATACTAACTATAATTCTTAGTATTTTCAGTTGGCATAGGTGTTTCCTCTCATCTGGTCAATTGGAGGTCGCACTACCGTTCATTTGACAAAACATGAGCATATTTTGATGTTGCGAACATTTTACTTCCCATTTTTCATTTTGTTTGCGCATGTTCTTGAGATGTACTATCACTCTCAGTATTCTGTCAGTTGTATAGACAGTTATATAAACGTATAGATGTATCCATAGCTATTTTGAGTTCACTGTGTACCTCATTCTGTTTGGTTTATTTACGTACACGTACATGTCGCCAACCGAACGATGTATATGCTGAAGCTAACGGCCATTCGTTTCTATTACGCTTATATCTGTCGGTTGTGTGTGTGTGTGTGTTTGTGTGTGTGTGTGTGTGTGTGTGTGTGTGTGTGTGTGTGTGCAGGAGAGAGAGAGAGAGATAAAGAGAGAGAGAGAGAGAAGACAGATGCAATAATTTCTTTTCCATTTAATTTGAGTTTTGGTTTAAATGTTTTACGGAGACGTTCATGGACCAGTGAATGAGAGGAAAGGGGGTTGGGAGGCGTTATCGTTATGATAATAGTCCACTGTTGCAGCAATCTCTATTATTTTATTTATTACCGTAAAGAATGAGTCGTTTGGTGTGTGTGCTTGATCATTCAGCAGGATTTTCTTTCCTGCTTTGGTTCTCTGTATGTGGTAATTTTCTTGCAGAGTTATGCTATGTATTTTATTGTTGATTCTAATTATTTTCATGTCCTCTTCTGTAGTGGTTGGTTTGTAATTTTGATCTATTAGTTGTTCTGTAAATTTGGAGTGATTTGTTCATACTTTCAAGCTCTCATTGTTTTTTCTATGTCACATCAAATGTTCTTCGTTTTTGTCTTATGTATCTCCCATTGCAAGTGTTACACTGAAACAGAAATAAACCTACTTTCTGGTATATATCTGTCTTTTTGTCAGTTTTGGGGTGTATTGTTTAATAAAATTGCCTGTTTTTGCTATGTTTATTCAGTGTCTTTTGAAAATGTTGGTGATTTTTTATGCTTGGTTGCGTTTGTGTGTTATTATCATCCATCTTGTTTTTTCTCTTATATTTTCCTAATAATTTATTGTAGTTGTTATGGTACTGAGTGGTTGTGATTGTGTATGGTTCTGTTGTGTTGTTGTCAATGGTTTTTACCCTTTCTGATTATATGTTACTTTTGGTTTTGTTGTTTAGCTTTGTGACTATATCACTGTTGTACTCACTGTTTCAGGCGATCTGCATTATTATCTTCAGTTCTTTCTAGTAGTTTTATTTGTAGAGTGAAATTGTATTGAGTCTGTGGAGATTGTTTTGAATTATTGTCTATTTTTTTCGAGACATAGACAACCGGTCTCAGGCTATACACTGGAGGTCCTTGTATCCGCATTCCCTATTCCCCAGGATCGACCTAAATTGCTCAAGGTCACCTAGGTGATGCACCCAGGCAACTGTGCAAGTGATATTTAAGATATGACGTAATTATAAAGTCGTCACATGTCACAAAAATGGTGGCAGATCCCTCTACCTCTTCTCACCTAGTCTTGTTTAACTGGGACACTTAAGTGTTAGGCGTTGTAATGGAGCTGGACTGCACAGGAAGAGCACGTGGCTATCTCCCAATAACAAATTATGTCACCTGAGTTCTATTTGTTAACAACAGTGTTACGTGACACCAGCAGAGACCATATCGAGACAGATCTGTGACTACCCTTATTATAGCACATTTTACGTATTTTTCAGTTATTTCCCGCATCTTTCCTGTTTTATAACCGGATGAATTCCGGAGCTAGGTAGCGTAGGTAGACAAGTTGTAGCCTGTGCCTTTTTTTTACAACGTTATGTCGCACATTGGGGTCTCTTTCTTTACAACAGTTTTGTATTAGCTGGAACCAACAGAGACTGCACCCAGGCAGACATGTAAGTACTCTTATTAGCGTATGTAATTTCACATTTTCCCAAATTTTACCTATTTTCACCCTTTTCCGGATTTTCTCTTGTCCAATTACGCAAGATACACTGCTCTCTCTCCGACATCACAACAACGTCATGATGATCTCAGGGAATCACAATGCCGTATGGGTTTTAACTGATATTGAAGCACACTTTCCCAAATCCATCTGTTATAGTTGAGACACTGTGGAGCTGAACAGTATAGGGTTTGTTTGTATTCCGTGTCTGTTAATCAAAAACAAATTATGTTACTTGAGATCTATTTCTTTTATAACAGGTTAATATTTCGTCCTCACAACCACTAGCAGAATCGTCACTGACACAGATACGAAAGAAATCTCATTCACCCATATTTTATGAATTTTTCCGTGTTTCACGCAGTTTTACACATTGTACCCAATGATGGGAGTTATGTGATAACATGGTATCAACATCGCCTCGCATCGAGACAAAACGTCACGTCACACACGTCACGTCACGTCACGACGTCACATCACAGTGGCGCACTATGTCGAGGCACGTCGTGATGCGTTGCGTAGACGTCGTGAATTTGTCAGTCGATAACAATGCAGCATGTTGCCGATTTATTTGTCATTGCAGAGACACCACCCCATTACTAGTGTTGGACGTCATAGTGTTATAAATGAAATCATTCGTACAAATAGTCAGGTCATAGAGAACTATATACGCGCTACCGAATTGTAGCCACAGTTGCTTTATATAAGACAAATACCACACAGTAGTAGGTAAAGCACCACTGCATTATAAGATTATCGGACGTCACAGTAATATTTTGATGCTTAAAACCAAAGTTTCTATATGTATGTAGCAAATAGTTCAAATGGCTCTGAGCACTATGGGACTTAACTTCTGAGGTCCCATAGAACTTAAATCTAACTAACCTAAGGACATCACACACATCCATGCCCGAGGCAGGATTCGAATTCCAGAGTGTAGCGCCTAGAACCACTCGGCCACTCCGGCGGGCTGTATGTAGCACAGGGCTACAAAATACACCTCTAGAGACCTAAGAAACGAAAATAATTTTCCCACAGAGGAATCCGTCCCTCAGACTCGGTTATTTTGGTGTGTAGCCGAGGACCCCAATGTTGGCCGACTCACTGCACACCAACTGCCAAAAAAGTTTCGGTATAGTCCCATCTGAGATCAGTAGTCCCCTAGAACTTAGAACTACTTAACCTAACTAATCCATGCCCGAGGCAGGATTCGAATCAGCAACTGTAGAGGTGGCACGGTTCCAGACTGAAGCGCATAGAACCGGTCGCCGACACCGGCCGGCGAGGCTATCAGCAAGCACCTATGACAAGACCTCGATCGTTTGGACACGATATGGGGGTCACTCACCGGTGAGTCTGGGAGGTTTCAAGGGATGACGGCCAGCATCCATTCACTTTCCACCTTGTCCAAGACCTAAATCCTGTGGCGGACTGTGAACACAGGCTACGGTTTTGCCGGTAGTTTCTGCGACGTGTTGCACAAGATCCCGACTTCCCCGCCATTGTGTTGTTTACCGACGAGTGAACCTTCTATTGGGATGGCCCTTACAACACTCAAAACATTCATTACTGGGAAAGGGGACATCCTCACTTCACGTACGTTCACGGACATCAGGAAACATTTTCGCTCAACATTTGGACAGGCGTTGTGTGTGACCGTCAAATACAATAGTCAAATAGCGTGTATCACAGGTACTTGAATAGACACACAGTATAGTGCTGCCTCGATGGAAAAAATTGACTGCTACCCTGATCCCTTTCGCTTCCATGTCGACGTTTTCTCGGATTCCTCTAGCTGCCGCATACTTGTTCCCATGTACAAGTTATTCTGCACCAACTAGAAATATACAAGTACTTGCTCAATTTTTCCACATTTCGGTGTATATTCGGTTAATTTATACCTATTCTCCCGACATTTTTCGCAATTCTATTGATTTTATGAAACTTCCATCCATACGTTCATGACATAACCTCTCGTTCAGTAGTCTGAAGTTGCTTGTCAATGTAGTACAGCTGCCAACTCTTAGCCCAAATGCACTAATCGGGAGGCTTAGTATAATACTGTACTCGAATGTATCCAGTTGCGTACATCGATTTTGCTCATAAATGAAGCTGCACTTTGCCTGTTTTTGTGGAAAGAGAACGCTTATTATCGTCGCGAATGTTTCTCCCCCCCTTTTCTTAATAGTTCCTCTACTACAGGTGTCGAGTTGATGTTAAATAATCCCTTGCAGAACGGCGGGTGAGTTCTCTACAGTACTGTGGCTCTCGTCCAGTCGCTGCTGGAGCGTCCTACGTGACGTAAAACAAAAGTGTTTCCATCTCAGAACGAGAGGCGTTATGGACCTGTCTAGACTGTGACAGCGGCGCCTCCTAGCCATTAGGGGCGGCCGCGCCACTATACTTTAGACAACCAAAATGTATTTGAGGAACGTTGCACTTTTTATCTCCTAGTTAACTATACCTGCTTTTTTATTGGCAAAGCACTATCATATCAATGTAGGTTTCGGACAGCACCGCTGTTGCCTGTCGGCTGAGTAGCTCCATCCCATAGTTTGTGATTGTACATGGAGGCGAATGCACATTCAACTGCAGTCTTTTAGTATGACGATTTTTTCTAGTACATGTGATGCATTATGACCTGTTCAATACGAATGCTGTTTTTTTTTTTTTTTTCACGACAATTTCTAAATGTAGTTATGTGACGCATTTTTTCCATAAATTGTGATAGTGTGGTTAGCTGGGCTGTAGGGTAATTTTTAGTAGGCGCGTGTAGTAAACTTCGACGTCAAACATCGAAAGATGCTACATGCTTGCAGGTAATACGCTTTTTTTTAAAAACAAAATCCTCTCGGTCCAACACCAGCATCTAGCCAGTTGAACTTATTTCCCACTAAAAAGAATAAAGACTGTATCTTAAAGCCGAGCCTTTTTCCCCCTAGCTTGTAGGTGTAGGGTAGAATTTGAATGTTTTTGTCATTGGTTTCGAATGATATTGCGACATTTTTTTTCCCAGCAGGATAACTGCAGTTGCATAGTATCATCAGTTTTTGCGGAGTTCTGCCGTCCTAGGAAGATCTATGCATGTAGTTGTGTTATTAGGTCCGATGTTTCTGATTAATTAAGTAATTAGGATAGATATTAGGTTACGTTTGGAGTGGTATTATGAATTTTTTTTCTCAACAGGATAACACCTGTTGTATGGAATAGTCAGTTTTTGCACTATATTGCAATTTTAGGCCTTCCTTGTACAGCGCTTTGCATATAATTGTGTAATTAGGACCGATCTTTGAAATTAATTATATAATTAGGATCGATATTTGCGTAAGTTTGAAGAGGTATTGCGAACTTTTTTTCCCAGTTGTATGGTATAATTAGTTTTTGCGATTTTAATCCACCCTCGTACATGCTATGCATGAGATGGCTGGGGCAGATGTGCAGCTGAGAAAAACATGTGACGTCATCATGATGATGGACTGAACGCACGATCATGTGCCCCATCGTCACGCCCTCTAGCTATGAACTCGCAAACTAGGTTAGTGCCTTGGTCTGGTCAGTCGGAGGCAGTTGTGTCTTGTGTAGTGAGAGCTTATAAGTAAGTTTTAGAAATGACAGACAATTTCAGCAAACTCAGATGTTTCCATGCAATGTGTAATGCATCTTTAATGCAAAGCATTTATTTGCAGGATCGTGTTCTTCCTCTTCAGTTGTTCAAGCATTAATGCTCGCTTCCATTCTTCATACACTGAGTTGTGGATGCACTCCTCAGCTGAATGACTGCATGTAATACAGCTATAAAAACTCTCCCTGCCTGCTACCAACATCTCGCTAACTGAACACCAACAGCACAACAAGCACTGGTATCACAGCACCTTGAGGCGATATCACAACACTAATGCTGTAGGTATATAATAAATTTAAACAAATTTCCACAATTTTATACAAATTTTAACCACTTATATTCGAACTGAATGACATCATGAGCAATCTGAGTTAATTCTCAGGTGTCAAGTATTAAAAGGGATCCTGACGCCTTATGTTTGTGGGACCCATGCATCAATTCACAGCTGACGGCTGCATCATCAAATCGCAGGGGCTGCATCCGGACTCTGGCAGTGACATTTGGTGTCGAGTGGTGGAACGTGTTTTTTTGTTAGTAATCTTTTGTTTAAGATATATTCCATCGATTTCACTGACCAATAGGATGCTGTGAATTAAAAAAACTACCCCATACATGTGAAGAATATCGGTATAATTAATTTGCGTCAACGTGGTGTTAGCAGTACAATAGTTAAGGGGTGTATGTGCGTGGGTGCGTGACATGGAGCAGAACAATAGGTACAAACTTTAAGGGTGTGGGTGACAAAGAAGGATGCGCCATAAATGGCGTTCAAAAGCATGTGAAATTCGGTAAGTGTACCAGAAAATGGTGGGAGAACATAACTAACTACTTAATTTGGTATCAAAGGCGGTATAATAGTTTAAGGAAATGTGAGTGACATGGAAAACCGCTTAACAGAACAACAGGTTAAAAGGCCGAACATTAAGACACTGAGAGTACATTGACGGACATTAGGTGTTATGCAACATGTTTGTCCCATGCAATTGCTTCTTACAAGACCTAGATGTTTCCAAATAGCAGAGAATGATGAGCAAGAGAAACCAATCCCTCACAAACTGAATTTTTTATAAATAAACAATATAGCCTTGAATTACCTATCTGAGATACTTCCTCTCTACCAAACAGTCACGAATTTCCATGTATTCCGCCTGCCGCGGCGGTCTCGCGGTTCTAGGCGCGCAGTCCGGAACCATGCGCCTGCTACTGTCGCATGTTCGAATCCTGCCTCGGGCATGTATGTGTGTGATGTCCTTAGGTTAGTTAGGTTTAAGTAGTTCTAAGTTCTATGGGACTAATGACTACAGCAGTTGAGTCCCATAGTGCTCAGAGCAATTTTTCCCATATTTTCCATACGCTGCCTTGAATCCCGCAAATTGTTGAAACAAACAATATTACCCACATTGTTTAAATTGTGTAAACAATATTCCATACACAGCAGTCGATTTCCCTCCAAACATCCAATCAACTGAGTATTTTTCCCAACAATTTCCAGGAGGGAAGGTGGGAGGGGATTCAGGTTTACCAGAGATGGAGAGGTTAATTAATTTACTAACTTAATTAAGTAGTCAATCAAAATGATTAGTGTGAGAGATGCTATACCAATAACTCAAACTTGAAAGTTTGCCTGTATCAGCGAGGAAGACGGGCGGCTTGGAGATTTCCTGAGGAGGGAGGGTAGTGGCAGAGGGTGGGGGAACAATAGGTTAAGTGCCTGTCAATCAAAAGGAAGGATCCTTTTAGCACAACAATAGGTTAACTACCTGTCAATCAGAGAAGAACAATAGGTTTGACTCTAAGTGCCTACCTGCCCCTGACTTAGGGAAGCTGCACTAACAAAATGCTCTATAAATGGCCTAGCCCACCTACCTATGTTTAACATCAGGAGTCCTGGGAACTGGGCTGATGCAAAAATTTTGTTGATGTTTGTAAATAGACAAATAGATACAGCCTTTGACCTCTCTCTATGCTACTCAGTACCAGACAGCCTCCAGTTATAATATAGGAAAATATGATAAATGCTTGGAAACTATATAAAATATAGTGTAATGAGAGTACTTACATATCTGTTTCAACGTGGATTCTGCACGTGTAACGTAATACTGAACTCTTGTCAAGAACAGAACACAAAAGATGGAATTTGTTATTTACAAATAGACACAGGCTCTCTTATGCTGCCCAGCTCCATAGTAACTCTTTCCAGTGCTCCAGTTATTTAAGGTATGAAGGGAGTGCTCATTGGTCCTGAGGGGTTGGGAGGGGGGGGGGGGAGAGATGGGTTGCTGCCATTTTCATTACACTTGACAACTATAGAGTCACATCATGACCTTAAATAACGTCTCACACAATTCCCTTTATGCTTCCCCTGGGTGACCTTGTTCAACTCCTAAGGGATTCCCCAAGGGGGAGGGAGTTTAGAGACCAAGGAGCATAACTGTATAACCTGACAACAGATGTTTTTATCTTGTATACATGTCAGAAAACAGTTATGACTGATCTGGTGCCCCAACGTACAATGCTGCCCTACTCATGTGCAAAACTTAAACTCCTTCCAAACAGGCCATGAGGGCCCAACGGTTCAGACCGACCATCACGTTATCCTACGCCCACAGCTGTCACCAGATGCAGATATTTAGGAGCATGCAGTCATCACACCGCTCTTCCCAGTCACATGTCAGTTTATGACACTTAGAGCCACTACTTCTCAATCAAGAAGCTTCTCAGTTTGCCACACAAGGGCTGAATGCACCCCACTTGGTAATGGTGCTCGGCAGACCAGATGGAAACCCATGCAAGTGTTAGCCCAGCCTGACAGCTCTAACTTTGATGATCTGACGGGAACTGTCAAGGCCGTTGGCACTGATGTGCACATCACATAATAAACTGATTACTATTGTCACCTATCATAAAGAAACAAACACACAATCACCCTGCTGCTCATTCGCCTGAGTATATCCTGTCATTTATATATATATATATATATATATATATATATATATATATATATATATATATGTCGTCCTTGTAAGAAGCCCCAAAAGTTCAGCTTGTTCTTTGTCCCATCTTTAAGCAAATAGAGTACCATCTGGCATTGAAGCCATGTTACTGCGTTTGTTGTAGTGCCTGGATAGTATTTACTATCTGGGAAGAGTACAATTGCTGTTCAACTTGTCCCACCCATAGAAAAAAAGGATCACATGTGTTATCAAACTCCACACTCCTGCCTACTTTGTGCAATTCAGTATTCATCATTGTCTAGAGTTTGCACATAATGATCAATCAATTAGATGAATCATGTGGAGTCTGCATCATGTCGGAGGTATAGCATTTGTGTCAGATACAACATTGCACTTTCCAGTGCCTCTGTGTCGAAGGAAACACAATCTACTGATCGCCATACCAGATGGCAATTGATTTCTGGAAATCTCCTCATAATGGAGTTGCTAGGCCGTCCTGTAGTTAGTATATGATAGGCGTCTTCTAGAGTCGCAGGTCTGGTTCCTGGCAGCTATTTTTATATAGGGTGAAGTGACTGTTAAATGAGTTGGACAGCCACTATTAAATTTCTAGTCAGTCATGTCTCATGCCATCTCCACTCTTTTGTGAACATGTCCAAGACCCGGTCAATTCATTCCAAGACAGGGGCCTGGGAATAGTATCTGACTTTAAAAAGTCGACCTGCACTCATGAAGGAACCAAAGGATGCCCATAAGAATTGCGCTACTATCGCCAACGTCGGGAGAACTTGGGCAAAATGCAGAATCTCTAAGTCTGGGTAGGTGTTTACATGTGTGACCTGCTGGAGGATGTAACAGATCAAGGGGTGTCACACATAATATTATAGACAGGCGACACAATTAACAAAAGTGCTCCTTGGCGGCGGAACGTCTTTGCTAGGGCGATCATATCGTGATAGTCAACCAGCACCTTCTAGATGTCGATATCTCTGCCGCGCCCCATATGATCGAGTGAGATAATCTGGAGCAATTTTCATTGGAATAGTTCTGCTAATATACTATGATATTTTAAAGTCTCAGTTCAGCAGCGTCAGCTGTCGATAGTCCGGAATCTGGGTGCTACTTGATGTTTTGTGTATCGCAATAATCAGCCCCTCTACAAAGCTGACAGTAAGGGCACGTCAGGAGACATTATTTCATGGCAGATATCACTCCATCGGGATGCTGTCGTATAGCTGGTGATCCTAAAAAATTGCAAAGGGGAGCCATGTGGTCCCAGTGATTTATTCACTGCTATCCCGTCAATGGTCTTCATCCTAAGTAACCTACTCCACACACACCGGTTATTAGGTAGGTATTCACATTGATGTGGCTGACCAGTGTACACTCCATCGAGACGACTATAGGAATGACCCCTTAGATGGGTGTATCCCGGATGTAGGCCATAACATGCTCCCACAAGTCAAATAAATGCAGATTATGTTTCAACATTCGTAGTTCTGGGCACGGTGTGCATGGAGAAAAGTGATCTTTCGGTACAAGTACAAAATTAAAATCGCCATCTAGGATAAAATAGTCGTGCTGTCCTTGTAACAGCGAGGCAATTTCCTCTGTGAAGTACATAGATATAATGAGGCTGATAAACCTCCCACCCCCCCCCCCCCCCCCCCCCCCCCCAGCGAATGGTACAAGATACCTCATACACTCTGATGCCCCGATGCCTATAGTAAGAAGTTTTGTAAAGCTGCAGCTAGTTTTGAAGGTACGTAATACTAAGGCTTTGTACCTGCACATGATGGGAACTTCTTCGATGTACACTTCTTGTAGGAGGAGGATGTCTATGTCCGCCGTTCATAGCACAACGTTAAGTAAAGATAAACTTTTCTGCGACTGAATGGCGTTGATATTGAGAAAGGCAAGCCAATATGCTTGTCTTCGTTCCTATGTCTACATATGTACCACACATTGAAGCTTATGTCATTTGAACTTGTATTGGCACATTGTGTGTCCTCTGTCGTGTCTGCCAGCGTTGGTTATAGTTCTAACTTAAAGGGGTGCCGACCCTGCCGAATTGCCTGTTGCTACCGTATGCGGATCACCTTCACAGTCAGCCCAGTATACTTGGGACAAGATTGCCGTCGGCGTCGTCTTGGCAGCCCCATGTCTCTGTGTCGTCTTTCCTGGTACCATAGATTGGTAATGGACTGATGGTAGCTCTGCGTTATCGAGCTCTTCAGGGCTATTCTACTGTCGATATGAACGTGTTCCGGCTGTAACGTCTCTGATCCCTCTGTCATATAGCGCGCTTCTGACCCTTTCTTGACGGTCATCCTTCGTACGTAGCTTCTTTCAGTCACGTTGTGGCTAAGAGCTCTTCAATTCCCGAATCGCTGCAGCATACATTTATTGGTTACTCGACCTAGCTACACTGGAGAGCTATACAAACTGCTACACCTGCGTAATATCGTCTAGGGCCTCCGTGAGTATGCAGAAGTGCTGCAGCATGAAGTGGAATAGGGTCAACTACCGTCTAAAGTGGCGCTGGAGGGAACTGACTCATTGAATCCTGCTGGACGGTCCATACATCCGTAAGAGGACGAGGAGGTGGAGATCTCTTCTGAACATCACGTTGCAAGCCAGATATGCTCAATAATGTTCATGTCTCGGGGGGTTTGGTGGCCAGTGGAAGTGTTTAAACTCAGACGAGTGTCCCTGGAGCCACACTGTAGCATTCTGGACGTGTAGAGTGTCGCTTTGTCCTGCTGAAATTGACGAAGTCCGTCGGAATGCACAATGGACGTGATTGGATGCAGGTGATCAGACAGAATGTTGACGTACGTGTCACCAGTAAGAGTGGTACCTAGAAGTACCAGGGGACCCATATCACTCCAGCTGCACACGCCCCACACGGATACAGAGCCTCCTCCAACTTGAACAGTGCCCTGCTGACATGCAGGGTACAGTGGTTCATGAGGTTGTCTCCATACTAGTACACGTCCATCTGCTCGATACAGAATCAGGGAACATGTTTCCATTCATCAACATCGAAATTCGATGTAGACGGGCCCAGGCGACGCGTAAAGCATCGTCTCGTGAAGACATCAAGGGTAGACCAGTTGTCCTTTGGCTCTGAAACCCCATATCGATGCTGTTTCGTGGAATGGGTCTCACGTTGACACATGTTGATCACACAGCACTGAAGTCTGGAGCAGTTTGAGGAAGGGTTGCAATTCTGTCACGTTTAACGATTCACTTCAGTCGTCTTTGGTCCCATTCTTGCAGGATCTTCTTCCTGCTTCAGCAATGTCGGAGGTTTGATGTTTTACCAGATTTCTGATATTCACGGTACACTCGTGAAATGGTAATACGGGAAAATTGCCACTTCATCGCTGCCTCTGAGTTGCTGGGTCCCGTCACTCGTGCGCCGACTATAAAACAACATTCAGACTTACTTAAATCTCAATAACCTGCCATTGTAGCTGCAGTAACGCATCCAAATACTGCGCCGGACACGTATTGTCTTATATGAGCGTTGCCACCTGCAGGGCCATACTTTGCCGATGTCCAACTGATGCTTCGGTGATCATAAGGGCCGTTACTAAGCGGCTCACAGAAAGGGGGCTGAGTTCACCACACCCCTCGCGCCGACCTCCTTTGACCTCTGTACACCAAAAGGTTGCGTTATCAGTGGTGTCGGGCCACTCTGTCTGGAATCTCACTGACTGGAGTAGAACTGTCTTCAGGAGGAGTACTCCTTCTAAAGAGGCCCCAATGACCAGCGAAGATTCGTCTAGAGCTCATACGAACGTTGACGTACCGTCGTACAAGTCGCCCACCATGTGGCCCAACAACCAGTACTCTTGCCGTTTTATTTCATAGCAGGACTCCTCTGGTTGTCACGTGCGCCCTCCTTACAGCACAGCCCTCAATGGTCAGTAACCCTGAGCTAAATTTCAGCAAAATAATGCCTGTCCACACTCGGCAACAGTTTCTATTGTATGCCTTCGTGCTGCTTGCCAAAAACTCTGATGGCGATTAGTGTGGCTGGATCTCTCCCCCGCTGAGAACGTTTGGATCGTTATGGGCTACAAATAAGTGCTTGCTTGCATAAGCGCCAGAGGTGGACCAACGCGTTGTTGTCTTGCCCAATTACAGAGCCTCTTTCTCTTGAATAAACCTCGCAGTTTTCTGAAACTGTAATCAGTTGTCTGCCTGCACATCACTTCTACAGATTTCCTTCCCATTTGCATAATTCTTCGTCGTGCATCGCTTATTTATTTTGTTGTCTTGTGTATTTCAGAAAAACCAGTAACCTAGTCTAATACTTTTACTGTCTCAGTTAAGATGTTAGTACCCATGTTCACTTTTAATTACCTTCACATTGTAACATATTTCCTACGCACTATGCATTTCCTTGCAGTGATGTTCCTAAAGTTCACCACCGTCTCTAACAGAGTGACAGTGTTTTCGCAAGCCTTAAAAGTTCTCTTTCGTCTCCCCATCTTTCATTCAGATTCCAAACTATCTTTGGTTAGCTGTGTTACTTCCCCCATAAATTGGAGAATAACATGGGCAGGGCTCGATTACAAACATGTGCCAGACTTTTTTCAGCCGATGCCTGTATTTCGTGTTCTCTCACTTTTACAAGTAAAGTCTGATTTCTGTCCAAGCTGTACACAACGTTTCGCTCCCTGTATTTTATGGAACCTCACATCAACATTTAGTAGTTAATACTGCCAAAATATTATGCCATTTTTTTCTAAGACATTGAAATAAAAGAGTACTCAACTTCTCAATGAAATGTTTGCTCTTTTTTTTCCTCATGCTGTAATTTTTACGCCCTTTCTTCAAAATCCATTGACGAACATGGCGACTGCCTAGAGATGAAAAAATGAAAAAACGACTTGCAGTATTTTCTGGAAGCTGAACACAGAATATGTACATTACTAGTCTTTACCACTAGCCGTTCGACCATGGAAATAATAAAAACAGTTTCAAAAATTAAGAAACGTTATTTATTTCTTGACCTAGTAAAGACTCAATGAAAGTCATTACTTTACGTTTTGGAATTACAAATTCCTTTACACCAATGAAATGTATTCGTATGACAACGACTTCTTGCACAGGAGAAGCGTCTTCGTCCTCCACCATCTCTCTCACATCGGCTAACGAATCTTCCTCTGGCATCAGTTCGTCAATCCACCATAGATCGGTATCTGAATAATCCATCTCGTCCGGGAAAACCTCGAAGAGGTCCAGCTCTTCTGCCAGGTCAGCCTCGATGTCCAGTACATATTCCTCGAAATCAATCTCAAGCAAGGCCATTTCCGATCGCCATCTATAAAAACCAAGACAAAATTAAATTGTTTTGGAAGATATTGCGTGGATAACTATACTAAAATATATTACCCTTAAACAGTGTCATTCTTGTGTGAAAAGATTTTTCAAACTTATAAAAATTAATGACTGTGTCGTGGCACGTCTTTTAAGGAGTACGTATAACAAACCAACTTATCAAAAGCATTATCAGCACCAAGTTAACTTATCTCTAAGATACATTATCTGATGACCTCACACTAAGCGTTTGCAGACTACAAGTATATGGTGCGACACACATGGATTACTACATAATACCGCATGTGTGAAATTGAACATACGTTAAAACGATGCTTCAACACAAGTTACGAAAGTACGTCGGTCTCTCATGCTGTTAGTTAACTACTACTAAAGTGATTAGCTGCATGTGTATAGTGACACAACCGGCATATCTCGTGGACTGCATGTTGGTACCCTATACGACCGTGCTCCCCACATTGATCATTACATGACGTATGCTAAGGGGACTGAAAGCGGCCGTGTTTTAATTTGCTGTCATCACCAAGAAGACAGATATTGCCGCGTGTCACACTGCAATGTCAGAGTCAGTTACGGACTGCTTCTACGTCAGTCACGTCACCAGTGAGACGACCAGCCCCACCCTCCCTCTACCTCTGCGCTGTGTCCACCCTGAGCACTGTGGTTGGCGACCTTATCTGCACCTCCCCTCTTTGAAAGCACTGACGGGCTATCGTAAACCATTATACGTAACATATATAACTAAAAACGTATCTGCTATTATTCAGAAAGGCTTGGTACTTACAGTTCAGTCGAGAGTATGAGCTGCCACACAAGCCTGAAATAGAAAAGAGAAGAACATGCATTTTAATTACGATTTACAAAGGATAAGTAGTTAGATTTACTAACAATAAGCAATACTAAAAGCTCAAAGCAGCAAAAGGTTTTCCGAAAAATGTATTTCTGTATGAAACTTTGTAGGAACTTCGAGACGTTAGAGCAGTTGGTGTCTGTATGCCTCGTCAGTCACACTACAGCTCGCCTGCGATCAAAAAGCGCAACTGACGCAGCGATTCCGGCCTACAGCGTTTAGAGTGACGAGTGTGCGAGGATGTGAGAGCTGGCGGCGACTTACCAGCACAGAATCGCGAATGCGATGCTGTCGAGCGCAGTGATAAGCACGAGAACAAGCATGTTGTCTGACTGCTTAGCACCAAATTAGTGTTTCCGCGGTTACCCCGGCTGTAGCTCCATTGTCGACACAGGAGACAAAAGAGTCTCACCTCTCACGAGTGTCGCGCGAAGAAACTGCTCAACGAATCACTGTTTTTATTCACATATTTATTTGGTAGCTGCGTGATAAGAAAATATATTTAATGATTGTTGCATTGACCGTTATAGGTTACATGCAATTTTGTAATAGTTTAAAGATTATTCTTCATGAAACTTCCTGGCAGATTAAAATTGTGTGCCTGACCGAGACTCGAACTCACGACCTTTGCCTTTCGCGCGAAAGTGGTCTAGAGTGGTAGAGCACTTGCCCGCGAAAGGCAATGGTCCCGAGTTGGAGTCTTGGTCGGGCACACAGTTTTAATCTAGCAGAAAGTTTCATATCAGTGCACACTCCGCTGCAGAGTGAAAATCTCATTCTGGATTATTCTTCATGTATCCCTAAGCGCGATATAAAGTTAAGGTGAAAACGCCAACACTTGATATATATAATCTTTGGTTTTGATAGTAACTACGCAGATGTTCCAAGCGTCCTCTTTCGGTTGTCTTTTGACATCCACCCAGCGCGTTCCAAAAATGTAGGTAGGATGACGTGCTCCGCTATGCCTGCCTACCAGGGCATTATCGTAATAGACGTAGGTAGACAAATCCCTGCAGTGACTAAAAATGTATCAAGCATTTTCCGCTTATCAAGTGGTCGACACCGGAAAGTTCGTCTGTGACACACAATACGAAAATGCCATACTTTTTAAGTTGTACAGCTGTGGCGTGTAACATCTGGTACAAACTGATGAAAAATGTTTTAGATGTTTGAAGTTTGAATCATGTAGCTTGAGAGATACATAGATTCTAGATGCAACAATCAGTACTATTTTATGGAGTCGTATCTTTGGAATTTCAGCGACTATCTCATCTCATTCCATTCCAATAATGTCTGCTACTTCAAGGCAGATACACGCAACTCCCACGCTAACTGAGACAGCTACAAAAGGGTCGAAAATTCACAGTCAGCATCGTACAGTTCACGAGCCTTCATGTAAATGTGACGTCATTTTGTCTTCACACCCTGAACGTTAAGGGGTGCCCATCGACTTTCGTGATAGTTCTGTATGCAGCACGTGAGGCGAACATGACGTTCAAAACAATAACATTATACCGCACGTAGAGAGGGTGTTACACCTTTTCTTTACTAAAGAGTACGTTAATCTGGTAGTTAAATTGTTACTAAAATGTGTAAAGTTCCGTATTCATATAGACTAGTCTCTGAATAAGGGAGAGATTAAAAGGTCTGCATGAATCAGCTCCGAAACTTACTGAAAACGTTTTACTAACTATTTTCCATAAAACGTTTCCATCAACCCCAACGTCAGACGACTTGCTAATTTACAAGAAAAAAAAAACAAGATAAAGCCAGTCAGCGTTGAACTCAGTATGGCATAATTAAAAGGTGATCATTAAGTTTATTTTAAAAATTCTGAAACCAGATTCACGATTGAACTATAATTACACAGAATACCTTGAACGACTCGATTTAGGACGTTGATATTCACAGAACATGTCCAATAGTATGTCCTGAAGAAATGAGTGGAATTTGCTCCATGTCGGCCTGCAGCTCCAAGTTCAACATCGATATCGCATCGATATCGCGGTGCAGCACCACCTACCGGCAAAATTTTCCTGCGACTCTCATTGTCGCTATAAACCATAAGTAATGGATCAGCGTAACTTGAGCAGAGCTGCCGGACTCCTCGCAGCTGTATGCTCTAACTGTACCAACAAATCAGTGTGTTCGAAAGAGGATGCATTATTGGCATCCATCCAAGAAAATACTGGTCGTGTGGGATGAAGTGTACCGGCGGTGCACCTGGTGTGTGCAGAACAGGTCACGGAAGACCTCAGAACACGACCAGATGGGTCATGTCGCGCCAGAACACACCACACCCCCGAGAAGATTGACACATCATCCAAATGGCATTGCATTACAGATCTGCGTCCTCCTCGGATCTACCGCAACGATGGAACTGTTTAACACATCGTACACCATTAGGGATGACAGTCCGTCGCCATATATTAAGATATGGGTTACTTGCTCGTCGTCCACTTCTCCGCCTACTTTTGACGAATAAGGAGAAACACGCTAGACAGCAATGGCATCAGGTAGTGTATTCGGTCGAATCCAATTTCTGCTTGTATGAAAATGATGGCCGCATTTCCCCTCACTGCAGCGGGGTGGGGTGGGGGAGGGGGGGTGGAAGGGGATGGAGGGGGGGACAGCATCACAGTGACCACATTCACACAAGACAATCAGTGCCCACTCAAGGCTTTGTGGTGTGGGGCGCTGTTGAGTGCAGCCACAAACCACAGCTGCTGTGTGTCCAGGGCACTGCAGCCAGTGTGATCTACGCCAGTGACATCTTGCGAATCATTGCTATACCATGTCTGCTCAACATACCAGATGCCATTTTTGAGCAAGACAATGCACGATCACATGTTGTGGTGCAATGTCATATCTTCTGAGCATCACAGGATGTTCTGCTTTTGCAGTGGCCTGTCAGATCACCAGACTTGTCGCCAATTGGAAAACTGTGGGGTTTGGTGAAGCGAAAGTTTCAGTGCTGTTCCCAATTGCCAAACACCACAGGTGAACTTTGGAAGCAAGTGAATGAACACAAATGGCTGTACCACAGGACGCCATTCGCACCTATTATGAGTCGATGCTATCACGCATGGAACAAATTATTAGCGACAATGGCGAAACATGTGCCTATTCGACAACAGGGCACCTGCTGAACTGAGGTGACTCAATTGTAGTCGTAGTCGTAGTCTGTAGTCGTTGAAGGTGTTGTGATTGTTCTGAACATGAGTGTACAAATTGTGGGTAGCATTTCTAAGAGACTAATTAAACTAGCACGTCTTTTTCATATGTCCTTTCAATAAATCGTGCTACAAAATGCCAGCACATTTTGAACAGCTCGAAAACGCGTTCGTGTTGGTAAAGTGTTTTGTAATGAAATGATGAGAAACCTAAAACTGGTGTTGAAGTGTGCATTTTTATTGAAAGCATTATTGATTGAAAACAATTGCCCTAAAAGAATTAGGCAAAATGTAAGTCACCTTTTAATTCCTTTGCAATTGAGTCAGTCTTGTTATGCTTTTTACTGTGAGTGATAGATGTTCACAGACGCGTTTCGTCTTTTCTCATTTTAAGTCTCACCTTTGGAATCTAGAATACAGTTGTGGTATTTTTGTTTTTTGATATTGATCTCGCTTTTCATGTAAATATGTGACTAACTATGGTTCTTAGTATTTTCAGTTGGCATAGTTGTTTCCTCTCATCTGGTCAATTGGATGTCGCACTACCGTTCTTTTGACAAAACATGAGCATATTTTGATGTTGCGAACATTTTACTTCCCACTTTTCAGTTTGTTCGCACTTGTTCTTGTGATGCACTATCACTCTCAGTCTTCTGTCAGTTATATAGACAGTTATATAGACGTATAGATGTATCCATAGCTACTTTGAGTTTACTGTGTACCTCATTCTGTTTGGTTTGTTTACGTGCACGTACATGTCGCCAACCGAACGATGTATATGCTGAAACTAACGGCCATTCGTTTCTATTACGTTTATATCTGTCGGTTGTGTGTGTGTGTGTGTGTGTGTGTGTGTGTGTGTGTGTGTGTGTGTGTGTGTGTGTGTGTGTGTGTGAACACGAGAGAGAGAGAGGGAGAGGGAGAGGGAGAGAGAGAGAGAGAGAGAGAGAGAGAGAGAGAGAGAGAGAGAAGACACATGCAAGGATTTCTTTTCCATTTAATTTGAGTTTTGGTTTAAATGTTTTACGGAGCCGTTCATGGACCAGTGAGTGAGTGGAAAGGGGGTTGGGAGGCGTTATTATTATGACAATAGTCCTCTGTTGTTGCATTCTCTGTTATTTAATTTATTAGCGTAAAGAATGAGTCGTTTGGTGTGTGTGCTTGATCATTCAACAGGATTTTCTTTCCTGCTTTGGTTCTCTGATGTGGTAATTTTCTTGCAGTGTTATGATACGTTTTTTATTGTTGATTACAAATATTTTCATGACTTCTTCTCTAGTGGTTGGTTTGTAATTGTGTTCTCTTAGTTGTTCTGTAAATGTGGAGTGATTTGTTTATACTTTCAAGCTCTCATGTGATATTTGTATGCCACGTCAAATGTGCTGCCTCTTTCCCTTATGTATCTCCCATTACAAGTGTTACACTGTAACTGAAATATACCTACTTTCTGGTATATATCTGTGTTTTTTTGTCAGTTTTGGGGTGTATTGTTTAATAGAATTGTCACCAGAGTGGCACTATCGATATGAGCCTCCACGGCTCAGGGAGATTAATGTGTCTGCATGAATCAACTCGGAAACTTACTGAAAAATTTTTAAAACAATGTTCCCTAAACGTCTTCATCAACCGCAAAAGTGAGACGACTTGCTAATGTAGAAGAAAGAAACAAGCTAAAGCCAGTCAGCGTTGAACTCAGTATCGTATATATTCAACGGTGGAAATTAAGTTGATTTTTAAAACTCTGAAACCGGTTTCAGGATTGAACTGTAATTACACTCACTTTCAGAAGAAACAGAACGCCGTGAACGACTCGAGTTAGAACGCTTATATTCACAGCACATGTAGAACAGTATCATCTGCAGAAATGCGTAGAATTTGATCCATGTCGGTCTGCAGCTGCAAGGTCAACATCGATATGCGCTGCAACACCACCTACCGGTAAAATTTCCCTGCGTCTCTCGTTGTCGCTCTAAACCGAAGGTAATGGATCAGTGTAACTTGAGCCGAGTTGCCGGACCCCTCGCAGATGTATGCTCCAACTGTAACGTCAAATCAGTGAGTTTAAAAGAGGGCACAATGTTGGCATGAAAGACTGTCATGCATCTACCCAAGAAATTTCTGCTCGTGTGGTACGAAGTGTTTCGGCAGTGCAGTGGTTCACAGAAGACCTTGGAACACGACGAAACGGGTCAGGTGGCACCGGAAAAGACCGCACATCCTGAGAATATTGACGCTTCATCCAAATGCCATTGCAGGACAGATCTGCTCTAGGGCAACAGTGGAATAGTGTAACACATCGTATACTATCAGGGATGAGAGTCCGTCGCCGTTTATTAAGGAATAAGTTAGATACTCGTCGTTCTACCTTTGACGAATGTGGAGAAACATGAAAGACGCCAATGGGATCAGGTAGAGTATTCGGTCGAATCCAGGTTCTGTTTTTTTGATTGTGACTGCCACAGTTTGGTTCACTGCAGGCAGTGAGAGCATTCACACAAGACAATCAGCGCCAACTCAAGGACTTGTGGTGTGTGGAGCTATTGGGTACATCCACGAATCACAGCTGGTGTGTGTCCAGGTCACTGCGACCAGTGTGATCTACGTCAATGACATCCTGTGAACCATTGCCATACCATTTCTGCACAACATCCCAGATGCCATTTATTAGCAAGACAATGCACGATCACATGTTGCTGAAACATCTCGTGTCTTCTTAGCATCACAGGATGTTCCGCCTTTGCAGTGACCCTCTCAGATCACCAGACTTGTCACCAATTGGAAAACTGTAGGATATGATTTAACGACAGGTGTAGCCCTGTGCCCAATTGCCAACCATCAGAGATGAACTTATGAACTTCAGGACCAGTTTAATGTTGCGTAGATGTCTATACCGGCCCTCTGTTGTGACCGAGCGGTTTAGGAGCTTCAGTCTGGAACCGCGCAACCGCTACTGTCGCAGTTTCGGATCCTGCCTGGGCATGGATGTGAGTGATGTCCTTAGGTTAGTTAGGTTTAAGTAGTTCTAAGTTCAAGGGACTGATGACCTCAGATGTTAAGTCCCATAGTGCTCAGAGCCATTTGAACCATTTGTCTATACCAAAGGATGCCTTTCGCACCTTATACACGACAATGCCATCTTGCATGAAACAAGTTACTAGGAACCATAGCCGAACGTGCGCCTATTAGACAACAGTACACATGCTGAACTGAGGTGACTCGGTCGCTAATCATTTCTACAAAACATACTAATGCACATTTCCTGAGACTATGATTGTCCTATCTCTAGTCGCTGAACGTGTTCTGTTTGTTCTCAACTTCAGTGTACAAATGGTGGGTAGCCATCCTAGGAGACGAATTAAACCAGCAGCTCATTAATGTCCTACGAATAAATGCTGCTACAAAATGCCATCAGATTTTGAACAGCTGAGAAACGAGTTCGTGTTGGTAAAGTTTTTTGTAATGAAATGACAAGAAACCTAAAATTGGTGGTGAAAGGTGCACTTAAATTGAAGACATTACCGTCCTACTGTGTGTGTGTGTGTGTGTGTGTGTGTGTGTGTGTGTGTGACAGAGAGAAAGATGTAGATGCAGAATTAGGCAAAAAGTAAGTCCTCTTTTCATTCTTTTGCATATGTGTCCCTATTTTTATGGTTTTTATTTTGAGTGATAGTCTGTTGCAGGAGACGATCAATGTGTCTTGAATATTTACTCGCATTTGCTTCTTTGATGCTTAATTTATTCATAATGACAGCTCACCCCTGAGAGACAGAGAGACAGAGACTGTTAAATGTGCGTAACATTGAATGTTAAACAGCATATTTGTTTTGTAAGCAAAAACGGCCTTCTGTCGCTGCATTGTATTTTATGTTCACAGTCGCGTTTCGCATTTTTCCATTTTAAGAAACATCTTTGAACTCTATAATGGTACACTTATAGTATACTTTTGTTTTGATATGTATCTCGCTTTTTATGTAAATAAGTGACTACTTATCGCTCTTCCTGTTTTTAGTTGGCATCGATTTTTCCTCGTATCTGGTCAAATGGAGGTCGCACTAGCGTTCCACGGACAAAACATAAGCATCTTTCGGCGTTGCAAACATTTTTCCTCCCACCTTTCATTTTGTTTGAACTTTTTATACACACGTAACATTAATGTACTCATAACTATTTTGAGTTCACTGTGTATCTCATCCCGTTTGGTTTGTTTCCATACACTTACGTTTTGCCAACCGAATGATCTATATTCTGAAACTGACGCATATTTGTTGGTATGACGTTTATATCTGTGTGTGTGTGTATGTGTGTGTGTGTGTGTGTGTGTGTGTGTGTGTGTGTGTATGTCTGTGTGTGTGTGTGAGACAGAGAGAGAGACAGAGAGAGAGAGAGAGAGAGAGAGAGAGAAAGAATACACATGCATGGATTTTTTTCCATTTGATTTGAGTTTGGTTAAATGTTCATGGAGATGTTGACCAGTGAGTGAATTGAAATTGGGCTGGGAGGCATTATTGTCATGATAATAGTCATCTATTCTGGCGTCCCTCTATTTTTTTATTTATTAGCGTAAACAACGAGTTGTTTGGTATGTGTAATTGATCATTCAACACGGTTAATTTTCTGCTTCGATTCTCTACATGTGATAATTTTCTTGCAGGGTTATGAGATGTCTTTTATGGTTGTTTCTAATTATTTTGATGTCTTCTTCTCTTGTGTTTGGTGTGTGATTGTGTTCACTTAGTCGTTCTGCAAATGTGGAGTGGTTTGTCCATGCTTCCAGGCTCTAATATGTTCTTTTTATCCCGCATAAAATGTTCTGCCTTTTTGTGCTGTGTATCTGCCATCACAATTGTTACACTGTAATTGAAATATACCTGCTTTCTGATATATATCCGTGTATTTGGTCAATTTTGGGGTGTATTTTTTGACAGAACTGTCTGTTGTGTATGCCATGTTTCTTCCCTGTCTTTTGAAAATGTTCTTGATTTCTGTGTGAGTTTGTGTTTGTATGTCATTATGTGCCACCTTCTGTTTTCTCTTATGTTTTCCTAATAATTTTGAGTAGTTGTTATGTTAATGAATGACTGTGATTGTGTATGGTCATGTTGTGATGTTGTCAGCGGTTTTGCCCTTTTTGATTATATTTTACTTTTGATTTTGTTGTTTAGCTTTGTGACTACAGCACTATTGTACTCATTGTTTTGGGCTACCTGCGTTAATATCTCAAGTTCTTTTTGGTAGTTTTCATTGTTGAGTGAAACTGTATTGAGTCTATGAAGATTTTGTCTATGCAATATGTATTGAAGTATTGCTTGCTTTTGTGAATGTGGATAGTTCATGTACTGTGGGGTAAGAGCGTCAGTGGCTGTGGGTGTATGGTGAATTTCAAACGTATGCTTATCGTTTTGCTCTTTGATTGTTATATCGAGAAAGTTTATTTGGTTGTTCTCTTCTCTTTCAATTGCTGATTTCATAATTTTATGTACCTTGTTGCTGTCAGTATGTAATTTTTCAATTTTTGTTTGTGGTTCATCTATTAATCAGAAGATGTGATCGTGAACCATTATAGTATGTTGTACTCTTTTGCAGCTGTTTTTTTTTGTTATCACTAGATCAGTTATAACTGCTTCCTTACATCGAAGTAAGGACAACCGGCCTCAGGTAATACACTCCTTGTTTCGCCATTCCGTGTTCCCTGGAAACGACTGGAAATTGGTCAAGGTCACTTAGGAGATTCACCAAGGCAACTGTGCAAGTTACACTCCTGGAAATTGAAATAAGAACACCGTGAATTCATTGTCCCAGGAAGGGGAAACTTTATTGACACATTCCTGGGGTCAGATACATCACATGATCACACTGACAGAACCACAGGCACATAGACACAGGCAACAGAGCATGCACAATGTCGGCACTAGTACAGTGTATATCCACCTTTCGCAGCAATGCAGGCTGCTATTCTCCCATGGAGACGATCGTAGAGATGCTGGATGTAGTCCTGTGGATCGGCTTGCCATGCCATTTCCACCTGGCGCCTCAGTTGGACCAGCGTTCGTGCTGGACGAGCAGACCGCGTGAGACGACGCTTCATCCAGTCCCAAACATGCTCAATGGCGGACAGATCCGGAGATCTTGCTGGCCAGGGTAGTTGACTTACACCTTCTAGAGCACGTTGGGTGGCATGGGATACATGCGGACGTGCATTGTCCTGTTGGAACAACAAGTTCCCTTGTCGGTCTAGGAATTGTAGAACGATGGGTTGGATGTCGGTTTGGATGTACCGCGCACTATTCAGTGTCCCCTCGACGATCACCAGAGGTGTACGGCCAGTGTAGGAGATCGCTCCCCACACCATGATGCCGGGTGTTGGCCCTGTGTGCCTCGGTCGTATGCAGTCCTGATTGTGGCTCTCACCTTCACGGCGCCAAACACGCATACGACCATCATTGGCACCAAGGCAGAAGCGACTCTCATCGCTGAAGACGACACGTCTCCATTCGTCCCTCCATTCACGCCTGTCGCGACACCACTGGAGGCGGGCTGCACGATGTTGGGGCGTGAGCGGAAGACGGCCTAACGGTGTGCGGGACCGTAGCCCAGCTTGATGGAGACGGTTGCGAATGGTCCTCGCCGATACCCCAGGAGCAACAGTGTCCCTAATTTGCTGGGAAGTGGCGGTGCGGTCCCCTACGGCACTGCGTAGGATCCTACGGTCTTGGCGTGCATCCGTGCGTCGCTGCAGTCCGGTCCCAGGTCGACGGGCACGTGCACCTTCCGCCGACCACTGGCGACAACATCGATGTACTGTGGAGACCTCACGCTCCACGTGTTGAGCAATTCGGCGGTACGTCCACCCGGCCTCCCGCATGCCCACTATACGCCCTCGCTCAAAGTCTCTCAACTGCACATACGGTTCACGTCTATGCTCTCGCGGCATGCTACCAGTGTTAAAGACTGCGATGGAGCTCCGTATGCCACGGCAAACTGGCTGACACTGACGGCGGCGGTGCACAAATGCTCCGCAGCTAGCGCTATTCGACGGCCAACACGGCGATTCCTGGTGTGTCCGATGTGCCGTGCGTGTGATCATTGCTTGTACAACCCTCTCGCAGTGTCCAGAGCAAGTATGGTGGGTCTGACACACCGGTGTCAATGTGTTCTTTTTTCCATTTCCAGGAGTGTATTTATAAGATCATGACGTAATTCTTAAGTCGTCACACGTCATAAAAATAGCGGCAACACCCTGTACCGCTCCTCACCCTGCCTCTTTGAAGGATGAGGATTAAGTATCCTGTAAGTGTGAGGTGTTATTATGGAGCTGTACAATATAGGAAGAGGATGTGTCTATCTCTTAATAACAAACTACGTCACCTGAGCTCTATTTTTCAACAACAGTATTATGTGACACCTGCGGAGACCACATCGATTCAGATATGGAATTTCTCACATTATCCCACATTTTACGTATTTTTCACCAATTTCCCACAATGTTCCTGTTTTATAACTGGATGTATTCTGGAACTGGGTAGCGTAGGGAGAGAGGTTGTAGCCTCTGTCTACTTGTTTATAACTATGTTATGCCACATCAAATGGGTTGTATTTGTTAACAACAGTTTTGTATTACATGGAACCACCAGAGACTACACCAAGGCAGATTTATAATTACTCTTATTATTCTATTTTATACCACAAAGCCCCAGTTTTACCTATTTTCACCCTTTTCCGTATTTTCTTTTGTCCAATTACACAGGATACACCTCTTCCCAACATCGCAACGACGTAATGATGCTCTCAGACAAAAACAATGCAGTATGGGCGTTAATTAGCCCCCTCTCATATTTCTATCTTACTCTGAGTAATTCGATTTTCCTCTCTAATTGCATGCGTTCAAAAGTTGCTATTCCTTCACACGCGGACTTCCCACGCAGTGTCTCCGGTCACCCGGGTGGTCCGGTGACAGGCGGGCTCTGCTGATATTGAAAGGGTTAAGCCGACGGGTGTGAGGGAGTCGACTGAATGCTTTCCAGACGCCAACATGGTCATAATAGCGGCGGAGACACGACCGCAGGGGCCTGAAGGAACAGCTGGGCTAGAGGTTCCGTTACTTCTCAGAAACTTAGCGAAAACACTTTCTGGCGGGCTAACAGCGAGGCGTGGGAATGACTTGTGTACCCAGGCAGTCTTGGCGGGCAAATTCCAGCGTTTTCTGCAAAATCTTAACTGTGATTGGCTTGCTCACTGGTCAACATCACCGTGACGTAGCAAAATTGGCGCAGAAATTGGCGCCAAGAATCTCCATTGGTGGAATGGTAGTGCTTCAGCAATACAATGGAATTTTCCGCCGGTTTTCGAGTTGCTGATTGGAACGTTTAACCACAGCCACTGTCGTGGGGGCGAGAATGTTGTGTACTCGGTTTGTACAGGTGCTCTTGTGAGAGTTGGCTCTCGCCTTTCGGTCGGAGTAGGTTACAAGACTCAGATCAGAATATAGTAGTGATGAAGAGTAGGCTGAAGTTCAAGACACTAGTCAGGAAGAATCAATACGCTAAGAAGTGGGATATGGAAGTTCTAAGGAATGACGAGATACGTTTGAAGTTATCTAACGCTATAGATACAGTAATAAGGAATAGCGCAGTAGGCAACACAGTTGAACAGGGCCATCACAGAAGTTGGGAAGGAAAACATAGGTACAAAGAAGGTAGCTGCGAAGAAACCATGGGTAACAAAAGAAATACTTCAGTTGATTGATGAAAGGAGGAAGTACAAACATGTTCTTGGAAAATCAGGAATACAGAAATACAAGTCGCTGAGGAATGAAATAAATAGGAAGTGCAGGGAAGCTAAGACGAAGTGGCTGCAGGAAAAATGTGAAGACATCGAAAAAGATATGATTGTCGGAAGGACAGACTCAGCATACAGGAAAGTCAAAACAACCTTTGGTGACATTAAAAGCAACGGTGGTAACATTAAGAATGCAACGGGAATTCCACTGTTAAATGCAGAGGAGAGAGCAGATAAGCGGAAAGAATACATTGAAAGCCTCTATGAGGGTGAAGATTTGTCTGCTGTGATAGAAGAAGAAACAGGAGTCGATTTAGAAGAGATAGGGGATACAGTATTAAAATCGGAGCTTAAAAGAGCTTTGGAGGACTTACGGTCAAATAAGGCAGACGGGATAGATAACATTCCATCAGAATTTCTAAAATCATTAGGGGAAGTGGCAACAAAACGACTGTTCACGTTGGTGTGTAGAATATATGAGTCTGGCAACATACCATCTGACTTTCGGAAAAGCATCATCCACACAATTCCGAAGACGGCAAGAGCTGACAAGTGCGAGAATTATCGCACAATGAGCTTAACAGCTCACGCATCGAAGCTGCTTACAAGAATAATATACAGAAGAATGAAAATAAAATTGAGAATGCGCTAGGTGACGATCAGTTTGGCTTTAGGAAAAGTAAAGGCACGAGAGAGGCAATTCTTGTTAAAATCAATCACTGTACCGTCAGTGATTGTGTGGCGAGCCTTTTCGTCTCCCTCAGAGGCGCATTTGTACTGATAGGAAGTCTTTAATCTGGAACAAGCGGACCAGGATAATTTGTTTCGGTCTATACTCGCGACATTATCATCACCACGACGGGACGTCGCAGCAACCAGCCATCGATTCCAGTAAGCCAGATCGTGTTGTTGCAGTGAAGAATACAGCTTGGTAATGTATGTCCGCAGCACCGGCAGCTTAGGGAGTTTTGCTAGGTGATAATCAGAGCTCAACAGAGCGCCCCTGCTCGTCTTTTCATTGTCTGAGTTCTCACTACTGTAGCAGCAATTAATGTTGGGTTGGCTGTGTGTTTCTCTTAAGATTTGAGTGGCAAGGAATTGGCTCCACATACCAGTTCGTCATAAATGTCACAATCTAGTTTACGGACAACTTCACTTTCACAGCATTTATTTGAGTATCGAATTTGATGTACTACAAATGTTTCATGCGTTATGTTTATTATTTTGAGTTAGGCATAATAAATCTAATTGTTATTTTGGGCAGAACTTTCATTCTGTTAATTGGTAGAGCAAACCTTTCATTTCTCACCACATTAATGAAATTTTTCTTTATTTAATTAATTTCTAACAAATTACATTATTGCAGGTGCCAAACTCTTTTCTACTCCACTTGCAAGGTCGATTACAGGCAGTTCACGTTTCTTCTTAATCCACGTGCAACAGCAAAAGTTGGAGTTAGAGCAAGGGAGGGCTTAGAGCATCATTTACACATGAAAATTCTAGAAGAATTTCGTGTTAAATACACTGCTAGCCCCGGAATCTCGCAAGCACACTTTCTCAAATTCATTTGTTCTGGTTGTGACACTTTGGAGCTGGACAACATAGGGTTAGGTTGCATCCCAGAAGTATGTTACTTGAGATCTATTTCTTTTACAACTGTTTAATATTCCGTCCTTATAACCACTAGCAGAAGCCTCACTGAAACAGATGCGTCAGTAATCTCATTCACGTACGTTTTATAATTTTTTTCCGAATTTTAGGCAGTTTTACACATTGTAGCCAATGATGTGAGTTATGTATGAACGTGGTGTCAACATCGCCCCTCATGGGACAAAATTTCACATCACATACATCACGTCACGTCATCACATCATATCACAATGGCGCACTGTGTTATGGCACGGTGTGATGCGTTGCTTAGAAGTCTTGAATATGTCATTCGAGAACAGTGCAGCATGTTGCCGATTTATTTATCATTGCTAAGACACCACTCCATTACTAGTGTTGGACGTCATAGTGTTAGGAATGAAAACATTCGTACAAATAGTGACGTCATAGAGAATTCTACACTCAGTATCGATTTCTAGCCAGAGGTGCTGTATATAAGACAAATACCACTACATTACTAGATTATGGGACGTAACATTAGAATTTTGATGCTTAGAGCTAAAGTTCCTGTATGTGTGTAACACAACGCTACAAAATACAACACTAGAGACATGAGAAACGAGAATGAATTTTCCCACGGGGGAATTCATCCCTCAGACTCGGTTGTGTTGGCATGTAGCCGAGAATGCTGATTTTTGAGGTCACACTGCACACCAGCTGCCAAAAAGGTTTCGGTATAGTCCTCTCAGGTCTGGCGCCAGACATTGGTGCTACCCCAGTTCTGGCCGAGAGATCTTCTCCCCAAGTTAATAACGGCAAGCAGATCACGACGTGTCGATGAAAATATGTAAGTCTGGCACACGCCTAGATAACGGACAACTAGCCCCAGCATTCGCCTATCGAAGGAGTCAAGCGAGATCCTGGTAAGTTATGCTACTCATCGTGCGATTGTGACCTCCAGTTAGCGAATAACAGAGCTCCACATGTTTTCCAGACATTACAACAGGCCATCTCACCAGGCGAGACAGAGAGGTTTGTACAGTGTATGTGTAATCGATTCCACTCTTGCGGCTGGCACAGAAGGTGCTCACTGGGTCAGTGAGAGGGTATCCCGCCACAGGAAAAGCGTGTAGTAATTCACCGGCAGACAAACGTTGTCAACAGTTGAAACACCAAGCACTGCCCTCGCCCCCCCCCCCCCCAAAAAAAATTCCTTTTTGGACCACCTAGGAGAATAAGTCGCAACTCGCAGTCTCTTACACGCACACCAGAGGAAATCTACCTAAGTGCTTATAATGTTGTAGCAGTATGAGGTTCGTAGCAGTAAGGTTGTAGCAATATAACCTTCGTAGCAGTGAATCCCTTGTCGCTGCAGCACACTCCTTATTAAGCGGAAGACTTCTCCAATGCACCAATATAATAATGCTGGACTTTTTGCTTGTAAGATAAATCCACATGCTAGTATTATGTGAACTCAAATTGGCCAAAGATCTTTCTCGTGAAAAACAGTACTGAGGAAAGCTCGTTCAAATGGCTCTGAGCATATGGGACTTAACATCTAATGCCATCAGTCCCGTAGAGCTTAGAACTACTTATGCCTAACTAACCTAAAGACATCACACACATCCATCCCCGCGGCAGATTCGAACCTGCGACCGTAACAGTCGCTCGGTTCCGGACTGAACCGCCTAGAACCGAAACTCAGGAAAGATATAGATAGTCAGCGAAACATAAAGGTAAGTAGAACTTGTACGGTTAGATGCTCTCCTCTCTGTTGCTCTCCTTTTTGGTAGTGGCACTAGGTGGCTTACTGTGTGTGCGGTTTGACAAGAGAGATACCGAATTCACATGATTACCTTATAAGCAATAAGCAGCCCAGAGTCCGCATAAACATTTAATAAAACACTGAAAATCTGTGTCTAATTTGGAAGTAGAAGTATTCTTGAGATAATGAAATCCCACATCCATTAAACCAAAACAATAAGTGTCTCAACCTGTAAGTCAAACCTCTCATTTTGCCATTTTTTTTTTTTTTTTGTTGTCATCAGTCTACTGACTGGTTTGATGCGGCCCGCCACGAATTCCTTTCCTCTGCCAACCTCTTCATCTCAGAGTAGCAACCTACGTCCTCAATCATTTGCTTGACGTATTCCAATCTCTGTCTTCCTCTACAGTTTTTGCCCTCTACAGCTCCCTCTAGTACCATGGAAGTCATTCCCTCAAGTCTTAGCAGATGTCCTATCATCCTGTCCCTTCTCCTTATCAGTGTTTTCCACACATTCCTTTCCTCTCCGACTCTGCGTAGAACCTCCTCATTCCTTACCTTATCAGTCCAACTGATTTTCAACATTCGTCTATAGCACCACATCTCAAATGCTTCGATTCTCTTCTGTTCCGGTTTCCCACAGTCCATGTTTCACTACCATACTATGCTGTACTCCAGACGTACATCCTCAGAAATTTCTTCCTCAAATTAAGGCCGGTATTTGGTATTAGTAGACTTCTCTTGGCCAAAAATGCCTTTTTTGCCATAGCGAGTCTGCTTTTGATGTCCTCCTTGCTCCGTCCGTCATTGGTTATTTTACTGCCTAGGTAGCAGAATTCCTTAACTTCATTGACTTCGTGACCATCAACCCTGATGTTAAGTTTCTCGCTGTTCTCATGTCTGCTACTTCTCATTACCTTCGTCTTTCTCCGATTTACTCTCAAACCATACTGTGTACTCATTAGACTGTTCATTCCGTTCAGCAGATCATTTAATTCTTCTTCACTTTCACTCAGGATAGCAATGTCATCAGCGAATCGTATCATTGATATCCTTTCACGTTGTATTTTAATTTCACTCCTGAACCTTTCTTTTATTTCCATCATTGCTTCCTCGATGCACAGATTGAAGAGTAGCGGCGAAAGGCTACAGCCTTGTCTTACACCCTTCTTAATACGAGCACTTCGTTCTTGATCGTCCACTCTTATTATTCCCTCTTGGTTGTTGTACATATTGTATATGACCCGCCTCTCCCTATAGCTTACCCCTACTTTTTTCAGAATCTCGAACAGCTCGCACTTGTCAGCTCTTGCCGTCTTCGGAATTGTGTGGATGATGCTTTTCCGAAAGTCAGATGGGATGTCGCCAGACTCATATATTCTACACACCAACGTGAATAGTCGTTTTGTTGCCACTTCCCCTAATGATTTTACAAATTCTGATGGAATGTTATCCATCCCGTCTGCCTTATTTGACCGTAAGTCCTCCAAAGCTCTTTTAAATTCCGATTGTAATACTGTATCCCCTATCTCTTCTAAATCGACTCCTGTTTCTTCTTCTATCACTTCAGACAAATCTTCACCCTCATAGAGGCTTTCAATGTATTCTTTCCACCTATCTGCTCTCTCCTCTGCATTTACCAGTGGAATTCCCGTTACACTCTTAATGTTACTACCGTAGCTCTTAATGTCACCAAAGGTTGTTTTGACCTTCCTGTATGCAGAGTCTGTGTTCCGACAATCATATCTTTTCGATGTCTTCACATTTTTCCTGCAGCCATTTCGTCTTAGCCTCCCTGCACTTCCTATTTATTTCGTTCCTCAGTGACTTGTATTTCTGTATTCCTGATTTTCCCGGAACATGTTTGTACTTACTCCTTTCATCAATCAACTGAAGTATTTCTTCTGTTACCCATGGTTTCTTTGCAGCTACCGTCTTTATACCTATGTTTTCCTTCCTAACTTCTGTGATGGCCCTTTTTAGAGGTGTCCATTCCTCTTCAACTGTACTGCCTACTGCGCTATTCCTTATTGCTGTATCTATAGAGTTAGAGAACTTCAAACGTATCTCGTCATTCCTTAGAACTTCCGTATCCCACTTCTTTGCGTATTGATTCTTCCTGACTAATGTCTTGAACTTCAGCCTACTCTTCATCACTACTATATTGTGATATGAGTCTATATCTGCCCCTGGGTACGCTTTACAATCCAATATCTGATTTCGGAATCTCTGTCTGACCATGATGTAATCTAATTGAAATCTTCCCATATCTCCCGGCCTTTTCCAAGTATACCTCCTCCTCTTGTGATTCTTGAACAGGGTATTCGCTATTACTAGCTGAAACTTGTTACAGAACTCAATTAGTCTTTCTCCTCTTTCATTCCTTGTCCCAAGCCCATATTCTCCTGTAACCTTTTCTTCTACTCCTTCCCCTACAACTGCATTCCAGTCGTACGTATGTACGTGATAGATAACTATTGATTCGGAAACCCTCGTAGGTTATACCATATTGCCATCTGCGTTATGCAGTGGTATCGTAAAAGATCTGGAAGAGTGATGTTTCCACCAGCCATAGCTGTGAGGGCGTAAGAAATCTAGTTTCAAAGACTTAATTCTGTAGAAAGGAACATGGGCAGGTTAGATGGTTTCAGTCATCCGGCGGCGTAATTCTGAATTACAGCGTCATATTTATAGAAAGTAGCTTTGTTTCTTTATGTAATCGACCATTACGTTAAAACTATAGGCATACAGCGAGTAACTTTGTACAACATCATAGATCATGACTGCCTTTCCTCCAAATACAGTTTCGAGGTATTCTTTCTGTCACTGGCGAATAATCTGTTATGGCGAGTCTTTAACAACACGTAAATATCCACAAAAATAAAGCACTCATTTACTTGAATTTTAGGGGTCATGAAAGGCGTTGTAATCATTGCCATCTAAGCTAGTATATCTTCCTCAATAGACAACTTGTAGGATGATCTTAGGATTGCTGATAAGATAATTTTGATACACTATGTCATCAAATGTATCCGGACACTTGGCTGAAAATGATTTATCTGTGGTTACCTCCTCAGAATGGGTCTGCTAGGGTGTCCCATAGTTAGTATCTGATAGACGTTTGGTCTAGTTCCTGGCAGAGCTATGTGAATACAGCTACGTTTGATATGAAAAAGAATGTGTATAGGGTGAAGCGCTGGACAGACACTGTTGGTAATTCTTCTATTAAATTTCTAATCAATCATATCTCATGTCATCTCCACAGTTTTAACATTGTGCTGATGCATAGCACCACCACTCTTTCATGAGCATGTACAAGACCCGGTCAACTAATACCAAGACATGGGCCTGGGGTTTGTGTTTGACTTTAAAAAGTATACCTGCAACTCATGAAGGAACCAAATGATGCCCATAAGAATTGCGCTACTACGGCCAACGTCGGAAGTACTTGGGCAGAATCTGTAAGTCTGGGTAGGTGTTTACATATGTGGCCTGCTGGACGATGTCGAAAGCCCATGTCAGGTTCCTGTTGACACCTGTCCAGAATGCTTGTAGCAGTCTCATAGAGTTGTAACTGCTGCACGACATATGCCATTCGTAACAACAATTCCTAGGCATTCCAAATTACCAATCAGCTATAAACGTGCTACATATTCTTCCCATTGCATGACACTGATAAATATTAACAACCAACTTGTCCACATTCATGTACCAATGTCAACAACACGAGATCAGCAACTATGACTGAAATGGGCACCTGACCATCGGCACTGGAAGGTGGCGCAGTGACGGAGCATTGTATGGTCTGATGAATCCCGATACCTCTCTCACCAAGCTGATGCTAGGACCAGTATGCTTCGTCTTCCAGGTGAGCAGTTCCTTGACACCTGTACTGCAGGATGGAGACAAGCTGGTGGCGGTTCTATTAAGGTCTCGCGAACATTCACGTCTAGGGCACCATGATGGCTTATGAGTGTTATAAACTGATTGCAGACGACGTGCCCGATTTCATTATGGTTATGTCCCCCATGAACCATGGACCTTGCCGTTGGTGGGGAGGCTTGCATGCATCAACGATACAGATAGCGGTACCGTAAGTGCAACCGCAACGGAGGGGTATCTGTTGAGAGGCCAGACAAACGTGTGGTTCCTGAAGAGGGCCAGCAACCTTTTCAGTAGTTGCAGGGGCAACAGTCTGGATGATTGACTGATCTGGCCTTGTAACAATAACCAAAACGGCCTTGCTCTGCTGGTACTACGAAAGGCTGAAAGCAAGGGGAAACTACAGCTGTAATTTTTCCCGAGGGCATGCAGCTTTACTGTATGATTAAATGATGATGGCATCCTCTTGGGTAAAATATTCCGTAGGTAAAATAGTCCCCCATTCGGATCTCCGGGCGGGGACTACTCAAGAGCATGTCGTTATCAGGAGAAAGAAAACTGGCGTTCTACGGATCGGAGCGTGGAATGTCAGATCACTTAATTGGGCAGTTAGGTTAGAAAATTTAAAAAATGAAATGGATAGGTTAAAGTTAGATATCGTGGGAATCAGTGAAGTTCGGTGGCAGGAGGAACAAGACTTCTGGTCAGGTGACTACAGGGTTATAAACACAAAATCAAGTAGGGGTAATGCAGGAGTAGGTTTAATAATGAATAGAAAAAGAGGAATGCGGGTAAGATACTACAAACAGCATAGTGAACGCATCATTGTGGCCAAGATAGATACGAAGCCCACACCTACTACAGGAGTACAAGTTTATATGCCAACTAGCTCTGCAGATGACGAAGAAATTGAAGAAATGTATGATGAAATAAAAGAAATTATTCTGATAGTGAAGGGTGATGATAATCTAATAGTCATGGGTGACTGGAATTCGGTATTAGGAAAAGGCAGAGAAGGAAAAGTAGTAGGTGAATATGGATTGGGGAAAAGAAATGAAAGAGGGAGCAGCATGGTAGAATTTTGCACAGAGCACAACTTAATCATAGCTAACACTTGGTTCAAGAATCATAAAAGAAGGCTGTACACATGGAAGAAGCCTGGAGATACTGACAGGTTTCACATAGAGTATATAATGGTAATACAGAGTTTTAGGAACCTGGTTTTAAATTGTAAGACATTTCCAGGGGCAGATGTGGCCTATGACCACAATCTGTTGGTTATGACCTGTAGATTAAAACTGAAGAAACTGCAAAAAGGTGGGAATTTAAGGAGATGGGACCTGGATAAACTGAAAGAACCAGAGGTTGTACAGAGTTTCAGCGAGAGCATAAGGGAACAATTGACAGGAATGGGGGAAATAAATACAGTAGAAGAAGAATGGGTAGCTTTGAGGGATGAAGTAGTGAAGGCAGCAGAGGATCAAGTAGGTAAAAATACGAGGGCTAGTAGAAATCCTTGGGTAACAGAAGAAATATTGAATTTAATTGATGAAAGGAGAAAATATAAAAATGCAGAAAATGAAGCAGCCAAAAAGGAATACAAACGTCTCAAAAATGAGATAGACAGGAAGTGCAAAATGGCTAAGCAGGGATGGCTAGAGGACAAATCTAAGGATGTAGAGGCTTATCTCACTAGGGGTAAGATAGATACTGCCTAGAGGAAAATTAAAGAGACCTTTGGAGATAAGAGAACCACTTGTATGAACATCAAGAGCTCAGATGGAAACCCAGTTCTAAGTAAAGAAGGGAAAGCAGAAAGGTGGAAGCAGTATATAGAGGGTCTATACAAGGGCGATGTACTTGAGGACAATATTGTGGAAATGGAAGAGGATGTAGGTGAAGATGAAATGGGAGATACAATACTGCGTGAATAGTTTGACAGAGCACTGAAAGACCTGAGTCGAAACAAGGCCCCGGGAGTAGACAATATTCCATTGGAACTACTGACAGCCTTGGGAGAGGCAGTCCTGACAAAACTCTACCATCTGGTGAGCAAGATGTATGAGACAGGTGAAATTCCCTCAGACTTCAAGAATAATATAATAATGGAGAGTTGCATCAAACCAGTCTCAGGCCTGAAGACCACAACAACAACAAAGGGCGGACATAGACATCGTCGTTCTACAAGAAGTGTACATCGACGAATTTCCCATCATGCGCAGCTACAAATCCTGAGCATTACGTGCCCTCAAAACTGGCAGCGGCATCACAAAACTTGTTATGGAAGGCATCACGGTAGGGGATTTCTTTTACCATTCGCTATATCTATGTATTGTCGAGTACAGACGGAAAGGAAGAGCGTTCCCGCTTCTGCACCGAGGATATTTCCTGGCTGTTACAATGATGGCACGACTATTTTATGCTAGGCGGCGGTTTTAGTTGTGTACTTGCACCGAACGGTCACTTCTCTCGCTGCACCCAGTGCCCAGAACTACGAATTTTGACACAGAATATGCATTTCTTTGACTTATGGGACCTTTCCCATGTCCTCCATCCCTGATACACCCATGTAACGAATCATTGCGATAGTCACCTCAATCCACTGTATCCTGGTCAGCCACATCATTATCAATATCCACCTAATAACCGGTATATCTGCGTTTGACAACGATAACAATAGCGATGTGTCGTCGCGTGGAAGCAGTGACGCCTTGGTAGGTCGCTGGAGGAAGTTGGCACCACATCTGCACACACAGGTCACTTACTTCTCGTAAATTCCGCGGAGGGGCCTATGAACTCTGACATCGTGGTTCACATTCTAGATGTGTTCGACCGGCTTCAGATCTAGTGAGTTGAAAAGTCGTCACATCAGCTGAAACTCGCCACTGTGTAGCTCGAAACTATCTATCACTCTCCTGGCCTTGTCGCATGGAGCAAAATCATGTTGAAAAATGCCACAGCCGTCAGATGACATTGTTGTTGTTGTGGTCTTCAGTCCTGAGACTGGTTTGATGCAACTTTCCATGCTACTCTGTCCTGTGCAAGCTTCTTCATCTCCCAGTACCTACTGCAACCTACATCCTCCTGAATCTGCTTAGTGTATTCATCTCTTGGTCTCCCTCTACGATTTTTACCCTCCACGCTGCCATCCAATACAAAATTGGTGATCCCTTGATGCCTCAGAACATGTCCTACCAACTGATCCCTTCTTCTGGTCAAGTTGTACCACAAACTTCTCTTCTCCCCAGTCCTATTCAATACTTCCTCATTAGTTATGTGATCCACCCATCTAATCTTCAGCATTCTTCTGTAGCACCACATTTCAAAAGCTTCTATTCTCTTCTTGTCCAAGCTATTTATCGTCCATGTTTCACTTCCATACATGGCTACACTCCATATAAATAGTTTCAGAAACGGCTCCCTGACACTAAAATCTATGCTCGATGTTAACAAATTTCTCTTCTTCAGAAACGCTTTCCTTGCCATTGCCAGTCTACATTTTAGATCCTCTCTACTTCGACTATCATCAGTTATTTTGCTCTCCAAATAGCAAAACTCCTTTACTTCTTTAAGTGTCTCATTTCCTAATCTAATATCTTCAGCATCACTCGACTTAATTCGACTACATTCCATTATCCTCGTTTTGCTTTTGTTGATGTTCATCTTATACCCTCTATTCAAGACACTATCCATTCCGTTCAACTGCTCTTCCAAGTCCTCCTGTCTCTGACAGAATTACGATATCATCGGCAAACCTCAAAGTTTTTATTTCATCTCCATGGATTTTAATACCTACTCCGAATTTTTCTTTTGTTTCCTTCATTGCTTGCTCAATATACATTTTGAATAACATCGGGGAGAGACTAGAAACCTGTCTCACTCCCTTCCCAACCACAGCTTCCCTTTCATGTCCCTCGACTCTTATAACTGACATATAGTTTCTGTGCAAATTGTAAATAGCCTTGCTCACTAGATGGTAGAGTTTTGTCAGGACTGGCTCTCCCAAGGCTGTCAGTAGTTCCAATGGAATATTGTCTACTTCCGGGGTCTTGTTTCGACTCAGGTCTTTCAGTGCTCTGTCAAACTCTTCACACGGTATTGTATCTCCCATTTCATCTTCACCTACATCCTCTTCCATTTCCATAATATTGTCCTAAAGTACATCGCCCTTGTATAGACCCTCTATATACTGCTTCCACCTTTCTGCTTTCCCTTCTTTACTTAGAACTGGGTTTCCATCTGAGCTCTTGATGTTCATACAAGTGGTTCTCTTATCTCCAAAGGTCTCTTTAATTTTCCTCTAGGCAGTATCTATCTTACCCCTAGTGAGATAAGCCTCTACATCCTTAGATTTGTCCTCTAGCCATCCCTGCGTAGCCATTTTGCACTTCCTGTCGATCTCATTTTTGAGACGTTTGTATTCGTTTTTGCCTGCTTCATTTTCTGCATTTTTACATTTTCTTCTTTCATCAATTAAATTCATTATTTCTTTTGTCAAGCAAGGTTTTCTACTATCCCTCGTCTTTTTACCTACTTGATCGACTGCTGCTTTCACTACTTCATCCCTCAACGCTACCCGTTCTTCTTCTAATGTATTGCTTTCCCCCATTCTTGTGAATCGTTCCCTTATTCTGTACCTAAACCTCTGCTTTAGTCAGTTTATCAAGGTCTCATCACCTTAAATTCTCACCCTTTTACAGTTTCTTCAGTTTTAATCTACTGTTCATAACCAAGAGATTGTGGTCAGAGTACACATGTGCCCCTGGAAATGTCTTAAATTTATAACCAGGTTCCTAAATATCTGTCTCACCATTACATACTCTATGTTAAACCTGTCAGTGTCTCCAGGCTTCTTCCATGTATACAACGGCAAGGTCTATGGATCTGGGTACGGTTCGCCGTTTATAGGACAAATTTAAGCAAATACATCTTTTTTTGTGGCAGGCCAATATGCTTGTCTTCGTTCCTATTTCTATATCTCTATCGCACATGGAAGCTTATGTCATCTGCATTTGTATTGCCACATTGTGTGGCTCTGTCGTGTGTGCCGGCGTTGGCTATAGTCCTAACTTAAAGGGGCGCCCGCCTACCGTATTGCTTGTTGCTACCGTTAGCGGACGACCACAGTCAGCCCATTCTGCTTGGGACAAGTTTTCTTTCGGCTCGGTGTTGCCAACCCAATCCATCTGTGTTGTCTTTTCTAGTACCGTAGATTGGTAATGGACTGACGGTACCTCTGCGTTATCGAGCTCTTCAGGGCTATTCTACTGACGATATCGTGGTGTTCTGGCTCCAAGGTCTCCACTCCCTCTGTTACGTAACGCGCTTCTTGTCCCATTGTTGATAGTCGCCCTTCGTACTTAGCTTCTTTTAGTCTTGCTTAGAGCTCTTCTATTCCCGAATCGCCGCAGCACATCTTCATTGGTTACTCAACCTACCTACAATGGAGAGCTAAACAAACTGGTACACCTGCGTAAAATCGTGTAAGATCTCCGCGAGCATGCAGAAGTGCCGCAACACGACGTGGCATAGAGTTCACTAATGTCTGTAGTGGTAATGAAGGGAACTGAGACCATGAATCCTGCCGGACTGTCCACTCTGAAGCAATTCTGGACGTATGGGGTTTCGCATTGTCCTGCTGGAATTGCCCACGTCAGTTGGAATGCACAATGGACGTGAATGGATGCAGGTGATCAGACAGGATGTTTACGTACGTGCCACCTGTTAGAGTCGTATCTAGACGTACCAGGGGTCCCATACCACTCTACCTGCACACGCCCCACACTGATACCGAGCCTCCACCAGCCTCTACCAACCTCCCAAGCAGGGTCCAGTGATTCTTTTGGTTGTCTCCATACTGGTGCACGTCCGTCCGCTCGATACAATTTGAAACGGGATTCGTCCGATCAGGCATTAAGTTATCAGTCATCAAAAGTCCAATGTCTGTGTTGACTTGCCCAGGCGAGGTGTAAAGCTTTGTGTCGCGAAGTTATCAAGGGTATACAAGTGGGCCTTTGGCTCTGAAAGCCCATAGTGATGATGTTTCGTCGAATAGTTGGCACGCTGACTCTTGTTAATGGCCCAGAATTGAAATCTGCAGCAGTCAGTTGTAAGCTCTCAGGAAAATCCAACATCTTCCATGAAAACCCTGACATCATAAGCAAATCCAGTAGTATGTGACATAGCTCCGAATAAATCGTGACATTAAACTAACCAAAGTAATACGAGTAACGAGTGAGCAAATGGAATACCACAGACTAACACTAGAATGTCATACCTTCCCACCATGAGACAGACGCAGTTCCGAGGGGAGAAACGAGAACAGAAGCCGAGAGCAGAACCGTGTTAAGCTAGAAGGCCCTACGATAAGGGACGGACTGGACACCTACGTCGCCAGCTAACCACTAGGGCCACACCACCTGCAAGTTTTAGCGTGAGCCTTTTTCGCGTCTCTGTTACGTTAGAACCACCCCCCAGCCCATGGTAAAAGCTACAGCCCTCCAGAAGAAAGGCATAGATCTTACGATAAAACTAAAAGGACCACAACAGCTGCAAGTTTTAGCGTGAGACTTTTTCGCGTTTCTGTTACGTTGCAAACTTTAAAAACATTGCCCCACCACGAAAAGTATAACGTTTCTCATTGGATAGACAGAATTTCTGTAGGCGGAGCTTAAGGTTAACATTGAGACCCTGATTGGTCAGATGAAAACACAGCCTGATAGTTCTTTTTAAACCAACTCCGGCAAATTGTAGTAATGAGAAGTTAGGAGAAGCAGTTAGTTCCGAGACGGCGAGCTGGTTGGCTGCTGCGCCGGCCACTGCCGCCCTGACGCTGCCTAAACACCGACAAGGTAACGAACGCACGCGATGCCGCATTTTTGAGCGCATAAGGCTTCACTCAGAACTGCAGAAGTCTCATCTGTTACACCCCCTTGTTGCGTAATACTAGTGTCGATCGTAAATTAAAGCTCATGGTGTTCACATTTGCCACTTGAACTAAAAATCTGAAACGCGATGATTTCTCTGTTATATAATTTTTTAGAAGCCACATCAGCCACTGTAATTTACGACAAGTTAGATAAGTAATAAAAAATAATTGAGGGTCACTGTAGACCATTTTGATAGTTTTCTCTCTTGTGGAACTTAATTTAAACCTAGATTATAGATGTGATATGGCATAGGTCATCCTTCCATCCATTGTAGAACTTGGAAATCCATTCAGGGAATATTCGTTCACATTTTTGTGGAACGTAGTTGGTTTTTACCATCCTGTATTAAAACACTTCCTTCTATCAATAGTGCAATTTATAAACAATGTTTTGTGAGCTGAATAAAATTTCCAGTGGTAAACTTAACTGCTTTTTCGACGTAATTTTACCAGCTAACTAAAAATAAGAAACCCTTGAACCCCTTCGACTAAATTTAGTTAGTATTAAGATTCTTTTACAGGGAGTGCAGTGGAGCTGACGCTGAAACCATTAAGTATTTGGTCATATCATCGCTAGTCTCACTGAACTCTTCTGAATTCTACATGTCATGTGTGGTCTGGCGTCTCCTTACCAGCAACAGGTCCCAGGTTCAAACTAGTCAATTACCTAAAAAACACGCTCAGAGCGTCGCTGCGCGAAAGTGGTAGGAAGACACCATACAGAACAAACAGACACCACCCAGAACGTTAGAAATAACATCGGCAGGGGTAGATTACAAATATGTGTCACACTTCTTTCAACCGATGCCAGTATTTCCTGTTCTCTCACTTTTACTAGTAAAGTCTCATTTCTGTCCAAGCAGTATACTGAAAAAATATTATTCCATTATTTTGCTAAAAAATTGAAATTAAGAGTAAACAACATCTTAATGAAATGTTTGCTCTTTTTTTTCTTCATGTTATAATTTTTACACCCTTTATTCAATTTCCATTAACGAACTTGGCGACTGCATAGAGATGAAAACATGACCAAACGACATCTAGTATTTTCTGGAAGCTGAACACAGAATGTGTACATTAATAGTCTTTAATACTAGCTATTGACCATGGAACTAATAAAAACAGTTTCAAAAATTAATAAACATTTATTTCTTGACCTAGTAAAGACTCAATGAAAGTCATTACTTTACGTTTTGGAATTACAAATTCCTTTACACCAATAAACGTATCCGTATGACAACGCCTACTCGCACAGGAGAAGCGTCCTCGTCCTCCACCACCACCCTCACATCGGCTAACCAATCTTCTTCTGGCATTAGTTCCTCAATCCACCGGAGATCTGAATCTGAATAATCCATCTCGTCAGGGGAAACCTCGAAGAGGTCCAGTTCTTCTGCCAGGTCAGCCTCGATATCCAGTACATATTCCTCGAAATCAATCTCAAGCAAGTCCATTTCCGATCGCCATCTAAAAAAATGAAGGCAAAATTGATTTGTTTTAGAAAGATATTGCATGGATAACTATCCTAAAATATATTACCCTCAAACAGTGTCATTCTTGTGTGAAGAGATTTTTCAAACTTATAAAAATTTATGTCTGTGTCATGGCACGTCTTTTAAGGAGTACGTATAACATACCAAGTTATCAAAATCATTATAAACAGCAAGCTGGCTTATTTCTAAAACACATTATCTGATGACCTCACACTAAGCGTTTGCAGACTCCAAGTAAACGGTGCGACACGCTGGTATACTACACCATATCGGATGTGCTAATTTGTCATGTACAGCCACAAGCGACATTGAATATATGTTAAAACCATGCTTCTACACAATTTAATGAAGTACGTCGGTCTCTCATGCTGGTAGTTAACTACTACTAAAGAGATTAGCTGCATGTGTATCGTGACACTGCTGGCGTATCTCGTGGTCTGCATGTTGCTACCCTATACGATCGTGCTAGCCACATTGATCATTACTTGACGTCTGCTATGGGGACTGAAATCGGCTGTGTTTTAATTTCCTGTCATCACCAAGAAGACAGATATTGCCGCGTGTCACACCACAATGTCAGAGTCAGTTACGGACAGCTTCTACGTCAGTCACGTCACCAGTGAGACGACCAGCCCCACCCACCCTCTACCTCTGGGCTGTGTCCACCCTGAGCACTGTTGTTGGCGATCTTATCTGTACCTCCCCTCTTTGCAAGCACTGACGAGCTATCGTAAACTATTATATTTAACATACATAACTAAAAACTTATCTGCTATTATTCAGAATGACATGGTACTTACATTTCAGTAGACAGTATGACCTGCCATACAAGCCTGAAATAGAAAAGAGAAGAACATGCACTTTAATTACGATTTACAAGGGGTAAGTAGTTAGGTTTACTAACATTAAGCAATACTAAGAGCTCAAAGGAGCGAAAGGTTTTTCGAAACATGTATATCGGTGTGAAACTTTGTAAGAGCTTCGAGAGGCGAGAGCAATTGTTGCCTGTATGCCTCGTCAGTCACACGACAGCTCGCCTCCGATCAAAAAGCGCAACTGACGCCGTGATTCCGGCCTACAGCGTTTAGAGTGACGAATGTGCGAGGATGTGAGAGCTGGCGGCGACTTACCAGCATAGAACAGCGAATGCGACGCTGTCGAGCGCAGTGATAAGCAAGAGAACAACCATGTTGTCTGACTGCTTAGCACCAAATTAGTGTTTCCGCGGTTACCCCGGCTGTAGCTCCATTGTCAACACAGGAGACAAAGGAGTCTCACCTCTCACGAGTGTCGCGCGAAAAAGCTGCTCAACGAATCACTGTTTTTATTCACATATTTATTTGGTAGCTGCGTGATAAGAAAATATATTAAATGATTTTGCATTGACCGACATAGGTTACATGCAATTTTGTAGTAGTTTAAAGATTATTCTTCATGAAATTTCCTGGCAGATAAGACTCTGTGGTAGAGTGGTAGAGCACTTGCCCGCGAAAGGCAAAGGTCCCGAATTCGAGTCTCGGTCGGGCACACAGTTTTAATCTGCCAGGAAGTTTCATATCAGTGCACACTCTGCTGCAGAGTGAAAATCTCATTCTGGATTATTCTTCATGTATCCCTACGCGCGACATAAAGTTAATTTGAAAACGCCAACACTTGATATATAAACGTTGGTTTTGATAGAATCTACGCAGATGTTCAGAGGTTCCTCTTTCGGTTGTCTTTTGGCATCCACCTAGCGCGTTCCAAAAATCTAGGTAGGATGACGTGCTCCGCTGTGCCTGTCTACCAGAGCATTATCGTAATAGACGTGGGTAGACAAATTCCTGCAGTGTCTAAAAATGTATCAAGCATTTTCCGCATATCAAGTGGTCGACATTGGAAAGTTCGTCTGTGACACACAATACGAAAATGCCATACTTTTTAATTTGTACAGCTGTGGCGTGGAACATTTGGTTCCAACTGATGGAAAATGTTTTAGATGTTTGAAGTTTGAATCATCTAGCTTGAGAGATACATGGTTTCTACATGCAGGAAGGTTCTCTATTTTATGGAGTCGTATCTTTGGAATTGCAGCGACTATCACATCTCTTTCCATTCCAATAATGTCTGCTATTTCAAGGCAGAGACATCGTTAGTGGTTTTAAAGTAAAGAAACGGTGGCCTCCTGTTACACACGAATTTTCCACTTGGCCTATAATCTCATGCTGTGTGATAGCGGTGTTGAAATTGTTTCAAATGGCTCTGAGCACTATGGGACTTAACTTCGGAGGTCATCAGTCCCCTAGAACTTAGAACAACTTAAACCTAACTAACCTAAGGACATCACACACATCCAGGTCCGAGGCAGTATTCGAACCTGCGACCTTAGCGGTCGCGCGGTTCCAGACTGTAATGCCTAGAAACGCTCGGCCCGTTCGGCCGCCTGATAGCGGTGTGTCCTTTGATTCAAAGTAATTTTGGACAATTATGTTGTAGAGAAATATCGCTTACATTTTGAGGTCCATTCCTTACCTTCCAGTAAATCTACAGTCACTATAAAAACGATGTCGGCGCCAGTTTAAACGGATAATGAGGTCTTCTTCGTCGCTTACACTTTCCCGATACAAATGAAAGTTTCTCCAGGAGTTCACACATTTTCCCAGCTTGCATACCTCCACAATACAAGTCACACGAGAAGAAAGATTTATGAGCGTTGCTGTCTACGGGGATGGGACGAGGTGAGGCGTATTACCAGCTGAGGTTGTGTCCTCCACACAGATCTGGTTCTACGACAATAGCTTCACAATCCTAGCTAAACTTAGGTTTAGAGTGAAGATCGATATTATGGCAAGATCGTACAGCACGGTGTGTGAGTTCTCTGTCTCGCTTACTGAATAGTTCAAGGCACTACCATATACGTAAAATGCATCGATAACAGGACTACGATTGTATAATGCCACGGTAAGGTGTAAATAAAACCAAATCCTCCACACCTGACTTTCTGCACTCTCATCAACAAACGGCTCTAGCAATTTAGCCGAACTCTAGGCGAAACTGTGAAAGGGCCTGACTAACACGTTGGTGTTGTTATAGTCCAGCACTTCCTTGTGAAAACTAGAACTGGATAGTTAATAACAGATTGACTATGTGCGGTTTAGTTCTTTCACACAAATAAACTGTTTTACCCACGTTTCAGTCAGTACTTTTAGAAACATGCTTAATGTCGTTACAAGATACTCTGTATTTACTGCAGACAAAAAGGGACTCAACACAGATCCGTGTGAGAGACTGCTATATACCAAACATGATTTTGAAGAAAATAGTTAAGCTTTTCGGTAATAAAGCCTGGAATAACTATCACATCTAAATTGTTAACCAACACATTTATTTCCACACTGTCTTCGGTTTCAGAGATGCCGCCAGCCGGGCTGTTAGGAAAGTATCCAGTGTCGTTGGCTTCCCGACAGTGGGCTTTACGAGCTGTTACGCCTACGTGGTGTTTCCGAGGACAAATATTTTAGCCGTGGCTGTACCGACCGTCAATGAAAGCTGTAATAGTGGTCGATCCTCTGCTGACCGTTTTTCAATAAGAACAGCCCATTTCACATTCTATCCAGGCTTAGGACTGCCTAATACAGAGGCATGCTCAATATTTTTTTATTTTGTTTGTCTATAACTTTTTATTTTATTTTTACCTACGCCTTTGTTCCTTTCTACAACATCACTCGATAAAGCCATCATCATCATTTCATTTGGGCCTTTGTCTCACTTCACCGCGGCGTCGGCCTTGTGACTATAATTGGATGCCCTTCCTGTCGCCACCACGAACCCTCCAGGACGGAATTAGTGTACCCTATCTTTCTGCGTCCAGTGTACGCCATAATATGATGCGAATTCTTTCAAACGTCTGCAAGTCGTGTAAGTGGGGCGGTGCGTGTGGACCAGCCCGGTATTCACCTAGTGGGATGTGGAAGACCGCCCAAAAGCCACATGCAGGCAGATTCTTGTTGCCACGTTAGGTGTGTACCATGTGTCTGTGCATGTATCAGGGCTCTTCGTCGTCTTTTGCTTTTTTGATGGTGTTATACATTAATGGGTGTTCTCCTGTAAGCTAGTTTAGTGTCATTGCCTGCAGCATAATGGCTTGAATTTCGGCCTTAGCTCGTTGTATCCCGACTTGCCACTCTGGAGAAAGTGCTTGGTCAGTGCACTCATATAGCACTGTGAAATAAAGTCCATAGCATGACGTCGTCACACTGCCTGCTCACGGCCATATGTCATCATTTCACAGCATAGCACCAGTTTGGCAAAAACCATGCGCTAATGCATGGTCGCGGGATACGCCGAAAGGTGTCGTTCGCAAAATTTCCAATTAAGGACTATCTCTGAGGTCGGCGACATTCAATTCCCAAAGACCGCAACTCCGGCACGCCCGCTGCTGCTGGTGGGAGGTCATACATTAAATGGCTTTCTGTCGACGTAGGCTACAGGCTACAGTTCCCCATTTAGGACCTCGGTGTTAACATTATGTGTAACAAACTCTGATCAGCCAGAACATACCGACTAGTGACTTGCAGTCGATATAAACCCGTAACGGCCATAGCAGCGTCACCTGGCTGGAATGACTGCTAGTCATACACACGCATGTTGCATGTAGCATTGCTGAGTATGCTGTTCAAGTGGGGGATTGCGCGCAACCTGTCTGAGTCTGGCCGAGGGCATATGTGACGGCTTGGAGTCTCAGCACGAATATTTAGGAAACTGCAAGACTTGTCTGGTGTACGAGAAGTGCTGTGGTGTGTTTCTTCACTACGTCCTGAAACAATGGGAAACTACGTCCTGATGTCGTGGGATTGGGTGGTCACCACTCATTACAGTTGTCTCACGTCGTAGACTGTGCAGACTGGTGAAACAAGACCGGCAGCAAACTGTGGCGGAATTAAGATCAGATTTTAATGCTATGCAGAGTACAAGTGAGTCTGAACATTCCTAACGATAGGCCTCGGCAGGACGACCCATGCGTGTATCAATGTCAACAACACAACATCAGGAACTATGACTGAAAAGGGCACATGAGTATCGGCACTGGAGGCTGGCGCAGTGACAGAGCGTTCTATTGTCCAATGAATCCTGACACCTTCCTCATCAGGCCGCTGCTCTGCAAAGAAGGCTTCATCTTCCAGGTGAGCAGTTCCTTGACACCTTTACTGCAGGGTGGAGACAAGGTGGTGGTTTTTCCATTATGGTCTGGTTTATTTATTTATTTATTTATTTATATGTGTCCGGAACATAACATATTAAATATAACTTATAGTACATAGCATATCATACATAGCATATCATACATAGCATATCACATAGCATATCATACATAGCATATATATTACATGTTTTACAGAGAATATGTGCGTCTTTATATTCCATGTGCTGCCCAGTATTCCGCTGCAAAGACTGCCTTATCATTGGCGATAATCAGATCGTCCATGGACACAGGTTCCGACAGTTTCCTGCAGTTGAGTAGGTGCTGATGGTCTTGAGGTTCACCACATTCACATAGTTCGTCCCCTGAGATGTATCCCCATTTCTGCATGTTCTCCTTACATCGAGATACGCCAGTTTTAAGTCTATTGAGTACCTTCCATGTTGTGTATGGGAGATGATGACCTATAGCAAGTTCTTCCTTGGGGTTGTCCCAATATTTCTCTGATGATGAACTACGCCAGAGTTGTCTCCTATGGTCTGCAGGTGATGTCTTGATTGGTCACGTTGTCTGGAGAAAACATTTTCTCGACTTGAGTCTTGGCGTTTGATTTTCGCATCCAAACAGGGGGTGTCTCTGATCTGTCTCCTGCTTCTTTCTTTCCACTTCAGCTACTGTTCTCCTTCGGATGTCTGGCGGTGCTACGCCCATGAGGTGATAGATTTTGTCAACAGGGGCTGCCCGCAAGCAGCCGGTTACAATTCGTCCTGTTTCATTTAGGGCAATATTTACCTGTTTGGCATGGCTGGAGTTCTGCCATACAGGTGCTGCACATTCAGCAGTGGAGGAGCACAAAGCGAGGGCAGATGTGCGGAGGACCTGTGGGTGTGCTCCCCAGTTGTTGCCGGTCAGTCTCCTAATAATGTTGTTCCTAGCACTGACTTTCATTTTTGTATCTGTACAGTGGTCCTTGAAGGTGAGGGACCGGTCCAACTTCACTTCGAGGTACTTTGGGGTGTCACAGTGGGCCAGCTGTTGACCTCTCCAGGTTATTCTCAGTTTCCTCCGTGCCTCTCTGTTCCGTAAGTGAAATGCACACACTTGTGTTTTGGAGGGGTTTGGCTTCAAATAGTTGCTGTCGTAGTAGTTAGATAATGCCTTAAGACTTGTTGTGAGTTTTTCTTCCACCTCCTCAAAGGTTCTTCCTTGAGCTGCAAGTGCTGTGTCATCTGCATAAATGAAAGATCTTGTGACAGAATTAACAGGCTGGTCATTAGTGTAAATATTAAACAGCAGTGGGGCTAGCACACATCCTTGTGGGATACCATTTCTCTGTGCCCTCCACCGGCTCCTCTTATTTTGTAGGGTAACAAAGAAACGTCTGTTTTGTAGCAGGCATCTTATAAACTGTGTTAGGTGGAAGTCTTTCGTGATGGCATAGATCTTTGTTAACATTTTCCTGTGATTAATGGTGTCATATGCAGAAGTAAGATCCACAAAGGTGACACCGGTGATCTGCCCGCATTCATATCCATCCTCTATGTGCTGTGTCAGGTTCAAGATCTGTCCACAACACGACCTCCCGGGCCGGAACCCAGATTGTTCTCTGATCAGTCTTTGATCGACTTGGTCCGAAATGCGATTGAGGATCATTCTCTCTAAAACTTTGTATAGATGACATAGGAGTGATATGGGTCGGAAATTTTTGACATCTGTGGGCTGTTTCCCCGGTTTCAGTAAGGCCACAACTTTGGTATTTCTCCAGATCTTTAGTATTTGCAATGTTGAGACACAGGTGTTAATCATATCTAGAATCCACTTCTTGGTTGTTGGTCCAAACATTTTTATCTGTTCCGTCCTCAAGTCATCTAACCCCGCAGCTTTATTGTTCTTCATTGAGCATATTGCGGTTTCTAATTCTTCCAATGAGAATGGTGTACCAATATAGTTATTCTACTCAGTAATTCTCTGTATCTTTGGAGTTGCCGATTTTTTATTAACTTTGCCATTCAGCAGTAACTGATGTGCTATCTGGTTAGGTGTTATATCAGAGATGGCCGAGGGAATAGCTGTTGGGTCGTTTCCAAGATTTTTCAGCAGTTGCCATGACTTTCTACTATTTTGTCTGGTGAACATTCATGATGGCAAATGAGCATCATAAACTGATTGCAGAAGTAAGTGAATTGTGTGTGCAGATGTGGTGCCAACTCCCTCCAGCTACCTACCAAGACCTCACTGCTTCCACGACACAACACTTCGCTGTTGTTATCCGTGTCAAAGGTAGACATACTGGTTATGAGGTAGGTGTTCATAATTATGTGGCTGAGCAGTGTACACTCGACTGAGACTACTATCGGAATGACTCGTTACATGGGTGAATCCGGGATGGAGGACATGGGCAAGCTCCCACATGTCAAAAAAATGCTTATTCTGTGTCCACATTCGCAGTTCTTGGTACGGGGTGCTTCGAGAAAAGTGATTTTTCGGTGAAAGTACACAACTAAAATCGCCGCCTCGGATAAAATAGTAGTGCAGTTCTTGTAACAGCGAGGCAGTTTCCTCTGTGAAGAAGCGAGACCGCTCTTCTGTTCCGTCTGTACTTCACAGTACATGGATATAATGACCCGACACCGAGCACCGTCTCTGCTAACCCCTCCTGTCGGAGCCTACAAGATATCCACCACATTGATGCCACCGTAAGAAGTCTTGTAATGCCACTGCCAGCTTTGACGGCACGTAATACCTAGGCTTTCTACCTGCACATGATGGGAAATTCGTCTATGTGCACTTTTTGTAGGAGGAGGATGTCTGTGTCCACCGTTTATAGCACAACTTTATGTAAAGACGTATTATTCTGCGGCTGTATGGCGTTGATATTGAGAGAGGCAAGCCAATATGCTTGTCTTCATTACTATTTTGGACGTTGATATTCACAGAACATGTCCAATAGTATGTCCTGAAGAAATGAGTGGAATTTGCTCCTTTTCGGCCTGCAGCTCCAAGGTCAACATCGATATCGCGGTGCAACACCACCTACCGGCAAAATTTTCCTGCGGCTCTCATTGTCGCTATAAACCTTAAGTAATGGATCAGCCTAACTTGAGCAGAGCTGCTGGACGCCTTGAAGCTGTATGCTCTAACTGTACCAACAAATCAGTGAGTTCGAAAGAGGGCGCATTATTGGCATAAAAGACTGTGTAGCATCCTTCCAAAAAATTGCTGGTCGTATGGGATGAAGTGTTCCGGCGGTGCACCTGGTGTGTGCAGAATGTGTCACGGAAGACCTTAGAACACGACGAGATGGGTCATGTCGCGCCAGAACACACCACACCCCCGAGAAGTTTGACACATCATCCAAATGGCATTGCATTACAGATCTGCGTCCTGCTCGGCTCTACCACAACGATGGAACTGTTTAACACATCGTACATCATTTGGGATGAGAGCCCGTCGCCATATATTAAGACATGGGTTACTTGCTCGTCGTCCACTTCTCCGCCTACTTTTGACGAATGTGGAGAAACATGCTAGACAGCAATGGCATGAGGTAGTGTATTCGGTCGAATCCAATTTCTGCTTGTATAAAAATGGTGGCCGCATTTCGCCTCACTGCAACGGGGGGAGGGGGGGGGGGGCGCATCACAGTGACCACATTCACACAAGACAATCAGCGTCCACTCAAGGCCTTATGATGTGTGGTGCTGTTGAGTGCAGCCACAAACCACACCTGCTGTGTGTCCAGGGCACTGCGGCCAGTGTGATCTACGTCAGTGACATCTTGCTATACCATGTCTGCTCAACATACCAGATGCCATTTTTCAGCAACACAATGCACGATCACATATTGTGGTGCGATGTCGTATCTTCTTAGCATCACAGGATGTTCTGCTTTTTCAATGGCCCGTCAGATCACCAGACTTGTGGCCACTTGGAAAACTGTCGGGTATGGTGAAACGAAAGGTGCAGTGCTGTTCCCAATTGCCAATTGATTTTTGGCAGCAGGTGAATGAACACAAATTGCTGTACCACAGGACGCCATTCGCACCTATTATGCATCGATGCTATCACGCATGGAACAAATTATCAGCGACAATGGCGAAACATGTGCCTATTCGACAAGAGGACACCATCTGAACTGAGGTGACTCCATTGCTAATAATTTGTACAGAATGTACATTTCCTAAAACTGTGAACGTCCTATCTGTAGTCGTTGAAGGTGTTCTGATTGTTCTGAACATGAGTGTACAAATTGTGGGTAGCATTTCAGAGAGACGAATTATACTAGCACCTCATTTTTCTTATGTCCTTACAATAAATCGTGCTACAAAATGCCAGCACATTTTGAACAGCTCAAAAACGCGTTCGTGTTGGTAAAGTGTTTTGTAATGAAATGACGAGAAACCTAATACTGGTGTTGAAGTGTGCACTTTAATTGAATACATTATTGATTGAAAACAATTGTCCTAAAAGAATTAGGCAAAATGTAAGTCACCTTTTAATTCCCTTGCAAATGAGTCAGTCTTGTTATGCTTTTTACTGTGAGTGATAGATGTTCACAGACGCGTTTCGTCTTTTTTCATTTTAAGGCACATCATTGGAATCTAGCATGATACACATATGGTATTTTTGTTTTTTGATATTGATATCGCTTTTCAGGTAGATATTTGACTAACTATAGTTCTTAGTATTTTCAGTTGGCATAGGTGTTTCCTCTCATCTGGTCAATTGGAGGTCGCACTACCGTTCATTTGAGAAAACATGAGCATATTTTGGTGTTGCGAACATTTTACTTCCCACTTTATAATTTGTTTGCACTTGCTTTTGTGATGTACTATCAGTCACAGTCTTCTGTCAGTTATATAGACAGTTATATAGACGTACAGATGTATCCATAGCTACTTTGAGTTCACTGTGTACCTCATTCTGTTTGGTTTATTTACGTACACGTACATGTCGCCAACCGAACGATGTATATGGTAAAGCTAACGGCCATTCGTTTCTATTACGCTTATATCTGTCGGTTGTGTGTGTGTGTGTGTGTGTGTGTGTGTGTGTGTGTGTGTGTGTGTGTGTGTGTGTGAGCAGGAGAGAGAGAGAGAGAGAGAGAGAGAGAGAGAGAAGACACATGCAAGGATTTCTTTTCCATTTAATTTGAGTTTTGGTTTAAATGTTTTACGGAGACGTTCATGGACCAGTGAGTGAGTGGAAAGGGGGTTGGGAGGCGTTATTGTTATGATAATAGTCCTCTGTTGTAGCATTCTCTGTTATTTTATTTATTAGCGTAAAGAATGGTTCGTTTTATGTGTGTGCTTGATCATTCAGCAGTATTTTCTTTCCTGTTTTGGTTCTCTGTATGTTGTAATTTTCTTGCAGTTTTATGATATAAATTTTATTGTTGATTCTAATTATTTTCATGTCTTCTTCTCTAGTGATTGGTTTGTAATTGTGTTCTCTTAATTGTTCCGTAAATGTGGAGTAATTTGTTCATACTTTCAAGCTCTCATGTGTTCTTTGTATGTCACGTCAAATGTGCTGCCTGATTGTCTTATGTATCTCCCATTACAAGTGTTACACTGTAACTGAAATATACCTACTTTCTGGTATACATCTGTGTTTTTGCTGCTGTATTGTTTTATAGAATTGCCTGTTTTCTTTGCTACGTTTATTCCCTGTCTTTTAAATGTTGGTGATTTTTTATGCTTGTTTGTGTTTGTGTGTTATTATGAGCCATCGTGTTTTTTCTCTTATATTTTCCTAATAATTTAGTGTAGTTGATATGATACTGAGTGGTTGTGATTATGTATGGTTTTGTTGTGTTGTTGTCAATGGTTTTTACCCTTTCTGATTATATGTTATTTTTGGTTTTGTTGTTTAGCTTTGTGACTATATCACTGTTGTACTCACTGTTTCAGGCGATCTGCATTATTATCTTCAGTTCTTTTTAGTCGTTTTATTTGCTGAGTGAAATTGTATTGAGTCTATGGAGATTGTTTTGAATTATTGTTTGATTTTTTCGAGTGTGGGTGGTCCTAATATGGGGTGGGGGTGGGGGGTAACAATGTCAGCTGCTGTATGTGCACAGTGAATTTCAAACATATGCTTACTGTTGGAACTACTGACGACCTTGGGAGAGCCAGTCGTGACAAAACTCTACCATCTGGTGAACAAGATGTATGAGACAAGCGAAATACCCTCAGACTTCAAGAAGAATATAATAATTCCAATCCCAAAGAAAACAGGTGTTGACAGATGTGTAAATTACCGAACTATCAGTTTAATAAGTCACAGCTGCAAAATACTGACACGAATTCTGTACAGACGAATGGAAAAACTAGGAGAAGCTGACCTCGGGGAAGATCAGTTTGGATTCCGTAGAAATGTTGGAATATGTGAGGCAATACTGACCCTACGACGTATCTTAGAAGCTAGATTATGGAAGGGCAAACCTACATTTCTAGCATTTGTAGACTTAGAGAAAGCTTTTGACAATGTTGAGTGGAATACTCTCTTTCAAATTCTGAAGGTGGCAGGGGTAAAATATAGGGAGCGAAAGGCTATTTACAGTTTGTACCTAAACCAGATGGCAGTTATAAGAGTCGAGTGACATGAAAGGGAAGCAGTGGTTGGGAAGGGAGTGAGACAGAGTTGTAGTCTCTCCCCGATGTTATTCAATCTGTATATTGAGCAAGGAAACAAAAGAAAAATTCGGAGTAGGTATTAAAATCCATGGAGAAGAAATAAAAACTTTGAGGTTCGTCGATGACATCGTAATTCTGTCAGAGACAGCAAAGGACTTGGAAGAGCAGTTGAACGGAATGGATATTATCTTGAAAGGAGGATATAAGATGATCATCAACAAAAGCAAAACGAGGATAATGGAATGTAGTCGAATTAAGTTGGGTGATGTTGAGGGAATTAGATTAGGTAATGAGACACATAAAGTAGTAAAGAAATTTTGGTATTTGGGGAACAAAATAACTGATGATGGTCGAAGTAGAGAGGATATAAAATGTAGACTGGCAATGGCAAGGAAAGCGTTTCTGAAGAAGAGAAATTTGTTAACATCGAGTATAGATTTAATTGTCAGGAAGTCTTTTCTGAAAGTATTTGTATGGAGTGTAGCCATGTATGGAAGTGAAACATGGACGATAAATAGTTTGGACAAGAAGTGAATAGAAGCTTTCGAAATGTGGTGCTACAGAAGAATGCTGAAGATTAGATGGGTAGATCACATAACTAATGAGGAAGTATTGAATAGGATTGGGGAGAAGAGAAGTTTGTGTGGCACAACTTGACTAGAGGAGGGGATCGGTTGGTAGGACATGTTCTGAGGCATCAAGGGATCACCAATTTAGTATTGGAGGGCAGCGTAGAGGGTAAAACTCATAGAGGGAGACCAAGAGGTGACTACACTAAGCAGATTCAGAAGGATGCGGGTTGCAGTGGGTTCTGGGAGATGAAGAAGCTTGCACAGCATAGAGTAGCATGGAGAGCTGCATCTAACCAGTCTCAGGACTGAAGACCACAACAACAACATGCTTAGTGTTTTTCTATTTGATTGTTATATCCAGAAAGTTGATTTGGGTGTTCTCTTCTAGTTCCACTGTGAATTTTATGTATTTATGTAAGGTTCTTGATGCCAGTATGTAATTCTTCAATTTTTGTTTGTGGTTCATCTATTAAGCAGAAGATGTATTCCATATACCTGATCCAGTGTAACACGTTGTATTCTTTTACTGCTGTTTTTGTGATCGCTGGGCCAGTTATAACTGGTTCCTTATCTCGAGACATAGACAACCCGTCTCAGGCTATACACTGAGGTCCTTGTATCCGCATTCTTTATTCCCCAGGATCGACCGTAAATTGATCACTGTCACCTAGGTGATGCACCCAGTCAACTATGCAAGTGATATTTAACATTGACGTAATTCTAAAGTCGTCACATGTCACAAAAATGGTGGCAGGCCCCTCAACCTCTTCTCACCCTGCCCATTTCAAGCATGAGGAGGAAGCACCCTCTTTAGTCGCTGGTCTCGTATAACTGGGACACTTAAGTGTGAGGCGTTGTTATGGAGCTGGACTGCATAGGAAGAGCACGTGGCTATTTCTCAATAACAAATTATGTCACCTGAGTTCTATTTGTTGACAACAGTGTTACGTGACATCAGCAGTGACCATATCGAGACAGATCTGTGAGTACCCTCATTATACCATATTTTACGTATTTTTCACCTATTTCCCACAACTTTCCTGTTTTATAACCGGATGAATTCTGGAGCTGGGTAGCGTAGCCTGTGCCTTTTTTTTATAACTTTACATTACATGTTTCCCAAATTTTACCTATTGTCACCCTTTTCCGGATATATGTTACTTGAGATATATTTCTTTTATAACAGGTTAAGATTTCGTTCTTACAAACAGTAACAGAATCGTCACTGACACAGATACGAAAGTAATCTCAATCACCCATATTTTATGAATTTTACAGTGTTTTAGGCAGTTTTACATATTGTACCCAATGATGGGAGTTATGTGTTAACATGGTATCAACGTCGCCTCGCATCGAGACAAAACGTCACGTCGCATTATTTGTGTACATGTTGCCGATTTATTTGTCATTGCTGAAACACCACTCCACTACTAGTGTTGGACGTCATAGTGTTATGAATGAAATCATTCGTACAAATAGTCACGTCGTAGAACACCATACGCGCTACCGATTTCTAGCCAAAGATGCTTTATATAAGACAAATACCACACAGCAGTAGGTAAAGCACCACTACATTATAAGATTACCGGACGTCACAGTATAATTTTGATGCTTAGAACCAAAGTTTCTCTATGTATGCAGCACAGCGCTACAAAATACAACTCTAGAGACCTAAGAAACAAAAATGAATTTGCCCACAGTGGAAACCGTCCCTCAGACTCAGGTGTGTTGGTGTGTAGCCGAGGACGCCAATGTTTGCCGACTCACTGCACACTAACTGCCAAAAAAGTTTCGGTGTAGTCCCCTCCGGTTTGCCGCCAGATATTGATGCTACATCTGTTCTGGCGGATAGATCTCCTCCCCACGTTAATAACGGCAAGCAGAGCCCGACGCGTCGATGAAAATATGTAAGTCTGGCACACACCTAGATAAGGGAGAACGAGTCAAGTGAGATGCTGGTAGGGAAGCCACCCATCGTGCGATTGTGACCACGAGGACACGAATAAGTGAGCTCCGCTTGTTTTCCTGACATTACACCAGACCATCTCACCAGACGAGCTAGAGTGATTTGCACAATTTATGTGTAATCTTCTCCATCCTGGCGGCTGGCATAAATGGTGCTCAGTTCTTCAGTGAGCGGATATCCCGCCAGAGAAAAGCCTGTCGTAACTCACCGGCGTCTTTGATGACAATCGTTGCTAACAGGTGAAGCGCCAAGACCTGCCCTCCCCTCCCCTCCATCCTTTCTCTCTAGACCACCTAGGCTAACCAGTCGCAACTCACAGACTCTTACACTCTCACCAGAGGAAATCGACCTAAGTTTTTGTAAGTTTGTAGCACAATAAGGTTTGTAGCAGTAAGGTTGTACCAATATACGCTTCGTTGCAGTGAATCCCTTGTCGCTGTAACACACTCCTTATTAAGCCTAAGTAAGACTTCTCCAGGGCACCAGTAACGTACTGCTGGACTTGTTGCTGGTTGCATTAATCCAGATTCTAGTATTATGTGGACTGAAATTGGCCAAAGCTGTTTTACGTGAAAATAAGTACTGAGAACAGATATAGATAGTCAACATAATGTAAGATAAAATAGAACTTGTACAGTTACATACTTTCCTCTCTGTAGCTCTACATTTTGTTAGGGGCACTAGGTGTCTTACAGTACATGTGTCTTGAGAATAGAGATACCGAATGTGCATGATCCCTTAATAGGCAATAAGCACCCCAGACTCCGGATAAGCATTTAATAAAACATAATGGATTAGTGTCCCATTTGGAAGTGGAAGTGTTCGTGAGATAATTACTGCCCACTCCCATTAAACCGAAGTGATAGTGTCTCAGACTGTAAGTCAAACCTCGTATTTTGTCATAGCACGCCACGAAATCCCTAAACAATTTATGTACGTGATAAATAACTATTGATTCGCAGACCAAACATAGGTAAAACCATACTGTCATTACCGCTGTGTAATGGAATCGCAAAAGATCTGGAAGGACGATATTTTCACCACCCATAGCTGTGAGGGTATGAGAAAGCTAGTTTCACACACTTTATTCTGTAGCAAGTCACATGGGCAGGCGGAGTAACTCTGAATGACACCGTCAGATTGGTTGTAAGTAGCTTTGTTTCTTTGTGTAATCAACCTCCACGTTAAAACATCCCTGAGGTATTCTGTAGGATTCAGGTCAGGACTCTGTGTAGGCCAGTCAATTACAGGGATGTTATTGTCGTGTAACCACTCCACCACAGCGCGTGCATTTTAACAGGTGCTCCATCTTATTGAAAGATGCAGTCACCATCCCCGAATCGCTCTTCAACAGTGGGAATCAAGAAGGTGCTTAAAACATCAATTTAGGCCAGTGCTGTGATAGTGCCACACAAAACAACAAGGGTTGCAAGCCCCCTCCATAAAAAACATGACCACACCATAACACCACCGCCTCCGAATTTTAGTGATGGCGCTACACATGCTGGCAGAAGATGTAAACCGGACATTTGTCATACCTATACCATGCCATCGGATAGCCACATTGTGTACCGTGATTCGTTACTGCACACAACGTTTATCCACTGTTGAGTCGTCAAATGTTTACGCTGCTTGACGTTGCGAGCTGGCTGCTGTGACCCAGTGGTTCTAGGCGCTTCAGTCTGGAAGCGCGACCACTACGGTCTCAGGTTCGAATCCTGCCTCGGGCATGGGTGTCTGTGATGGTCTTTGGTTAGTTAGGTTTAAGTAGTTCTATGTTCTTGGGACTGATAACCTCAGATGTTAAGTCCCATAGTGCTCAGAGCCATTTGAACCATTTGGACACCAAGCGAGGTTTTTTTTGGCATTTACCGGTGCGATGTGTGGTTTCTGAGCAGCAGCTCGACCATGAAATCCAAGTTTCCTCACCTCCCATCTAACTTTCATAGTACTTGCAGTGGATCTTGATGTAGTTTTGAATTCCTTTGTGATAGTGTGCGTAGATGTCTGCCTTATTACACATTACGACCATCTTCAACTGTCGCCCGTCTCTGTCAGTCAACGGATGAGATCGGTTGTACGCTTTTATGCTGTACTTGTCCCTTCAGGTTTCCACTTCACTATCACATCGGAAACAATGGGCCTAGGGATGTTTCGGGAGTGTGGAAATTTCGCGTTCAGACGTATGACCATGTTCGAAGCCCGTGATTTCCATGAAATACCCCATTCTGCTCTCTCACCATGTCTAGTGGCTAATGAGGTCGCTTATACGGTGTACCGGGCAGTAGGTGGCAGTTCAATGCACCTAATATGAAGAACGTATGATTTTGGAGGTTTCTGGGATACTTTTGAACACATAGTGTAGGTATGCTCAACGTAATTATCTCCCTTACTCATCAGGAACCTGTAAATTCTTGCCTACTCCTGCCACAAAGACACTCCCTCCTGGGATGAATAGGTATTCCGTGAGTTCTCATATTTGATGTCACTAGACACTCACTTATTCTTAACACTATCAGAACAGCCACTAAGAAAGTAATGCGGCCCACACTGGTTTGTTTTCGACAGAAAGACACTCATCCATCCTACGCACAGTAGACGGTAGAGGTGTCAGCATCGCTGTTTGGTGGCTCATGTAATGGGTTCCCATGTTAAATAATTAGAACTACAATCAAACAGAGCATGGACTTTGATCCTATGGAACATAGCACTACCACCCAGTTTACACTATATAATACTCCGAGAAAAGCAAGTCTAGACCTTATATAAATCTGTATTTGTGCTTCTAAAACTATGTAGAACAAACACTGGAATACATTTTTGGCAGGCAATACGACTACTAAGAGCAACTGCTTTTTACTATTGATGAGGATACACTGTAGCAGCAGAATACCATCGGATATTGATTATTTTAGCTACGCTATCGATCACGCAAATTTTTAAATGTGATTGGACTCACATTATATTGTTTGCGCCGTGAGGTGCATACGCCATAGTTGTGAGTTGGGGTGTAGCGTCCAACAGCAACATGCACAGTGCTATGCAACACACTAAAAACGCATACTTAGCTGTGTCCTCAGAGCTCAAGCCCAGCGACGGGGTGGTTTGTAAACTAACTGAACCCTCGCAAGTGGACGGCTACAGATGTCGCAGGCAGACAGGCAAATACAGCTACCTGACCGACCCTGATTATTTAGCTGTGCGATGGACACGACCTCCCATACAGAGTCGTAGCGAGCAGTAGGAGAGCATTCGGGATTGTAAACATCTGAGGATCGCCAACCCTGATTCCCTCTCCCTCTTCCCCCCTCCCTCTCTCTCTCTCTCTCTCTCTCTCTCTCTCTCTCTCTCTCTCTCTCTCTCTTCGCTCGTTCTCGTCCATGGTACACGCATCCAAAGCAGTAAATCTCCCTCAACTGATACCAACAGATAGAACAATCGAAAAAAGTTCAATGTCCACTAAATGGGAATAAACATTACACATACACCAACAAATAACACAACAGCTTCCTCATCAATACAGAATTAGCGGGAGAGCGGCATTTTCGTCTTCTATCTCTAGAATGGTCCATCGTTCCACTAGTAAGACAAATGTTCTTTGGTTCCCTCTAGCTACTCCTTACAGGTACTATCGACCGATTACCCCATCTGTACAGTGATTATGTTTTTTTCTAATTACGAATGTTGGAACTTTAACAGAGGCAACTATTTATTTATAGCTCATAAAAAATAGATACGTGTTTTAAAGTATCACTGACGTTCAAAGTAGTCACCATCATTGTGTATAACCCGTTGGAAGCGATGTGTAAGTCGTAGGATACTCTTAGCAGTGTTTACAGTTTTAGCGGCTTGCCTGAAAAATCCCTAACAGTTCTGACCCATATGCTGTGAAGTGTTTCCTTTAGTTTAGAAATCTGGACAAAAGAACCACCTCATGCAGAGGTTATGTCATACCTCGATTTATAAAGACAGAATAGCTTCTTCTGACAGGGATACTTGTATGCCCTGTAGAAGCAAGACTGCTTCTGATGGTAACATGATCGCGTTTTTTTAACATTTGGCAGTTTGTAAGACGATTACGCCTCGCTTTCTAAGACACAGTGGTACCACTCTCAAGAAGAACTTACGAGACATTCCCAAAAATCGTTAATTTTCGTCCAGTATTACTTTGTATCGTCAGCAATCAGCTACTGACGACGTGTTATACTTAGTAGTAGGGGATGTATGGCAGGTTCACCATGAACATCAGGATTATGAAGTATGTGTTTGTGTTCCAACATGTGCAGAGGAGATGACTATGTCCAGTCATAAGGAAGGTATGTAACTGACGTCAAATATTGTGATAGCAAAGGAAAGAGTATGCCAAGTCACAAGAATGGTACAGACATTTCTATTTCCAGAGCCACAGCCGTCCACAGGGTGTATTTCCGATGCTTTGCTCATTGTTGAATGTCACTCAACTGAATCCGCAATGAATTGTAAGCATAGCTATCAGATATATATGTAACCGATTTCATAGGATGATTCTGTCTATGGGTGGCCTATGGAAGGAATGATTCACGTTTCCCGCTAATGGCAGGAGCCGTCCAAATAGAGAGTGTGGTTGCAGTGCAGGAATGTAGTTCAGTTAACAGTGTAGTCTTCCAGACAGCCGAATAGCGAACTAATATTTAGTATGTGTTGGACGGCTTTCTTGATCAAGTGGAAATTTGAGAAGATTCAATATGGATATGTGTTGGCGCTAGGCATTATTCCCTCCCGGGTAAATTGCTCTGCTGGCTGCTTCTTCGCATTTCACGTCTTTATTGAGTTGAGAGAAGATCCATGGTGGTGTGTGCATCTAGATCGTGGAAGACACGTTTACTGGTTCTCTAGATACGAGAAACACCTTATTTTACTTTGTAAATTGTAGGGGTGATTTGGAATCTGTTACATCACCGACATTAGTATTCATGAGTGAAAATAACAGTTTTTTCTGTTTTCTTTTTCGAGTTTCCATGTAAATGAATTCACAGACTCGCAGAACGGCGGATGCGTTCTCTACGATGCTGTGACTCTTGTCCAGTCCCTGCTGGGGTGTACTACAGACGTGAAACAAAAGTTTTTATTTCATGTCAAACTGCAGTCTTTTAGGACGACACTTTCCCCAGTACATGTGATGCATTATGACCCGTTCAGCACGTGTGCTAGTTTTTTTCGCGAGAATTTCGAAGTATAGTTATAAGTATGACGCATTTTTTTCTTCAGCTGTGATAGCGTGTATTGGTTTCAGTTATCAAGGCAGTAAGGTGATTTTTCTTGGCGTGTGTAGTGAATTCTGACGTCAAACAACGGAAGTTGCTGTATGCTTGCAGCTAATACACTTTTTTTTTAACTCCTCTCTGTTCAACACCAGCATCTAGTCAGTTGAACTTCTTTCCAAAGATCGTATTTTAAACCCGAGCCCATTCCCCCTAGCTTGTAGGTCTGGAGTACAATTTGAGTGTTACTGTCCCTTGTTTCGAGTGGTATAGCGAGATTTTATTCCCAGCAGGATAACACAAGTTGTATGGTATAGTCAGTTTTTGCGTTATATAGCGATTTTAAGCCGTCCTTGTAGAGCGCTGTGCATAAAGCTGTGTAATTAGGGCGGATCTTTGTGATTAATTACGTATTTATGACGAATAATTGTGACAGTTTCCCGAGAAAAATAAATAAAGTGCACTAATATGACCTTCCTCTCTCCCATCTGTACAGTTTCCATGTGTTTTGGGGGGTGCACATAAACTTTCCATCCAGCACAATCAGTGTCCGAGTCGCTGATAAGTTGCGTTTCTTTCGTGCACTGACTGTTTGTGCTGTGAATTATTTTCGGATGTTTAAGCATTGTGAGCGTGTTTGCATGCATTATTTCGGTGATCTTCGAGTAGTTGGTACGTCTGTATGGTGTGTACTGGATTATTTGGGAAATTTATCAGTTCTCTGCGTCTCTGTACATCAGTGCAATGCATTATTTATGAGTAGTTTCCATGTTTGTAATATGTATATTGTGACCCCAAGCACGTCAGCGTCAGTGTTTTGTATCAGTGTAGTAAATAAACTAGGTGAAATCCGTCGCTAAATAAATTGTTCCAAAATGCAATAAATTACAATTGTTTCTTTCTTCAGCAGACCAGAACAGGCTGATTCCATTTTCAGTCATTTTTCCTCCTTCAGACCGCCGGCAGGGTAAGTGTTTTGTATCAGCATAATAAATAAAGTAGATGAAATGTATGCCTTAAAAATGTTCAAAACATAAATAAAGTACACTCCTTCCTCTCTCCAGCAGCCCAGAACAGTCTGATTCCTTTTCCCATTAGTTTTCCCCTCCAGGCCGCCAGGGGGATAAGGAGACTGGGGCAGTTGTGCATCTCAGAAAAACACGTGACGTCATGATGATGATGTGCTCCTATGGACTGAACGCACGATCATGTGACCCATTGCTGCGCCCTCCAGCTATGAACTAGCGAACTAGGTTAGTTCTTTGGTATAGTGGATCGGAGGCAGCTGCGTCTTGTGTGGTGGGAGCTTATATGTAGGTTTTAGGTATGACAGACAATTCCAGCAGACTCAGATGTTTCCATGCATTGTGTAATGCATCTTTAATGCAAGGCATTTATTTGCAGGATCATATTCTTCCTCTTCATATGTTCAAGCACTATTGCTCGATTCCATTCTTCATGCTGTAAGCTGTCGATACACTCCTCACGAAATGAGTGCATGTAATACAACTATTAAGACTCCCCCCAACATCTCGCTAATTGAACACCGACAGCACTGATATCAGAGTCTCTTGTGGCGGTAACACGACACTAACGCTGTAGGTACATAATAAATTTAAGCAAATTTCAACAAATCTAACAAAATTTCAGAAAATTTATACAAATTTAAAGATATTTAAACAAATTACACTCGAATTTAATGGCATCATGAGCAGTCGGAGAAAATACTATGGTGTCAAGTATGAAATGGATGAGACTGCCTCATGCCTGTGGGACGCGAACGGACACCTGTGCATTGCTTAGCAGCTGACAGTTGAGTCGTCACTTCGTGGCTGCCACTGGTGCATCCAGACTCTGGCAGTGGCATAGCACGTCGACTGGCGGGATGTGTTTTTTTACTAGCGATCTTTTGTTTTAACTATATTCCATCGATTTAACTTATCAATAGGACGCTACAAATTTAAAAAAACTACCCCACACATGTGAAGAATATCGATTTTCTTAATTTGCATAAATTATTTGTATCAACGTGGTGTTAGTGGTACAAGAGTTAAGGGGATTGTGTGCGTGGTCGGGTGACATGGAGCAGAACATCAGGTTAAGTGCATAACAATAGGTTAATTTGCATAATTTTTATGTAAAACATAGTACAATAGTTTCAGGGGGTTCAAAAGCATGTGAAATTCGAAAAGTGTACCAGAAAATGGTGGGAGGACATAACTGATTACTTAATTTGATATCAAAGGTGGTACAATAGTTTAAGGAAATGAGGGTGACATGGAAAGCCACTAATCAGAACAGTAGATTAAGTGCCAACAAAGAGCCAAACATTAGGCTAAAACACCCAGAGTACAGTGTGGGAACATTAGATTATGCAATGTGTCTTCCCCATGTAGTTACTTCTTACAGCACCTACTTGCTTCCAAACATAAGAGCATGATGAGCAAGAGAAATCCAACCTACACAATCTGAACTCTTTTATATAAACAATATAGCCTTGAATTTTGTGTTATGCGATCCTTCCTCCCCACCAAATACTCTCTTGTACTGCCCAGCTCCATAGTAACCCTTTCCAGTGCCCCAGTTATTTAAGGTATGAAAGGAGTGCTCATTGGTCCTGCTAGCTCACTCATTTGTTACATAGTTTTATTCTTAATTTCTTTGCGTGTTTTTGGTACTTGCATTGCTTAATTCATAAATATCGGGCGTATTATAGTACTTGAGAGTTGTAGCATCGCGTTTTTAGTACCTGAATAGTGTAAAATCGCGTAGTCTCCTTCCGCCGCCAAGCAGTGTGTCAGCAGTGCGCAAGTAGTAGCATTACTGCATTTACTAGGCACTCTTGTATTTTAATAACCGTTTAAATTTTGTGTCGAATTGTTTGTGCTCTCTGTAGATTAATTCAGACGTTCTTTGCACAACAGTTTTTGGCATGGATAGACACTGGAACTGCTGTGTTCGGATGCAGACTGAGTTGGCATCTCTTCGTTCCCAGCTTCAGGCAGTGTTGGCTTCGGTCACACAGCTTGAGGCTGTTGCCAATGAGCATCACTGTGGGGGTCCGGATGAGGGTTTGTCGGGGACGGCCAGCTCGTCCCACGCATCCCCCGATCTGACTACGACTGTGGCTGCCCGGGATACTGCCCACATTGAGGCTTATCCCTCACCTGTGGTAGAGTGGGAGGACGTCTCGAGGAGTGGCAGGGGGCGAAAGACATTCCGGAGGGCTGAACGGAAGGCCTCTCCAGTTTGTCTGACGAACCGGTTTCGGGCTCTGTCTCCGGCTGATACTGATGTTCGGCCGGAGATATGTGCTTGTCCTGTTCCAGAGGTTGCCCCTGCCTGCAAGATCCGGGCAGTCGCAGAGGATGGGCTTACTGGTAGTTGGGAGCTTCAATGTCATGCGCGTTATGGGGCCCCTTAGGGATATGGCAGCAAGAGAGGGGAAGAAAACCAATGTGCACTCCGTGTGCATACCGGGGGGAGTCATTCCAGATGTGGAAAGGGTCCTTCCGGTTGCCATGAAGGGTACAGGGTGCACCCATCTGCAGGTGGTCGCTCATGTTGGCACCAATGATGTGTGTCGCTATGCATCGGAGGAAATCCTCTCTGGCTTCGTGCTTGTCCTGTTCCAGAGGTTGCCCCTGCCTGCAAGATCCGGGCAGTCGCAGAGGATGGGCTTACTGGTAGTTGGGAGCTTCAATGTCAGGCGCGTTATGGGGCCCCTTAGGGATATGGCAGCAAGAGAGGGGAAGAAAACCAATGTGCACTCCGTGTGCATACCGGGGGGAGTCATTCCAGATGTGGAAAGGGTCCTTCCGGTTGCCATGAAGGGTACAGGGTGCACCCATCTGCAGGTGGTCGCTCATGTCGGCACCAATGATGTGTGTCGCTATGCATCGGAGGAAATCCTCTCTGGCTTCCGGCGGCTATCTGATTTGGTGACGACTTCCAGTCTCGTTAGCGGGACGAAAGCAGAGCTCACCATCTGCTGCATCGTCGACAGGACTGACTGCGGACCTTTGGTACAGAGCCGAGTGGAGGGTCTGAATCAGAGGCTGAGACGGTTCTGCGACCGTGTGGGCTGCAGATTCCTCGACTTGCGCCATAGGGTGGTGGGGTTTCGGGTTCTTCTGGATAGGTCAGGAGTCCACTACACGCAGCAAGCGGCTACACGGGTAGCAGGGGCTGTGTGGCTTGGACTGGGCGGTTTTTTAGGTTAGATGGCCTCGGGCAAGTACAGAAAGGGCAACAGCTTCAAAGGGTGCGGGGCAAAGTCAGGACATGCGGGGACCAAGCAGCAATCTGTGTTGTAATTGTAAACTGTCGAAACTGCATTGGTAAAGTACCGGAACTTCAAGCGCTGATATAAAGCACCGAAGCTAAATCGTTATAGGTACCGAAAGCTGGCTGAAGCCAGAGATAAATTCAGCCGAAATTTTTACAAAGGCACAGACGGTGTTTAGAAAGGATAGATTGCATGCAACCGGTGGTGGCGTGTTTGTCGCTGTTAGTAGTAGATTATCCTGTAGTGATGTAGAAGTGGATTGTTCCTGCGAAATATTAAGGGTGGAGGTTACACTCAACACCCGAGCTAGGTTAATAATTGGCTCCTTTTACCAACCTCCCGACTCAGCAGCATTAGTGGCAGAACAGCTACGAGAAAATTTGGATTACATTTCACATACATTTTCTCAGCATATTATAGTCTTAGGTGGAGATTTCAATTTACCAGATATAGACTGGGATACTCAGATGTTTAGGACGGGTGGTAGGGACAAAGCATCGAGTGACATACTGAGAGTACTATCCGAAAATTACCTCGTGCAATTAAACAGAGAACCGACTCATGGAGATAACATCTTGGAGCTACTCATAACAAACAGACCTAAACTTTCCGACTCTGTAAGTGCAGAACAGGGAATCAGTGGTCATAAGGCCGTTGCAGCATCCCTGAATATGGAAGTTAATAGGAATATAAAAAAAAGGGAGGAAGGTTTATCTGTTTAACAAGAGTAACAGAAGGCAGATTTCAGACTACCTAACAGATCAAAACGAAAATTTCTGTTCCGACACTGACAATGTTGAGTGTTTATGGAAAAAGTTTAAGGCAATTGTAAAATGCATTTTAGACAGGTATGTGCCGAGTGAAACTGTGAGGGACGGGAAAAACCCACCGTGGTTCAACAACAAAGTTAGGAAACTACTGCGGAAGCAAAGAGAGCTTCACTCCAAGTTTAAACGCAGCCAAAACCTCTCAGACAAACAGAACCTAAACGATGTCAAAGTTAGCGTAAGGAGGGCTATGCGTGAAGCGTTCAGTGAATTCGAAAGTAAAATTCTATGTACCGACTTGACAGAAAATCCTAGGAAGTTCTGGTCTTGCGTTAATTCAGTAAGTGGCTCGAAACAGCATATCCAGACACTCCGGGATGATGATGGCATTGAAACAGAGGATGACACGCGTAAAGCTGAAATACTAAACACCTTTTTCCAAAGCTGTTTCACAGAGGAAGACCGCACTGCACTTCCTTCTCTAAATCCTCGCACAAATGAAAAAATGGCTGACATCGAAATAAGTGTCCAAGGAATAGAAAAGCAACTGAAGTCACTCAACAGAGTAAAGTCCACTGGACCTGACGGAATACCAATTCGATTCTACACAGAGTACGCGAAAGAACTTGCCCCCCTTCTAACAGCCGTGTACCGCAAGTCTCTAGAGGAACGGAAGGTTCCAAATGATTGGAAAAGAGCACAGGTAGTCCCAGTCTTTAAGAAGGGTCGTCGAGCAGATGCGCAAAACTATAGACCTATATCTCTGACGTCTGGTGTAGAATTTTAGAACATGTGTTTTGCTCCAGTATCGTGTCGTTTTTGGAAACCCAAAATCTACTCTGTAGGAATCAACATAGATTCCGGAAACAGCGATCGTGTGAGACCCATTTCGGTTTATTTCTTCATGAGACCCAGAAAATATTAGGTACAGGCTCCCAGGCAGATGCTATTTTCCTAGACTTCCGGAAGGCTTTAAATACAGTTCCGCACTGTCGCCTGATAAACAAAGTAAGAGCGTACGGAATATCAGACCAGCTGTGTGGCTGGATTGAAGAGTTTTTAGCAAACAGAACACAGCATGTTGTTATCAATGGAGAGACATCTACAGGCGGTAAAGTAACCTCTGGCGTGCCAAAGCGGAGTGTTATGGGACCATTGCTTTTCACAATATATATAAATGACCTAGTAGATAGTGTCGGAAGTTCCATGCGGCTTTTCGCGGATGATGCTGTAGTATACAGAGAAGTTGCACCATTAGAAAATTGTAGCGAAATGCAGGAAGATCTGCAGCGAATAGGCACTTGATGCAGGGAGTGGCAACTGACCCTTAACATAGACAAATGTAATGTATTGCGAATACATAGAAAGATGGATTGTTTATTGTATGATTATATGATAGCGGAACAAACACTTGTAGCAGTTACTTCTGTTAAATATCTGGGAGTATGCGTGCGGAACGATTTGAAATGGAATGACAATATAAAATTAATTGTTGGTAAGGCGGGTACCACGTTGAGATGCATTGGGAGAGTCCTTAGAAAATGTAGTCCATCAACAAAAGAGGTGGCTTACAAAACACTCGTTCGACCTGTACTTGAGTATTGCTCGTCAGTGTGGGGTTGACGGAGGAGATAGAGAAGATCCAAAGAAGAGCGGCGCGTTTCGTCACAGGGTTATTTAGCAACCGTGATAGCGTTACGGAGATGTTTAGCAAACTCAAGTGGCAGACTCTGCAAGAGAGGCGCTCTGCATTGCCTTGTAGCTTGCTCGCCAGGTTTCGAGAGGGTGCGTTTCTGGGTGAGGTATCGAATATACTGCTTCCCCCTACTTATACCTCCCGAGGAGATCACGAATGTAAAATTAGAGAGATTCGAGCGCGCACGGAGGCTGTCAGACAGTCGTTCTTCCCGCGAACCATACGCGACTGGAACAGAAAAGGGAGGTAATGACAGTGGCACGTAAAGTGCCCTCCGCCACACACCGTTGGGTGGCTTGCGGAGTATGAATGTAGATGTAGATGTAGGGAATGGGAGTGGAGGGAGAGATGGGTTGGCGCCATTTTCATGACACGTAGCAACTATAGAGTCACATCATGACCTTGAATATACCTCACACATCATGCTACTGCCAGTGTTTCCCCACGAGAGAGGGAGTAGGCGAACCAAGGAGCACAAGTGTATAAACAGACTTCAGATGTTTATACCTTATTTAGAGACCAGTAAACAGTTATGACTTATTTGGGGCCTCAACCTGCAAAGGTGCCCTACTCATGTGCAAAACTAAAACTAAACTCCTCCTTAACGGGCCATGGTAGCCCAACTGTACAGACCGACCGTCACGTCACTCTCAGCCCACATGCACCACCAGATACAAGAATGAAGGAGCATGTGGACAACACACCATTCTCCCAGCTGTATGTCAGTTTACGAGACTGGAGCTACTACTTCTCAGTCAAGTAGCTCCTCAGTTTGCCTCACAATGGCTGAGTGCACCCCACTTGCCACAGTGCTCAGCAAACTGGATGGCCATTCATCCCAGCGCATGCCCCGCCTCACTCCGATGACTTTGGCGATCTGACGGGAACCGGCAAGGCCGTTGGCACTCATGAGCACATAGCATAATAAACTGAACACTATTGTCACTTATCATAAAGAAACAAACACACAGCATTATGAATAACATGATTTCCATTCCCCCTGGTGCTCATTTGCATGACCATATCCTCTCATATATATATTACTCATCAATTCTCATGGGACGTTAAAGCTACGCGAGAGGTCCTGAAACGCATTGCACAAGAATTCAGAGAACTACTGTTGGTGTTTCAAGCTACACACAATCATCAGATGTTGTCCCTGTAAGAAGCCCCAAAAGTTTGGCATGTTCTCTGTGCCGTCTCCGAAAAAATAGAGCACCACCTGCCATCGAAGCCACGTTACTGCGTTCGTTTTGGTGCATGGATAGTATGTTCTATCCGGGAAGAACACTATCGCTGGTCCAATGTCTTGTCCGATACAAAGAAAAAAAGCGATCTTCTGTGTCATCAAGCTACCCACTTCTGCGTAGAGACTGCCTGTAATTCAGTGTTCATAATTGTCTAGATTTTGGCGCATAGGGCATAATGATCAAACAATCATATGAATCATATCGAGTCTGCATCGAGTCACAGGTATACCATTTACGTCAGGTACAACATTGTACCTGTTTGTGCCTCTGCGTCTAAGGAAAGATAGTGTACTGATCACTATACCACGTGCCAATTGATTTGTGGATACCTCCTCAGAATAAGGTTCCTAGGCCATCCTTGAGTTGCAGGTCTGGTTCCTGGCAGAGCTATCTGAATACAAATATGTTTGATATTAAAAAGACTGTGTTTAGGGTGACTGTTAAATGTGCTGGACAGCCACTGGTGGTATTTATTGTATTAAATTTCTAATCAGCCATCTACACAGTTTCAACATTCTGTTGAAACATAGCGTCACCACTCTTTCGTGAACATGTGCAACACCCGGTCAATTCATACCAAGACAGGGGCCTGGGAGTAGTATCTGTTTAAAAAGTAGACCTGCACTCATGAAGGAACCAAAGGATGCTAATATGAATTGCGCTATTATAGCCAACGTCGGCAGTACTTGTGCAAAGTGTAGAATCCGTAACCCCAGATAGGTGTTTACATGTGTGACCTGCTGGAGGATGTCTAAGGCCTGTGTGAAGTTCCTGTTGACACCTGTCTGGACTGCTTGTAGCAGAGTATTAGTTGTACAGTGCTGAGCGACAAATGCTGTTGGCAACAACAATTCCTAGGCATTCCAAGGTACCAACGAGCCATAAACGTGCTACATATTCTTGCAATAGCCTGACCCCAATACACATCAACAACCAACTTATCCGCATTTATATGATCGAGTGAGATAACGTGGCACAATTTTCATTGGAAGCGTTCTGATAATAGACTATGATATTTTAAAGTCGCAGTTCAGCAGCGTCAGTTGTCGTTAGTCCGGAATCTGGGTGCCACTTGAAGTTCTGTGTATCGCAATAATCAGCCCCTCCACAAAGCTGACGGTAAGGGCACGTCAGGAGACATTATTTCATGGCAGGTATCAGTCCATCGGGATGCTGTCGTACAGCTGGTAATCCTATAAAATTTCAAAGGGGAGGCATGTGGTCCCAGTGATTTATTCACTGCTATCCCGTCAATGGTCTTCATCCTAAGTAACCTACTCCACACACACCGATTATTAGGTAGGTATTCATAATGATGTGGCTGACCAGTGTACACTCCATCCAGACGACTATCGGAATGTCTCCTTACATGGGTGTATCCCGTATGTAGGCCATGGGCATGCTCCCACATGTCAAAATAATGCAGATTATGTGTCAACATTCGTAGTTCTGGGCACGGTGTGCATCGAGAAAAGTGATCTTTCGGTGCAAGTACAAAATTACAATCGCCGTCTAGGATAAAATAGTCGTGCTGTACTTGTAACAGCGAGGCAATTTCCTCTGTGAAACACATAGATATAATGAGCCGTACGTGAAGCACCGTCGCTGATAATCCTTTCAAGCCCCACCCCACAGCGAATGGTACAAGATACCTCATACACTGATGCCCTGATGCCTACAGTAAGAAGTTTTGTAATGCTGCTGCCAGTTTTGAAGGTACGTAATACTAAGGCTTGGTACCTGCACATGATGGGAAATTCGTCAATGTGCACTTCTTGTAGGCGGAGGATGTCGATGTCCGCCCTTTATAGCACAAATTTAAGTAAATACATCCTTTTCTGCGACTGAATGGCGTTGATGTCGAGAGACGCATGCCAATATGCTTGTCTTCGTTCCTATGTCTACATATGTACCGCACATGGAAACTTACGTTATTTGAATTTGTATTGGCACATTGTGTTCCTCTGTTGTGTCTGCCAGCGTGGGTTATAGTTCTAACTTAAAGGGGCGCCTACCCTGCCGGATTGCCTGTTGCTACCGTCAGCGGATCACTTTCACAGTCAACCCAGTCTACTTGGGACAAGTTTGCCGTCGGCGTCGTCTTGGCAGCCCCATGTCTCTGTGTCGTCTTTACTGACACCATAGATTGGTAATAGACTGATGGTAGCTCTGCATTATCGAGCACTTCAGGGCTATTCTACAGTCGTGTTCGGGATGTAAGGTCTCTGTCATATAGCGCGCTTCTTTCCCTTTGTTGATGGTCGCCCTTCGTATATAGCTTCTTTTAGTCACGTTGTGGCTTAGAGCTCTTCAATTCCCGAATCGCTGCAGCATATATTCAATGGTTAATCCACCTACCTACACTGGAGACCTAAACAAACTGCTACGCTTCGTAATATCGTGTAGGACCTCCGCGAGTATGCAGAAGTGCTGCAGCATGACGTGGAATAGGGTCGACTACTGTCTGAAGTGGTGCTGGAGGGAACTGACACCAGGAATCCTGCTGGACGGTCCATACATCCGTAAGAGGACGAGGAGGTAGAGATCTCTTCTGAACAGCACGTTGCAAGCCAGATATGCTCAGTAATGTTCATGTCTCGGGAGTTTGGTGGCCAGTGAAAGTGTTTAAACTCAGATGAGTGTCCCTGGAGCCACACACTAGTATTATGGACGTGTAGAGTGTCGCTTTGTCCTGCTGGAATTGACGAAGTCCGTCGGAGTGCACAATGGACGTGAATGGATGCAGGTGATCAGACAGAATGTTTACGTACCTGTCACCAATTAGAGTAGTACCTAGAAGTACCAGGGGACAAATATCACTCCAACTGCACACACCCCACACGGATACAGAGCCTCCGCCAGCTTGAACAGTCCCCTGCTGACATGGAGGGTACAGTGGTTCATGAGGTTGTCTCCATATTTGTACACGTCCATCCGCTCTATACTGAATCAGGCAATATGTTTCTAGTCATCAACAGCCCGAAGTCGATGTTGACGGGCCCAGGCGAGGCGTAAAGCATCTAAATACTGCGCCAAACACTTATATGAGCGTTGCCAACTGCAGGGCCACACTTTTCCGATGTCCAACTGATGCTTCGGTGATCATAAGGGCCGTTACTAAGCGGCTCACAGAATGGGGGCTGAGTTCACGACACCCTTTGCGCCGACCTCCATTGGCCTCTGTACACCAAAAAGATGCGTTATCAGTGGTGTCGCGCCACTCTGCCTGGAATCTCACTGACTGGAGTAGAACTGTCCTCAGTAAGGAGTCCTCCTTCTAAACAGGCGCCAATGACCAGCAAAGACTCGTCTAGAGCTCAGACGAACGTTGACGTACCATCGTACATGTCGCCCACCATGTGGCCCAACAAGCAGCAGTACGGCCGTTTTATTTCATAGCAGGACTCCTTTGGTTGTCACCCGCGCCATCCTTACAGCACAGCTGTAAGTCACCGTAATACTATCCCCCGTTTTGTTGCCCTCAATGGTCAGTCATCCTGGGATTACATTTCAGCAAAATAATGCCAGCCCTCACTCGGTCACAGTTTCTATTGTATGCCTTCGTGGTGCTTGCCAAAAACTATGATGGCGAGTAGTGTCGCTGGATCTCTCCCCTATTGACAACGTTTGGAGCATTATGGGCTGGGCAGTCCTATCAGATACTATTATGGCGGTCAAACGCGCCAACTGGACGGAATTTGGCACGATATCCCTCAGGAAGTCAGCTCTCTCAATCAGTGCCCTACAAATAAGTGCTTGCTTGCATAAGCGCCAGAGGTGGACCGACGCGTTGTTGTCTTGCCCAGTTACAGAGCCTCTTTCTCTTGAATAAACCTCGCAGTTTTTCTGAAACTGCAATCAGTTGTCTGCCTGCACATCACTTCTATAGATTTCCTTCCCATTTGCATTCCAAATTATCTTTCTTTTGCTTTATTTCTTCCTCCATTAGTAGGATAAATAACATGGGCAGGGGTCGATTACAAACATGTGTCACACTTCTTTCAGCCGATGCCTGTATTTCGTGTGCTTTCACTTTTACAAGTAAGGTCTGATTTCTCTCCAAGCTGTATACAACGTTTCGCTCCCTGTATTTTATGTAACCTCACAACAACATTTTGTAGTCAATACTGCCAAAATATTATTCCATTATTACACTAAAAACTTGAAATTAAGAGTACTCAACTTCTCAATGAAATGTTTGCTCTTTTTTTCTTCATGTTATAATTTTTACACCCTTTCTTCAATTTCCATTGACGAACATGGCGACTGCATGAGATGAGATGAGATGAAAACATGACCAAACGCCTTCTAGTATTTTCTGGAAGCTGAACACAGAATATGTACATTACTACTCTTTATCACTAGCCATTCGACCATGGAACTAATAGAAACAGTTTCAAAAATTAAGAAACGTTATTTATTTGTTGACCTAGTAAAGACTCAATGAAAGTCATTACTTTACGCTTTGGAATTACAAATTCCTTTACACCAATGAAATGTATTCGTATGACAACGACTTCTCGCACAGGAGAAGCGTCTTCGTCCTCCACCATCCCCCTCACATCGGCTGACCAATCTTCCTCTGGCATCAGTTCGTCAATCCACCATAGATCTGTATCTGAATAATCCATCTCGTCCGGGAAAACCTCGAAGAGGTCCAGCTCTTCTGCCAGGTCAGCCTCGATGTCCCGTACATAATCTTCGAAATCCAACTCCAGCAAGTCCATTTCCGATCGCCATCTAAAAAAACGAAGACAAAATGCATTTGTTTTTGGAGATCTTGAGTGGATAGCTATCCTAAAATATATTATCCTTAAACAGTGTCATTCTTCTGTGAAGAGATTTTTCAAACTTATAAAAATTTATGACTATGCCATGGTACGTCTTTCAAGGAGTACGTATAACACACCAACTTATCAAAAGCATTATCAGCACCAAGTTAACTTATTTCTAAAATACATTATCTGATGACCTCACACTAAGCGTTTGCAGACTACAAGTACACTCCTGGAAATGGAAAAAAGAACACATTGACACCGGTGTGTCAGACCCACCATACTTGCTCCGGACACTGCGAGAGGGCTGTACAAGCAATGATCACACGCACGGCACAGCGGACACACCAGGAACCGCGGTGTTGGCCGTCGAATGGCGCTAGCTGCGCAGCATTTGTGCACCGCCGCCGTCAGTGTCAGCCAGTTTGCCGTGGCATACGGAGCTCCATCGCAGTCTTTAACACTGGTAGCATGCCGCGACAGCGTGGACGTGAACCGTATGTGCAGTTGACGGACTTTGAGCGAGGGCGTATAGTGGGCATGCGGGAGGCCGGGTGGACGTACCGCCGAATTGCTCAACACGTGGGGCGTGAGGTCTCCACAGTACATCGATGTTGTCGACAGTGGTCGGCGGAAGGTGCACGTGCTCGTCGACCTGGGACCGGACCGTAGCGACGCACGGATGCACGCCAAGACCGTAGGATCCTACGCAGTGCCGTAGGGGACCGCACCGCCACTTCCCAGCAAATTAGGGACACTGTTGCTCCTGGGGTATCGGCGAGGACCATTCGCAACCGTCTCCATGAAGCTGGGCTACAGTCCCGCACACCGTTAGGCCGTCTTCCGCTCACGACCCAACATCGTGCAGCCCGCCTCCAGTGGTGTCGCGACAGGCGTGAATGGAGGGACGAATGGAGACGTGTCGCCTGAGCGATGAGAGTCGCTTCTGCCTTGATGCCAATGATGGTCGTATGCGTGTTTGGCGCCGTGCAGGTAAGCGCCACAATCAGGACTGCATACGACCGAGGCACACAGGGCCAACACCCGGCATCATGGTGTGGGGAGCGATCTCCTACACTGGCCGTACACCTCTGGTGATCGTCGTGGGGACACTGAATAGTGCACGGTACATCCAAACCGTCATCGAACCCATCGTTCTACCATTCCTAGACCTGCAAGGGAACTTGCTGTTCCAACAGGACAATTCACGTCCGCATGTATCCCGTGTCACCCAACGTGCTCTAGAAGGTGTAAGTCAACTACCCTGGCCAGTAAGATCTCCGGACCTGTCCCCCATTGAGCATGTTTGGGACTGGATGAAGCGTCGTCTCACGCGGTCTGCACGTCCAGCACGAACGCTGGTCCAACTGAGGCGCCAGGTGGAAATGGCATGGCAAGCCGTTCCACAGGACTACATCCAGCATCTCTACAATCGTCTCCATGGGAGAATAGCACCCTGCATTGCTGTGAAAGGCGGATATACACTGTACTAGTGCCGACATTGTGCATGCTCTGTTGCCTGTGTCTATGTGCCTGTGGTTCTGTCAGTGTGATCATGTGATGTATCTGACCCCAGGAATGTGTCAATAAAGTTTCCCCTTCCTGGGACAATGAATTCACGGTGTTCTTATTTCAATTTCCAGGAGTGTATATGGTACGACACACAGGAATACTACAACATACCGCATGTGTGAAATTGTCATGTAATACTTACTTTGCCACAAGCGACATTGAACATATGTTAAAACGATGCTTCAACACAAATTACGTAACTAAAGTGCTTAGCTACATGTGTATAGTGACACAACCGGCATATCTCGTGGACTGCATGTTAATACCCTATACGACCGTGCTCCCCACATTGATCATTACATGACGTATGCTAAGGGGACTGAAATCGGTCGTGTTTTTATTTGCTATCATCACCAAGAAGACAGATATTGCCGCGGGTCACACCACAATGTCAGAGTCAGTTACGGACTGCTTCTACATCAGTCACGTCACCAGTGAGACGACCAGTCCCACCCTCCCTCTACCTCTGGGCTGTGTCCACCCTCAGCACTGTGTTTGGCGACCTTATCTGTACCTCCCCTCTTTGCAAGCACTGACGAGCTATCGTAAACCATTATATGTAACATATATAACTAAAAACCTTATCTGCTATTAATCATAAAGACTTGGTACTTACATTTCAGTAGAGAGTATGAGCTGCCACACAAGCCTGAAATAGAAAACAGAAGAACATGCACTTTAATTACGATTTACAAAGGGTAAGTAGTTACATTTACTAACAATAAGCAATACTAAAAGCTCAAAGGAACAAAAGGTCTCTCGAAACATGTGTTTCGGAGTGAAACTTTGTAAGAACTTCGAGACGCGGGAGCACTTGTTGCCTTAATGCCTCGTCAGTCACACGACAGCTCGCCTGCGATAAAAAAGCGCGACTGACGAAGCGATTCCGGCCTACAGCGTTTAGAGTGACGAGTGTGCGAGGATGTGAGAGCCGGCGGCGACTTACCAGCACAGAATCGCGAATGCGACGCTGTCGAGCGCTGTGATAAGCAAGAGAACAAGCATGTTGTCTGTCTGCTTAGCACCAAATTATTGTTTCCGCGGTTACCCCGGCTGTAGCTCCATTGTCGACACAGGAGACAAGGGAGTCTCACTACTCACGAATGCCGCGTGTAAAAAACTGCTCAGTGAATCACTATTTCTATTCATATATTTATTTCGCCGCTGCGTGATAACAAAACATATTTAATGATTGTTGCACTGACCGAAAGAGTTTACATTCCAGCATTATAATAGTTTAAAGGTTGTTCTTCATATATCTGTAAGCGCGCAATAAGTAAACGTGAAAATGCCGAGACTTGATTTAAAAACGTTGGTTTTATAGAAACTACGCAGATGTACCGAGGTTCCTTTTTTGCTTGTCTTTTGGTATCCACCCAGCGCGTTCCAAAAAAGGTAGAATAACGTGCTCCTCTGTGCCTGCCTACCATAGCATTTTCGTAATAGACGTGGGTAGACAAATTCCTGCAGTGTCTAAAAATGTATACCAAATTCATCTGTTCTGGTTGTGACGCTTTGGAGCTGGACAACATAGGGTTAGGTTGCATCCCGTGTCGGCTTGTTAATTAGAAATATGTTACTTTTACAACTGTTTAATATTCCGTCCTTATAACCATTAGCAGAAGCCTCAATGAAACAGATGCGTAAGTAATCTCCTTCACGTACATTTTATAATTTTTTTCCGAATTTTAGGCAGTTTTACACATTGTAGCAAATGATGTGAGTCATGTGTCAACATGGTGTCAACATCGCCTCTCATCGGACAAAATGTCACATCACATACGTCACGTCACGTCATCACATCACATCACAATAGCGCACTGTGTTATGGCACGGTGTGGTGCGTTGCTTAGAAGTTTTGAATTAGTCATTCGAGAACAGTGCAGCATGTTGCCGATTTATTTATCATTGCTAAGACACCGCTCCATTACTAGTGTTGGGCGTCATCGTGTTAGAAATGAAAACATTCGTACAAATAGTGACGTCATAGAGAATTCTACACGCAGTATCGATTTATAGCCAGAGTTGCTGTATATAAGACAAATACCACTACCTTACTAGATTATGGGACGTAACATTAGAATTTTGATGCTTAGAGCTAAAGTTCCTATATGTGTGTAACACAACGCTACAAAATCCAACTCTAGAGACATGAGAAACGAAAATGAATTTGCCCACGGGGGAATTCATCCCTCAGACTCGGTTGTGTTGGCATGTAGCCGAGAACGCTGATTTTTGCGTTCACACCAGCTGCCAAAAAGATTTCGGTATAGTCCTCTCAGGTCAGGCGCCAGACGTTTGTGCTACCCCAGTTCTGGCAGAGAGATCTTCTCGCCAAGTTAATAACGGCAAACAGATCCCGACGCGTCGATGAATATATGTAAGTCTGGCACACTCCTAGATAACGGACAACTAGCCTGAGCATTCGCGTATCGAACAAGTCAAGCGAGATCCTGGTAAGTTATGGTACTCATCGTGCGATTGTGACCTCCAGTTAGCGAATAACAGAGCTCCACATGTTTTCCTGACATTATAACAGGCAATCTCAACAGGCGTGACAGAGAGGTTTGCACAGTGTATGTCTAATCTTTTCCACTCTTGCGGCTGGCACAGAAGGTGCTCACTGGTTCAGTGAGAGGGTATCCCGCCACAGAAAAGCGTGTCGTAACTCGCCGGGAGACAAACGTTGTCAACAGTTGAAACACCAAGCACTGCCCTCGCCCCCCCCTCCCCCCCCAAACTTCCTCTTTGGACCACCTAGGAGAATCAGTCGCAACTCGCAGTCTCTTAAACGAACGCCAGAGAAAATCTACCTGTAGCGGTATAAAGCACCAACATAATAGTGCTGGACTCTTCGCTGGTAAGATAAATCCACATGCTAGTATTATGTGAACTCAAATTGGCCAAAGCGCTTTCTCGTGAAAAACAGTACTGAGGAAAGATCGTTCAAATGGCTCTGAGCACTATGGGACTTATCATCTAAGGTCATCAGTCCCTTAGAACTTCGAACTACTTATACCTAACTAACCTAAGGACATCACACACATCTATCTCCGAGGCAGGATTCGAACCTGCGACCGTAACAGTCGCGCGGTTCCGGACTGAACCGCCTAGAACCGAAACTCAGGAAAGATATAGATAGTCAGCGAGACGTAAAGGTAAATAGAACTTGTACGGTTAGATGCTCTCCTCCCTGTAGCTCTGCGTTTTGTTAGTGGCACTAGGTGCCTTACTGTGTGTGCGTCTTGGCAAGAGAGATACCGAATTCACATGATCCCCTTACAAGCAATAAGCAGCCCAGAGTCCGGATAAACATTTAATAAAACATTGAAAATCTGTGTCTAATTTGGAAGTAGAAGTATTGTTGAGACAATAAAAGCCCACATCCATTAACCCAAAATAATAAGTGTCTGTAACTGTAAGTCAAAACTCTCATTTTGCCATAACACGCCACGTAACTCCTATAAAACGTATGTACGTGATAGATAACCATTGATTCGGAGACCCTCGTAGGTTATACCATATTGCCATCTGCGTTATGCAGTGGTATCGTACAAGATCTGGAAGAGTGATGTTTCCACCAGCCATAGCTGTGAGAGCGTAAGAAATCTAGCTTCACATTCTTAATTCTGTAGGAAGTAACATGGGCAGGTTAGATGGTTTCAGTCATCCGGCGGGGAAATTCTGAATTACAGCGTCATATTTAGAGTAAGTAGCTTTGTTTCTTTGTGTAATCGAATATCACATTTAAACTATAGGCATACAGCGAATAACTTTGTACAACATCATAGATCATGACTGTCTTTCTTCCAAATACAGTTTCGAGGTATTCATTCTGTCACTGGCGAATAATCTGTTACAGCGAGTCTTTAACAACACGTAAATATCCACAAAAATAAAGCACTCGTATACTTGAATTTTAGGGGTCATGAAAGGCGTTGTAATCAATGCCATCTGAGCTAGTATATCTTCCTCAATAGACAACTTGTAGGATGATCTTAGGATTGCTTATAAGATAATTTTAATACACTATGTCATCTAATGTATTCGGACACTTGGCTGAAAATGATTTATTTGAGGATACCTCCTCAGAATGGGTTTGCTAGGCTGTCCCATAGTTAGTATCTGATAGGCGTCTGGTCTAGTTCCTGGCAGAGCTATGTGAATACAGCTATGTTTGATATGAAAAAGAATGTGTATAGGGTGAAGTGCCTGTTAAATGTGCTGAACAGCCACTGTTGGTAATTCTTCTATTAAATTTCTAATCAATCATATCTCATGTCATCTCCACAGTTTTAACATTGTGCTGATGCATAGCACCACCTCTCTTTCATGAACATGTACAAGAACCGGTCAACTAATACCAAGACATGAGCCTGGGGTTTGTATCTGACTAAAAAGTAGATCTGCAACTCATGAAGGCACCAAATGATGCCCATAAAGATTGCTCTACTACCGCCAACGTCGGGAGTACTTGGGTGGAATCTGTAAGTCTGGGTAGGTGTTTACATATGTGGCCTGCTGGACGATGTCTAAGGCCCATGTCAGCTTCCTGTTGACACCTGTCTAGACTGCTTGTAGCAGTCTCATAGAGTTGTAACTGCTGCGTGCAATATGCTATTCGTAACAATAATTCCTAGGCATTCCAAATTACCAATGAGCCATAAACGTGCTACATATTCTTCCAATTACATGACACTGATAAACATTAACAACCAACTTGTCCACATTCATGTACCAATGTCAACAACACGAGCTCAGCAACTATGACTGAAATGGGCATTTGACCATCGGCACTGGAAGGTGGCGCAGTGACGGAGCATTGTATGGTCTGATGAATCCCGATACCTCTGTCACCACGCCGATGCTAGGACAAGAATGCTTTGTCCCCCAGGTCAGCAGTTCCTTGACACCTGTACTGCAGTATGGAGACAAGCTGGTGGCAGTTCTATTAAAGTCTCGCGAACATTCACGTCCAAACTTGTGGTTCCTGAAGAGGGGCAGCAGCCTTTTCAGTCGTTGCAGGGGCAACAGTCTGGATGTTGACTGATCTGGCCTTGTAACAATAACCAAAACGGCCTTGCTGTGCTGGTACTGCTAACGGCTGAAAGCAAGGGGAAACTACAGCTGCAATTTTTCCCGAGGGCATGCAGCTTTACTGTATGATTAAATGATGATGGCATCCTCTTGGGTAAAATATTCTGGAGGTAAAATAGTCCCCCATTTGGATCTCCGGGCAGGGACTACTCAAGAGGAGAAAGGAAACTGGCGTTCTACGGACTGGAGTGTGGAATGTCAGATCACTTAATCGGGCACGTAGGTTAGAAAATTTAAAATGGGAAATGGATAGGTTAAAGTTAGATATCGTGGGAATCAGTGAAGTTCGGTGGCAGGAGGAACAAGACTTCGGGTCAGCTGACTACAGGGTTATAAACACAAAATCAAATAGGGGTAATGCAGGAGTAGGTTTAATAATGAATAGAAAAACAGGAATGCGGGTAAGCTACTACAAACAGCATAGTCAATGCATCATTGTGGCCAAGATAGATACAAAGCCCACACCTACTACAGTAGTACAAGTTTATATGCCAACTAGCTCTGCAGATGACGAAGAAATTGAAGAAATGTATGACGAAATAAAAGAAATTATTCCGATGGTGAAGGGTGATGATAATCTAATAGTCATGGGTGACTGGAATTCGATAGTAGGAAAGGCGGAGAAGGAAACGTAGTAGGTGAATATGGATTGGGGAAAAGAAATGAAAGAGGAAGCCGCCTGGTAGAATTTTGCACAGAGCACAACTTAATCATAGCTAACACTTGGTTCAAGAATCATAAAAGAAGGCTGTATGCATGGAAGAAGCCTGGAGATACTGACAGGTTTTAGACAGATTATATAATGGTAAGACAGAGATTTAGGAACCAGGTTTCAAATTGTAAGACATTTCCAGGGGCAGATGTGGCCTATGACCACAATCTATTGGTTATGACCTGTACATTAAAACTGAAGAAACTGCAAAAAGGTGGGAATTTAAGGAGATGGGACCTGGATAAACTGAAAGAACCAGAGGTTGTACAGAGTTTCAGGGAGAGCATAAGGGAACAATTGACTGGAATGGGGGAAATAAATACAGTAGAAAGAATGGGTAGCTTTGAGGGATGAAGTAGTGAAGGCAGCAGAGGATCAAGTAGGTAAAAATACGAGGGCTAGCAGAAATCCTTGGGTAACAGAAGAAATACTGAATTTAATTGATGAAAGGAGAAAGTATAAAAATGCAGTAAATGAAGCAGGCAAAAAAGAATACAAACGTCTCAAAAATGAGATCGACAGGAAGTGCAAAATGGCTAACCAGAGATGTCTAGAGGACAAATGTAAGGATGTAGAGGCTTATCTCACTAGGAGTAAGATAGATACTGCTAACAGGAAAATTAAAGAGACCTTTGGAGATAAGAGATCCACTTGTATGAACATCAAGAACTCAGATGGAAACCCAGTTCTAAGTAAAGAAGGGAAAGCAGAAAGGTGGAAGGAGTATATAGAGGGACTATACAAGAGCGATGTACTTGAGGACAATATTATGGAAATGGAAGAGGATGTAGGTGAAGATGAAATGGGAGATACAATACTGCGTGAAGAGTTTGACAGAGCACTGAAAGACCTGAGTCGAAACAAGGCCCCGGGAGTAGACAACATTCCATTGGAACTACTGACAGCCTTGGGAGGGCCAGTCCTGAAAAAACTCTACCATCTGGTGAGCAAGATGTATGAGACAGGCGAAATTCCCTCAGACTTCCAGAAGAATATAATAATTCCAATCCCAAAGAAAACAGGTGTTGACAGATGTGAAAATTACCGAACTACCAGTTTAATAAGTCACAGCTGCAAAATACTAACACGAATTCTTTACAGACGAATGGAAAAAATAATAGAAGCTGACCTCGGGGAAGATCAGTTTGGATTCCGTAGAAATGTTGGAATACGTGTGGCAATACTGACCCTACAACTTATCTTAGAAGCTAGATTAAGGAAGGGCAAACCTGCGTTTATAGCATTTGTAGACTTAGAGAAAGCTTTTGACAATGTTGACTGGAATACTCTCCTTCAAATTCTAAAGGTGGCAGGAGTAAAATACAGGGAGCAAAACGCTATTTATAATTTGTACAGAAACTAGATGGCAGTTATAAGAGTCGAGATACATGAAAGGGAAGCAGTGGTTGGGAAGGGAGTGAGACAGGGTTGTAGCCTCTCCCCAATGTTATTCAATCTGTATATTGAGTAAGCATTGAAGGAAAGAAAAGAAAAATTCGGAGTAGGTATTAAAATACAGGGAGAAGAAATCAAAACTTTGAGGTTTGCCGATGACATCGTAATTCTGTCAGAGGCAGTAAAGGACTTGGAAGAGCAGTTGAATGGAATGGACAGTGTCTTGAAAGGAGGGTATAAAATGAACATCAACAAAAGGAAACCGAGGATAATGGAATGTAGTCGAATTACGTCGGGTGATGCTGAGGATTAGATTAGGAAATGAGACACTTAAAGTAGTAAAGGAGTTTTGCTGTTTGGGGAGCAAAATAAATGATGATGGTAGAAGTAGAGAATATATGAACTGTTGACTGGCAATGGCAAGGAAAGCGTTTCTGAAGAAGGGAAATTTGTTAACATCGAGTATAGATTTAAGTGTCAGGAAGTCATTTCTGAAAGTATTTGTATGGAGTGTAGCCATGTATGGAAGTGAAACATGGACGATAAATAGTATGGACAAGAAAAGAATAGAAACTTTCGAAATAAGGTGCTACAGAAGAATACTGAAGATTGGATGGGTAGATCACATACCTAATGACGAGATATTGAACAGAATTGGAGAGAAGAGCAGTTTGTGGCACAACTTAACTAGAGGAGGGGATCGGTTGGTAGGACATGTTCTGAGGCAACAAGGGATCACCAATTTCGCATTGGAGGGGTAGTATGGAGGGCATGTTAGTGACCGACAACGGAGGGTGACAGTATGTCCTTCCTGTCTATGTCCCCAGGCTATGTTAGTGACGGATAACAGAGGGTGGCAGAATGTCCTTCCTGTAACCACCCCAAACCACCCCCGTGGCTATGTTAGTGACAGATAACAGAGGGTGGAAGTATGCCATTCCTGTCTATGTCCCCTGGCTATGTTAGTGACGGATAACAGGGGGTTCACAGTGTGAACTTCCTGTAAGCACCCAAAACCCACCCACCCAGCTATGTTAGTGACTGATACTGTATGTCTTTCCTGTAACCACTACAAACCCACCCTGGCTATGTTAATAACTGATAACGGAGGGTGGCAATATGTCCTTCCTGTAACCACCACAACCCGCCCCCCCCCCCCCTCCGGCTATGTTCATGATGGATAACAGACGGTGGCAGTAAGTCCTTTCTGTCTATGTCCCCTGGCTATGTTAATGACAGATAACGGAGGGTGGCAGTATGTCCTTCCTGTAACCACCACAACCATCTCCACCAACTGGCTATGTTAGTGACAGATAAAATAGGGTTGCAGAATGCCCTCCTTGTCTATGTCCACTGGTTTTTTAATGACCAATAGTGGTGGGTACCAGTATGTCCTTCCTGTAACCACCTTAAGTGGCAGTATGTCTTTCCTGTCTATGTCCCCTATCTATGTTAGTGATGGATAATGGGAAGTGTCAGTATGTCTCTCTTGTCTATGTCCCCTGGTTATGTTAGAGATGGATAACGGAGAGTGGCAGTATACCCTTTCTGTCACCATCATAAACTGTTAACCAACACATTTATTTCCACACTGTCTTCGGCTTCAGATATGCCTGAAGCCAGAACTGAAAGGAAAACATTTGGTGTCATTGGTTCCCCGACCCTGTGCTTTGCGGCCTGTTACATCAACGTGGTTTTGCTGAAGACAAATATTTGGGGCATGACTATACCAACCATCAATGAAAGCTTTAATAGTGATCGAGCCTCTGCTGAACTTCTTCAATAAGAACAGTCCCTTTCACATATTATCCAGGCTTATGACTGGCTAACACAGAGGCATGCTCAATACTTTTGTTTTTTCTTTTTTTTTTTTGCCTTCAAGTTTGTTCCTTTCTTCAAGACTACTGTAGAAAATCATTATCATTTCAATTGGGCCACTACCTAACTTCAGCATGGCGTTGACATTGAGACCATGTATTTGGCTATGTTAGTGACTGATAACGGAGGGTGGCAGTATGTCCTTCCTGGCTATGTCCCCTAGCGGTGTTAGTGAGGGATAATGGAGGATGGCAGTCTGTAACCATCACAACTACCCCACCCTCCCTGGCTATGTTAGTGACGGATAACGGAGGGTGGCAGTATGTCCTTGCCGTCTATATCCCTTGGCTATGTTAGTGACGGATAACAGAGGGTGGCAATATGTCCTTCTTTTAACCACCACAACCTACCACACCCCCTTCACAACTATGTTAGTGTCGGATAACGGTGGGTGGCACTACATCCGTCATGTCACCACCACAAACTGTTAACCAAAACATTTATTTCCACCCTGTCTTCACCTTCAGATATGCCTGGGGCAGGAAATTTTAGAAAAACTTTAGGTGTCGTTGGTTCCCCAACCCTGGGCTTTGCGACCTGTTATGGCAACGTGGTATTGCTGAGGACAAATATTTTAGCCATGACTATACGAACCGTCATTGAAAGCTGTAATTGTGCCCGAGCCTCTGCTGAACTTCCCGAATAAGAACAACCCCTTTCACATATTATCCAGGCATAGGACTGGCTAAAACTGAGGCATGCTCAATATTTTTTCTTTGTTTTCATTTACCTTCATGTTTGTTACTTTCTTCAACATTACTGGAGAAAACCATTATCATTTCAAATGGGCCATTGTCTAATTTCAGCATCGCGTCAGCCTTGAGACTATGTATTTGGCTATGTTAGTGACGGATGATGTAGGATGGAAGTATGTCCTTCCTGTCTATGTCCACTGGCTATATATGTGACCAATAATGGAGGATTACAGTATGTCTTTCCTGTACCACCACAGATCCCACCGTCCTGCCCTGGCTATGGTAGTGATCGATAATGGAGTGTGGCAGTATGTCCTTCCTGTATATATCCCCTGGTTATGTTAGTGATGGATAACGGAGGGTGGCAGTATGTACTTCCTCTCTTTGTCCGCAGGCTATGTTAGTGACGGATAGCGGAGGGTGGCAGTATGTCCTTCCTGTAACCACCACAACCCCTCCTCCCCCTTGCTATGTTAGTGACAGATAATGGAGGGTGGCATTATGCCCTTCCTGCCTATGTCCGGAGGCTATGTTAGTGACGGAAAACTGAGGGTGGCAGTATGTCCTTACTGTCACCACCACAAACTGTTATCCAACACATTTATTTTCACTTTATCTTCAGCTTGAGATATGTTTGGAGCTGGTACTGATAGGAAACCATTCGGTGTCATTGGTTCCCCGACCCTGGGTTTTGCGACCTGTTACGTCAATGTCGTTTTGCTGCTGAGCTTCTTCAATAAGAACAGTCCCTTTCACATATTGTCCAGGCTTAGGACTGGCTAACACAGAGGCATGCTCAATATTTTATGTTTGTTTTCTTTTTACATTCATGTTTCTTCCTTTCTTCAACATTACAGCAGAAAGTCATTATCATTTCAATTTGGCCATTGTCTAACTACAGCATGGCGTCGGCCTTGAGACTATGTATTTGGCTATGTTAGTGACTTATAACGGAGGGTGGCAGTATGTCCTTCCACGAACCACCGCAATCCCCCCCCCCCCCCCCCCCCCCCGGCCAAGGATATGTTAATGACAGACAACAGATTGTGGCAGTATGTCCTCACTGTAACCACCACATACCACACCCCTGGCCACATTAGTGACCGATAAAAGAGGGTGGCAGTATGTCCTTCCTGACTATGTCCATTGCTGTGTTAGTGACAGATAACTGAGGGTGGCAGTATGTCCTTCCTGTCACCACCACAAACTGTTAACCAACACATTTATTTTCACACTGACTTCAGCTTCAGATATGCCTTCAGCCAGAACTGACAGGAAACCATTCGGTGTCATTGGTTCCCCAAACCTGTGCTTTCCGGCCTGTTACATCAACGTAGTTTTGCTGAAGACAAATATTTTAGGCGTGACTATACCAAACGTCAATGAAAGCTTTAATAGTGATCGAGCCTCTGCTGAACTTCTTCAATAAGAAGAGTCCCTTTCACATATTATCCAGGCTTACGAATGGCTAACACAGAGGCATGCTCAATACTTTTGTTTGTTCTTTTTTTTTACCTTCAAGTAGGTTCCTTTCTTCAAGATTAATGTAGAAAATCATTATCATTTCAATTGGGCCACTACCTAACTTCAGCATGGCATTGACCTTGAGACTATGTATTTGGCAATGTTAGTGACTGATAACGGAGGGTGGCAGTATGTCCTTGCTGTCTATATCCCCTGGCTATGTTAGTGACAGATAACGGAGGGTGGTAGTAAGTCCTAACTGTCACCACCACAAAATGTTAACCAACACATTTATTTCCACGCTGTCTTCAGCTTCAGATATGCTTGGAGCCGGAACTTATAGGAAAACTTTCGGTGTCGTTGGCTCCCCGACCCTGGGCTTTGCGACCTGATACATCAACGTGGTGTTGCTGAGGCCAACAATTTCAGCCATGACTGTACTAACCGAAAATGAAAGCTGTAATACTGCTCGACCCTCTGCTGACCCTTTTCTATAAGAACAGTCCCTTTCACATTTTATCCAGGCTTAGGACTGGCTAACGCAGATTCATTCTCAATTTTGTGTTTGTTTTTTCTATCTTCACGTTTGTTCCTTTCTTCAACATTACTGGAGAAAACAATTATAATTTCAAATGGGCCCTTGTCTGACTTCAGTGTGGCGTCGGCCTTGAGACTATGTATTTGGCTTTGTTAGTGATGGATAACGGAGGGTGGCAGTATGTCCTTCCTGTCTATGTCCCCTGGCAATGTTAGTGATGGATAACAGAGGGTGGCAGTATGTCCTTCTTGTAACCACCACAAGCCCCCCCCCCCCCCCCCCCCACCCACTATGTTAGTGACGAATAACGGAGGGTGGCAGTAGATTGTTCCTGTCACCACCACAAACTGTTAACCAACACACTTATTTCCACGGTGTCTTCAGCTTCAGATATACCAGGAGCCGGAACTGATAGGAAACCATCTGTGTCGTTGGCTCCCCGACCCTGGGTTTTGTGTCGTGTTACGTAAACGTTGTTTTGCTGAGGACAAATACTTTTGTCAATACTATACCAACCATCAATGAAAGCTGTTATAGTGCTCGAGCTTCTGCTGACCTTTTTTTAATATGAACGGTCCCTTTCACATTTTTCCTGGCTTAGGACTGGCTAGCACAGAGGCATGCTAAATACTTTTTGTTTTTTTTTTTTTTACCTTCAGGTTTGTTCCTTTCTTTAACATTACTGGAGAAAACCATTATCACTTCAAATGGGCCATTGTCTAACTTCATTATGGCTTCGGCCTTGAGACTATGTATTTGGCTATGTTAGTGACAGATAACAGAGGTTGGCAGTATGTCCTCCCTGTCACCACCACAATGCCGCTCCCCTGGCAATGTTAGTGACAGATAACATTGTGTGACAGTATGCCCTTTCTGTCTATGTCCCATGGCTATGTTAGTGATGGATAACGGTGGGTAGCAGTTCGTCCCTCCTGTAACCACCACAAGTCCCCTCCCCCACCCATTGCCTATGTTAGTGACGGATAACACAGGGTGGCCGTATGTCTATCCTGTCTATGACCCCTGGCTATGTTAGTGACGGATAACGGGGAGGTGGCAGTATTTCCTTACTGTAACCACCACCAACCATTCCCCTGGCCATGTTAGTGACGGATAATAGAGGGTGGCAGTATGTCCTTCCTTTCTATGTCCCATGGCCATGTTAGTGTCTGATATCGGAGGGTGGCAGTATGCCTTTCCTGCCTATGTCCACTAGCTATGTTAGTGATGGATAATGGAGGGTGGCAGTATGTCCTAACTGACACCACCACGAAATTTTAACAAACATATTTATTTCCATGGTGTCTTCAGTTTCAGATGTGCTTGGAGCTGGAACATATAGGAAGCCTTTTGGTGTAGTTGGCTCCCCGATCGTGAGCTTTGCGACCTGATACATCAACGTGGTTTCGTTGAGGCCCACTATTTTAGCCATGACTATACCAACCGAAAATGAAAGCTGTAATAGTGCTCAAGCCTCTGCTGACCCTTGTCAATAAGAACAGTCCCTTTCACATTTTTCCCACTCTTAGGACTGGCTAACGCTGATTCATGCTCAATTTTGTGTTTGTTTTCTTTTTATCTTCACGTTTGTTCCTTTTTTCAACATTACTGGAGGAAACCATTATAATTTCAAAAGGGCCCTTGTCTAACTTCAGTGTGGCGTTGGCCTTGTGACTATATATTTGGCTATGTTAGTAATGGATAACGGAGGGTGGCAGTATGTCCTTCCTGTCTATGTCACATGGCAATGTAGTGATGGATAACAGAGGGTGGCAGTATGTCCTTCTTGTAACCACCACAAGACCCCCCCACCCCTATGTTAGTAACAGTTAATGGAGGGTGGCAGTAGATTGTTCCTGTCACCACCACAAACTGTTAACCAACACATTTATTTCCACAGTGTCTTCAGCTTCAGATATACCATGAGCCGGAACTGATAGGAAACCATCTGTGTCGTTGGCTCCCCGACCCTGGGTTTTCCGTCGTGTTACGTCAACGTTGTTTTGCTGAGAACAAATACTTTTGCCAAAACTATACCAACCGTCAATGAAAGCTGTTATAGTGCTCGAGCCCCTGCTGACCTTTTTTTAATATGAACATTCCCTTTCACATATTTCCTGGCTTAGGACTGCCTAGCACAGAGGCATGCTAAATACTTTTTGTTTTTCTTTTTACCTTCAGGTTGGTTCCTTTCTTCAACATTACTGGAGAAAACCATTATCATTTCAAATGGGCCATTGTCTAACTTCAGTATGGCTTCGGCCTTGAGACTATGTATTTGCTATGTTAGTGATGGATAACGGAGGGTGGCAGTATGTCCTTCTTGTAACCACCACAAGCCCCCCTCACCCCTATGTTAGTAACAGATAATGGAGGGTGGCAGTAGATTGTTCCTGTCACCACCACAAACTGTTAACCAAAACATTTATTTCCACAGTGTCTTCAGCTTCAGATATACCAGGAGCCGGAACTGATAGGATACCATCTGTGTTGTTGGCTCCCCGACCCTGGGTTTTGCGTAGTGTTACGTCAACGTTGTTTTGCTGAGGACAAATACTTTTGCCAACACTATACCAACCGTCAATGAAAGCTGTTATAGTGCTCGAGCCTCTGCTGACCTTTTTTTTTTAATATGAAGAGTCCCTTTCACATTTTTCCTGGCTTAGGACTGGCTAGCACAGAGGCATGCTAAATACTTTTTGTTTGTTTTCTTTTTACCTTCAGGTTTGTTCCTTTCTTCAACATTACTGGAGAAAACCATTATCATTTCAAATGGGCCATTGTCTAACTTCAGTATGGCTTCGGCCTTGAGACTATGTATTTGGCTATGTTAGTGATGGATAACAGAGGGCGGCAGTATGTCCTCCCTGTCACCACCACAAACACCCCCCTTCTCCCGCCCAGCGTCAGAAGCAATGTACACCAGCTGTTTGCATCCAGTGTAAACCTTAAAAGTCGTGATACTAAGGCGGGACATTGGGACCATTCTGGTATTCATCTAGTGGGATGTGGAAAAGTGCCAAGAAACCACATTCAGACTTGCCAGCATACCGGCCTCGTCGTCATGTTGCCAGGCGTATTCGATCCGGGACATGCTCACCTACGCGAGTCAAGGAAGCAGCACATTAGTGCTCTCGGGTAACCTGGCGAGTCTACATTGCTGGATAAAATGATTGAACTTATCATCCTATTTTCGAATCCTTCCTTGGCCATGGATGTATGTGACGTCCTTAGTTTAATTTGGCTTAAGTAGTTCTAAGTTCTTGGGGACTGAACACCTCAGGTGTTAAGTCCCATAGCACACAGAGCCTTTTGATCCATCATCTTAATATCGTCTAATGTCACCCCATTCGTTATTGCAATATCGTTTCTTCTTTTGTCTAGATATATCTGTCTTTTATTTTCTGAAGGCCCAGGGTAATGAAATTCTTCTTTTATTTCAAATGTTGCATTTATTGCTTCCTCCTTCATACGTTCTGTTGCTTTTGATTTATTGGAGGGTTTACTTTCGTACCATAAGCCAACCTTCGTCAGAATTTTTTGGTCCTGTGTCGATGGTTATAAACATTCTACATTTCAGTTGGTATACTAGCATGTTTCGTGTACTGATTGACCATAGAGTCAGCTAACTTCATTACTTTTTCTCCATTATGCATTTTTTTTCATTATTAACAACCACAGACGCTTGCAGTACGTTTTATGACCTTTCTCTGGGAGCAAAATAAAATCCCTTTGTTTCTTCTTCTGTGATTTCGATGCCAGCGTGTAATGTGTATAGATGACCCCTCCGCCCTCGCGCAATACTAGGTCCCTTTTCACTTCTAATTTTCCCAGCTTCTACATAATCGAACACCAGGATTAATTTGTCAAAAGTGGGGCCATCGTCAGTTTTCAAAAAACTGTTACCTCCTGTCAGTACGAAAACGTCTTTGCTCATCTGAATCTGCGAACTATAGCGAGGGATTTTGGTCGTCCCAACAGCTTCCCTCCTTGCTTTACACAATGAAGTCTTGCTGTTGTCATAATGCGTCGAGATTAAAACTTGGTCGTTCAAATCTTGAAATACATCCTTAAAAAATTTGTAAAACAAGCACTGTGTTTTCTTTGTGGACTATTTTCCTGCTCGTACAGATTCCTTTCTTAAATTGCTAATCTGCTTTGTCAGATGGGCAAGAACGTCGCTGTTCACCCATGGTTCTGCCATCTGCAATTTTTGAATGGCCTCAGCACTCACCCCATTTGGAATTCATGCACAAGCAGTCCGTATAAGCATCACATTTTCTTTTTACCTTGTAGCAGTAACTAATCTACAGTAGGCATACCTTCCCTTTCGTCGTAATTATTTTCATTACCGACCCTATATAGAATTCAAGTAGCTTAGCTCTATGGAAGTATAGGGGAACAAATGCTACTGGCGAGGACACTGCCACACTGACGGTGGCAACTCTTCCGCAGCCGGTGGACAACTGGTGTGAATCAGTAGGAGGCTCTGGTCGGAAAACCCACTGTGCGAAAATGTTTAGTCACAAACACCACTCTACCTGCATCACCTACAAAAGAGTCGAAACCACCACAGTCGAAAAGGGCAACCTGCAGTTCACGAGCCTTCGTGTAAACATGACGTCATTTTGACGTCATACTGTGTACTGAAGACGAAAAGTGTTGCCTATCTACCTTCGTGATCGTTTTGCTCGCAGCACGTGAGGCGAACATGGCGTTCAGAAAAATCACATTCGCCACAATTAGAGAGGACGTTACCCTTTTTTTTTAGAGCGGGGTTCGCTAACGTGGTAGTACTATGTTAATAAGGGCGAGATTGAAATGTCCGTGTGACTCAACTCCGAAACTTACTCACAAAGTTTTAAAAACTATTTTCACTAAATGTCTTCATCACCCTCGAAAGTGTCAGCAGCTCGTGGTCGTGTGGTAGCATTCTCGCTTCCCATTCCCGTGTTCCCGGGTTCGATTTCCGGCGGGGTCATGGATTTTCTCTGCCTCGTGATTACTGGGTGTTGTGTGATGTCCTTAGGTTAGTTAGGTTTAAGTAGTTCTAAGTTCTAGGAGACTGATGACCATAGATGTTAAGTCCCACAGTGCTCAGAGCCATTTGAACCATTTGAACCAACCTCGAAAGTAGGATGACTTGCTAATTTACAAGCAAAAAACAAGCTACAGCCAGTCAACTTTGAACCAAGTATCGTATATATTCAACGGTGTTCATTAAGTTAATTTTTAAAATTCTGAAATCAGTTTTGGGATTGAATTGTAATTGCACCCTCGTTCAGAAGACCATGGAACACGACGAGACGGATCTGGTCGCACCAAAACATATCACACCCCCAAGAAGGTTGACGCCTCATCCAAAGGGCATTTGCAGGACAGATCTGTTCTAGCGCAATGGTGGAACAGTGTAACACATCTTACACTATCAGGGATGATAGTCTGTCGCATGGGTTACACGCTCGACGTCCACTTCTCCACCTACCTTTGACGAATGTGGACAAACATGAAAGACGTCAATGGCATCAGGTAGTATATTCGGTCGAATCCAGGTTCTGTTTGTTTGAAAATGATGGCCGCATTTTGGTTCACTGCAGCCAGGGGGAGCGGCATCAGAGTGGGGTACTATGGGGCACAGCCACAAATCCCAGCTGGTGTGTGTCCAGGGCACTGTGAACAGTGTGATCTACGTCAATGGCACCCAGCGAACCATAGTCATACCCTTTCGCACAACATCTCAGACGCCACTTTCACCAAGACAGCGGACGATCACATGTTGCTGAATTATCACGTGTCTTCTTAGCATCACAGGATGTTCCACTTTTGCCGTGGCCCCTCAGATCACCAGACTTGTCGTGAATTGGAAAACTTTGGGATATTGTGAAATGATAGTTGCAGCCCTGTGCGCAACTGCCAACCTGAGATGAACTTTGGAATGCAGTATGGATGGCTATACCATAGGTCACCATACGCACCTAATACTCGTCGATGCAATGAGGTATGGAACAAGTTAATAGGGTCCGTGGCAGACAGTGTGCCTATTACACAACAGGACACGTGCTGAACAGAGGTGACTCAATTGCTAATAATTTCTACAGGAATACTAATGCAAATTTCCTGAGACTATAAACGTCCTATCTGTAGTCGTTGAAGGTGTTCTGTTTGTTCTGAACGTGAGTGTACAAATGGTGGGTAGTAACTCTAGGAGTCCAATTAATCCAGCAGCTCATTATTCTTATGTCCTTTGAATACATTCTGCTACAAAACCTCAGAACATTTTGACAGCTCGAAAACACGTTCATGTTGGTGAAGTTGTAATGAAATGGCAAGAAATCTAATATTGGTGGTGCAAGTGTCCCAAAAGAATAATCCAAAAAGTAGGTCACCTTCTAATTCTTTTGCAAATGGGTCAGTAGGAGGCATTATTGTTATAATAGTAGTCCTCTATTGTAGCGTTCCACTATTATTTTATTTATTAGATTAAACAATGAGTTGTTTGGTAAGTGTACTTGGTTTGTGATTATATTCGCCTAGTTGTTCTGAAAATGTGGAGTGGTATGTCCATACTTCCAGGCTCTCATGTATTCTTTGCATCTCATATGAAACGTTCTCCCTTTCGTCCTACATATCTGCCATCACAAGTGTTACACTCTAATTCATATATACCTGATTTCAGGAAATATATCGTGTGTTTTGTAAGCTTTGGGATGTATTTTTTGATACAATTGTTTGTTGTGTATGCTGTGTATAATCTCTGTCTTTCGAAAATGTTGGTGATTTTTGTGTGTGAGTTTGTGTTTGTGTGTCATTATGTGCCATCTTGTGTTTTGTTAAATGTTTTCCTAATAATTTTGTATAGTCTTTTATGGTACAGAGTCATTTTTCTTGTGCTTGGTCCTGTTGTGATGTTATCAATGGTTTTCCCCTTTCTGATTATATTTTACTTCTGATTTTGTTGTTCTGCTTTGTGACTATATCACAATTGTACTCATTGTTTCAGGCTATCTGCATTATTATCTCCAATTATTTTTGGTAGTTTTCTCTGTTGACTGAAAATGTATTGAGTCTATGGAGCATATGTTGAAATATGCTTACTTTTGTGAATGTGAGTGGTTCACGTACTGACAGATAACAATGTCAGTTGATGTAGGTTTATGGTGAAATTCAGACATATGCTTATTGTTTTTCTTTTTGACTGTTATAACCAGAAAATTTTGTGAATTTTATATTTTTATGCACGTTGTTGAAGTCAGTATGCGATTCTTCAATTTTTGTTTGTGGTTCATCCATTAAGCAGAGGATGTCATCCATATACCTGAACCAGTATAGTATGTTGTATTCTTTTGCTGCTGTTTTTTTATGACTGTATCGGTTTTACTGGTTCCTTATCTCTAGATAAGGACAATCGGTCTCAGGTTATACACTGTAAGTCCTTTTTTCTCCATTCCCTATTCCAAGGGAAGAAGCAGGAGTTGGTCAAGGTCACCTAGGGGATGCACCCAGGCAACTGTGCAAGTTATATATAAGATCATGAAGTAATTCTAAAGTTGTCACATGTCACAAAAATGGCGGCAAGTCCCTCTATCTCTCCTCACCCTGCCCCTTTGAAGCATGACGAATAAGCACCCTCTTCAGGTGTTAATCTTAAGTATGGGGGGTTATATGAAGATAGACAGCATAGCAAGCGGATGTGGCTATCTCTCAATAACAAATCATGTCAGCTGAGTTCTATTTGTTAACAACAGTATTACGTGACACCTAAGACACCACATCGAGTCAGACATGAAATTACTCTCATTATCCCACATTTTACTTATTTTTCGCCAATTTACCACAATTTTACTGTATAACTGGATGCATTATGGAACTGGGTAGCGTAGGGAGAGAGGTTGTAGCCTGTGTCTGTTCGTTTATAACGAATTACGTTATGCCACATCAGTTCGGTTCCAACGTGGAACCACCAGAACCTACACCCAGGCAGATATGTAAGTACTCTTATTCTTCCATATTATCCCACATTTTCCCCAATTTTACGCATTTTCACACTTTTCCGGAATTTCTTTTGTCCAGTTACGCAAAATACACTGCTCTCTTCCCGACATCGCGACGACGTCATGCTACTCTGAGGCAATCACAATGCAGTATGGGCTTTAATTAGGTATCACTACTATTGAAGCACACTTCCCCATATCCAACTGTTATAGTTGTGACACTCAGAAGCTGTACAGCATAGGGTTAAGTTGTATTCCGTGTCCGTTTGTTAATAGCAAATTATGTTACTTGAGGTGTATTTCTTTTACAACAGGTTGTAACCACTAGCAGAAGCCTCACTGACACAGATAAGTAAGTAATCTCATTCATCCATATTTTATGAACTTCTCCGTATTTTACGCAGTTTTACACATTGTACCCAATGATGCGAGTTATGTGACAACATGGTCCCAACATTGCCTCGCATCGAGGCAAAACGGCACGTCACGTCATGACGTCACATCACAGTGGCGCAGAGTGTCGTGGCACATCGTGATGCGTTGCGTAGACGTCGTGAATTTGTCAGTCGAAAACAATGCAGCATTTTGACGATTTATTTATCATTGCTAAAACGCCACTCCATTACTAGAAGTGGACATCATAGTTTTAGGAATGAAAACATTCGTACAAATAGTGACGTCATAGAGAATACTACAGGCGTTACCGATTTATAGCCAGAGGTGCTGTATACAAGATAAAGGCCACACATCAGTAGGTAAAGCACCACTACATTAGAAGGTTATGGGACGTCACAGTAACATTATGATGACTCCAACCCAAGTTTTCGTACGTGCGTAGTACAGAGCTACAAAATGCACCTCTAGAGACGTGAGAAACGGAAATGAATTTGCCCACAGTGGGATCCGTCCCATAGACTCGGTTGTGCTGGGCTCTAGCCGAGAACACCGATGTTTGCGGATACACTACCCACGAACAGCCGAATATCTGCTGTATAATCCTCTCCGGTCTGGCGCCAGACATTGGTGCTACATCAGCCCTGGCGAGAGATCTCCTCCCACGTTAATAACGGCAAGCAGATCCCGACGCATCGATTAAAATATGTAAGTCTGGCATACACCTAGTTGACATAGAACTCACCGCAGCATTCGCATATCGAGCAAGTCAAGTGAGATCCTGGTGGGGTATGCTCTCTTATTCTCGACCACCAGGTCGCGTATAAGAGAGCGCCGCATGTTTTCCCGACATTCCACCAGACCATCTCTCAAGACAAGGTAGAGAGATTTGCACAATGTATGTGTAATCTTCTCCACCCTGGCGACGGGCACAAATGGTGCTCAATGGTTCAGTGAGAGGGTATCCCGCGACAGAAAACCCTGTCATAACTCGACGGCGCCTTTACTAACGTTGCCAACAGTTGAAGCGGCAAGCACTGCCCTCCCCGCCGGACCATCCTTTGTCTCTGGACCACCTAGGCGAACCAGTCGCAACTCGCAGACATTTAAACGCTCACCAGAGGAAATCGACCTAACTGGTTACAACGTTGAAGCAGTATGAGGTTCGTAGCAGTAAGGTTGTAGCAATATAAGATTCGTAGCAGTGAATCCCTTGTCGCTGTAACACACCCCTTATTAAGTGTAAGACTTATCCAAGGCACCAGTAACGTAATGCTGGACTTGTTGCTGGTAGCATTAATCCCCATCTAGTATTATGTGAACTCAAATTGTCCAAAGCTCTTTTTCGTGAAAAAAACAGCACTGAGAACACACATATATAGTCAACAAAACGTAAAAGAAAATAGAATTTGTACAGTTAGATTCTTTCCTTTGTGTAGCTCTACTTTTTGTTAGTGGCACTAGGTATCTTACTGTGTGTGCGTCTTGACAAGAGAGATACCGAATTCGCATGACCCCCTTATAAGCAATAAGCAGCCCAGAGTCCTGATAAACATTTAATAAAACATAATGAATCAGAGTCTAATTTGGAAGAGGAAGTGTTCTTGAGATAATTACAGCCCACACCCATGAAACCAAAGTGGTAATTGTCTCAGACTGTAACTCAAATCTCGTATTTTGTCATAACACGCCTCGAAATTCATAATCACTTTACGTACGTGTTAAATAACTGTTGAGTCGGAGACCCATCGTAGGTAATATCATACTGCCATTACCGATGTATAGTGGAATCGTAACATATCTCGAAGGACATTGTTTCCACCAGCCATAGCTGTGAGGGCATTAGAAAGCTAGTTTCGCAAGCCTTTATTCTGTAGGAAGTACCACGGGCAGGTTAGATGGTTTCAATAATCCGTCGGAGTAACTCTGAATTACACCATCAGATTGGTTGTAAGTAGCTTTGTTTCTTTGCGTAATCGGCCTCCTATAGGCCAGAGACATTAAATTTATACACCAACATAGATCATTACTGTCCTTCTGTTAAGCATAGTTTCGAGGTATTACATTCTGTCACTGCCGAATAATCTATTAAAGCAAGTCTTTCACGACACGTTAACATCCAGCAAAAAAAAACAGCACTTACATATTTGAATTTTAGGGTCATAAAAGGCCTTATAATCAACGCCATCTAAGCTAGTATTACTTCGTCAGTAGACAAATTGTAGGATGATCTTAGGATTGCATATACGCTTATTTTAAAGACACTATGTGATCAAAAGTATCCGGACACGTGGCTGAAAATGATATACAAGTTAGTGGCGCGCTCAGTCGGTAATGATGGAATTAAATATGGTTGTGGCCCACCCTTAGCCTTCATGGCAGCATCCACTCTTGCTGTCATAGGTTCAGTCAGGTGCTGGAAGGTTTTTTGGGTATGGCAGCCCATTCTTCACGGAGTGCTGTACCGAGGTGAGGTACCGATGTCGGTCGGTGAGACCTGGCACGAAGTCGGAGTTGCAAAACATCCCAAAGGTGTTCTATAGGATTCAGGTCAGGACTCACTGTAGGCCAGTCCATTACAGGGATGTTATTGTCGTGTAACCAATCCGTCACAGGCCGTGCATTATCAACAGGTGCCCGATCGTGTTGTAAGATGCAATCGCCATACTCGAATTGATCTTCAACAGTGGGAAGCAAGAAGGTGCTTTTAACACCAATGTAGGCCTGTGCTGTTATAGTGCCATGCAAAACAACAAGGGGTGCAAAACCCCTTCATGAACAACATTACCACATCATAACAGAACTGTCTCTGAAGGAGTCGTTTGGCATTTGCTGGCGTGATGTGTGGCTTATGAGCAACCGCTCGACCATTAAATCCGTTTTCTCACTTCCCGCCTAACTGCCGTAGCACTTGCAGTGGATCCTGGTGCAGTTTAGAATTCCTGTGTGGTGGTCTTGACAGATTTCTGCCTATTACACATTACGACTCTCTTCAACTGTCGGCGGCCTCTGTCAGTCAACAGGTGACATCGGCTTGTACGCTTTTATGCTGTACGTGTCCCTTCACGTTTCCACTTCACTATCACATCGGAAACAGTGGGCTTAGTGATATTTGGGGAGTGTGGAAATCTCGCGTACAGCCGTATGACACATGTGACATCCAATCACCTGACCACGTTCGAAGTCCGTGATTTCCGGGAAGCGCCCCATTCTGCTCTCTCGTCATGTCTAATGACTACTGAGTTAGCTGATATGGGGTACCTGGCAGTAGGTGGCAGTTAAATGCATCTAATATTGAAAACGTCTGTTTTTGGAGAGTTCCGGATACTTTTGATCACATAGTGTAGGCCCGCTCTACGTAATTATCTCCCTTACGCATCAGGAAGGTATAAATTATGCCTACTTCTGCCAACAAGACAGTCACTTCCTCTTGAGACGAATAGTTGTTCCGTGGGTTCTCATATTTGATGTCACTAGACTCTCGTATATTCTTAACACTATCAGAACAGCCGCTGAGAAAGTAATGCGTCACATACTGGTTTGCTTTCGACAGAAAGACAGTCATCCATCCTACGTACAGTACACGGTACAGGTGTCAGAAACGCTGCTTGGTGGCTCATGTAATGGGTTCCCATGTTAAATAATTAGATCTACAATCAAACAGAGCATGCACTCTGATCCTATGGAACATAGCACTACCACACAGGTTACACTATTTAATACTCCGAAAAAAGCCAGTCTGGACCTTACCTAAACCTGTATTTGTGCTTCTAAAACTATGTAGGACAAACACTGGAATGCCTCTTTGTCAGGCAATACGACTACTAAGAGCAACTGCATTTTACTAACGATGATTATTCACAATAACAGCAGAATACTATCGGATATTGGTAATTTTAGCTACAATATCGATCAGTCAAACTTTTAAAAGTGATTGGACTCACACTATATAGTTTGCACCGTGATTTGGGGTTTAGCGTCCAACAGCAACGAACAACATTCACAGTGCTACGCAGCACACCAAAAAAAGCATACTTAGCTGCGTCCTCGGAGCGCAAGCGCAGCGACGGCGTAATTCGTAAACTAATTGAAGCCTCCCATGTAGACTACTACAGATGTCGCAAGCAGACAGGCAGATACAGCTATCTGACCGGCCCTGATTATTCAGCTGTGTGACAGACTGACCTCCTGTACAGAATCGTAGCGAGGAGTAGGCAAGCAGTCGGGGTTGTAATCATCTGAGGATCGCCAACACTAATTCCCTCTCCCTCTCTCCCTCCCTCCCTCTCTCTCTCTCTCTCTCTCTCTCTCTCTCTCTCTCTCTCTCTCTCTCTCTCTCTCCCTCCCTCCCTCTCTCTCTGTGTGTGTGTGTGTCTCTCTCTCTCTCTGTCTCTCTCTCTCTCTCTCTGTTCGCTCGTTCTCATCCATGGTACATGCATCCAAAGCAGTAAATCTCCCTCAACTGATACCAACTTATAGAACAAACGAAAAAAGTTCAATGTATACTAAATGGTATTAAACATTACACATACACCAACAAATAACACAACAGCTTCCTCACAAATACAGAATTAGCGGGAGAGCGGCAGTTTCGTTTTCTATCTCTAGAATGGTCCATCGTTCCACTAGTAATACAAATGAGCTGTGGTTCCCTCTGTCTACTCCTTACAAGTACTATCGACCGATTACCCCATCTGTAAAGTGATTATGTTTTTTTCTAAGTACTAAGGTTGATACTCTAATAGCGGCAAGTATTTATTTATAGCTCATACAAAATAGATAAATGTTTAAAAGTTTTACTGACCTTCAGAGGTGTCACTAGCATTCTGTATAACCCGTTGCCAGCGATGTGGAAAGTGTAGGATACTCTTAGTAATGCTAGGAGTGTTGACAGTTCGAGTGGCGAGGTCTATTGCCCGACGAATTTGTAACAGTTCTGAAGCGAATGCTGAAAGTGTTTGCTTCAATTAAGAACTCTAGTCGAACTCACGAGGGCTTAAGTCAGCTGAGTGCAGTGGGTGGTATAGCACTGAGCAGCTCCATCAGTCAAATAAACCAGTAACAGCTTGCACTGTATGTGCTTGAGCATTGTCCTGCAAAATGATGATCAGGTCCTTCCGAAAGTGTCAGCTGTTCGTAGTTTGTGATTTCTGCAAGATGTCATGGCTCAGAAAGTGTAAATGTCAGTTCGGAACCTGACACAGACCCCGAAGCCGGGGCGGAAAAAGAAAATGTTTGGCAATGTACAAATGGTATTAGAGCGGAACAATACAATATTTCAGACAACAAGACAGAGTCACAGGATCTTGCGACTTGCAGCGTAATCCGTGGGATACGATCATCCTCCTACAGTACAGGTGATGAAACATTGAACTAGTCTGTGCAGTTGATCAACACCTCTATATTTAATAGTATTGGGAGGAGAGAGACACGGTTAAAATCTTATCGAGTTCTCTATCAGATGAAGTTAGTGGAGCATTTATAGTTAGTAATTTTTCTCTCTTGGATGGTACAGAATAATGAAGATTGCATGTTGGGGAGATTGATGTGAATGGACAAGGATCTGTTGTACTTGTATGTAGTTTTGGGGCACACAACAGTGCAGAATCAAAAATCGTTGTCCTCCAACCTGTTCCCGTTTCCATCGAATGGTCAAAACACAGTAATGTCACAGTAACGCAGCTTAGTCTGTTTCTACACGGGATGCAGAAGGTGGTAGATATAGCTTCCTCTGACTTCTACACAGTTCCAATTATCATTGGAACTATCATATGCGCAAAGTTGCAGGAATGGTAGCGCAGAAGCTTAGGGGGCAGTTTCAGAATAAGTAGGGACTACCTAAAACGAGCCTGGAATTGTCCTGTAGCAGATAGGTTCGAGAAAGGTGGTCCATTTTGAGGTATGAGAGTTTCAGAAACATGATTCACTAGTGACTGTAATCTTTAAAGGACTTCTCCATAGGATCCAACGCAGGTATGTGCTTGAATGGGAAGACTTGACTCCAAATCCCAGACAACATTTCTAGAGAACAGCATAGCATTAGAGATCTGAAAAGTTAGCGGAGATTTCTTATGACCTCTATCAGCACACCACCTACTGTTTGTGATCCTTCTCAATCAACCATCGCCTATAGCCCAGCGGACATATCACTGAACGTCTGACATGGCATCGAGACAGAATGCATTACAAATACTGGAGAAATATGTAGTGGAAGTGGCGCGAGGAAGTTAGAAATACTGGTTTCATACCACGTTCCTTAGGCGAATCACTTTGTAAATGGGTAATTTTATTTCGAGGTTGCACCGTCGGCGACGTGTAACCACACTGCTGGTCTGATACTATATATTCCAGGGATCACCGTCTATACTCAGTGTCACGTTATTTGTCTGGACAAAAGAACCACCTCATGCAGAGGTTATGTCATACCTCGATTTATAAAGACAGAATAGCTTCTTCTAACATGGATACTTGTATGCACCTGCAGAAGCAAGACTGCTTGTGATGGTAATATGGTAGAGTATTTTTAACATCTGGCGGTTTGTAAGACGATTACGCCTCGCTTTCTAAGACACAGTGGTACCACTCGCAAGAAGAACTTACGAGACATGCCCAAAAATTGTTAATTTTCATCCAGTGTTATTCTGTATCGTCAGCAATCAGCTACTGACGACGTATTATACTTAGTAGTAGGGGAAGTATGACAGGTTCACCATGAACATCTGGATTATGAAGTATGTGTTTGTGTTCCAACGTGTGCAGAGGAGATGACTATGTCCAGTCATAAGGAAGGTATGTAATTGACGTCAAATACTGTGATAACAAAGGGAAGAGAACGTCAAGTCATAAGAATGGTATAGACATTTCTATTTCCAGAGCCACAGCCGTCAACAGGGTATATTTCCGATGCTTTGCTCATTGTTGAATGTCACTCAACTGAAACCGCAATGGTAACATTGAATTGTAAGTGTAGCTATCAAATATATATGTAACAGATTTCATAGGATGATTCTGTCTATGGGTGGCTTTTGGAAGGAATGATTCACGTTTCCCGCTAATGGCAGGTGCTGTCCAAATGGAGAGTGCTGTTGCAATGCAGGAAATTAGTTAAGTTAACCGTGTAGTCTTCGAGACAGCCGAATAGCGAACTAATATTTAGTATGTGTAGGACAGCTTTCGTGATCAAGTAGAAATTTGAGAAGATTGAATATGGCTGTGTGTTGGCGTTAGGCATTATTCCCTCCCGGATAAATTGTTCTGCTGGCTGCTTCTTCGCATTTCACGTCTTTATTGAGTTGAGAGAAGATTCATGGTGGTGTGTGCATCTAGCACGTGGAAGGCACATTTGCTCGTTCTCTAGGTATGAGAAACATATTATTTGACTTTGTAAATTATAGAGGTGATTTGGAATCTGTTACATCACCGGCATTAGTATTCGTGAGTGAAAATATCAGTTTTCTCTGGTTTCTCTATCGAGTTTCCATGTAAATGTATTCCCAGACATTATACATTTCTCAGTCGAACGTGAAAAACTATACAGATTTTGCTCATAAAACTGAGTGAAACTGGACTTTGTCTACTTTCGTGGCAAGAGAACATTTATTATCATTGTGAATGTGTTTTTCCCTCCTTTTGTTGATAGCTGCTTTATTATAGGAGTTGAGTTGATGTTAAATAATCCCTCGCAGTTCTCTAGGATGCTGTGACTCTTGTCCAGTCCCTGCTGGAGTGTACTACATGACGTGAAACAAAAGTTTTTATTTTTCTCAGATCTAGAGGCGTTGGGGCCTGTGATTGTACATGGTGGAGAACACATGTTCAACTGCAGTATTTTAGGACTACACTTTCCCCAGTACATGTGTGATGCATTATGAGCCGTTCAGTACGTGTGTTAGTTTTTTACGCGAGAATTTCGAAGTATAGTTATACCTATGACGCATTTTTTTCCATCAGCTGTGATAGCGTGTGTTGGCTTCGGTTATCCACACAGTAGGGTGATATTTAGTAGGCGTGTGTAGTCAACTCTGATGTCTAACAGCAAAAGAAGCTATATGCTTGCAGGTAACACACTTTTTTTTAAGCTCATCTGTCCGACACCAGCATATAGACGGTAGGAAATATTTCTCTCCAAAAAGAATAAAGATTGTATCTTAAACCCGAGCCTTTGACCCCATGGCTTGTAGGTCTAGAGTAGAATTTGAGTGTTTCTGTCCCTGGTTTCAAGTGGTATTGCGAGAATTTTTTTCCCAGCAGGATAACACCAGTTGTATGGTATCAACAGATTTTGCGAAGTCTTGCCATCCTTGTGAAGCGCTATGCTTATAGTTGTGTAATTAGGTACGCTCTTTGTGATTAATTACGTAATTAGGATAGATATCTGGGTACGTTTGGAGTGGTATTGTGAAATCGTTTCCCAGCAGGATAACACCAGTTGTATGGTATGGTCAGTTTTTGCGCTGTATAGCGATTTTAAGACATCCTTGTGCAGCTCTATGCTTAAAGTTGTGTAATTAGGGCGGAACTTTGTGATTAATTTCGTACTTAGGACGGATATTTGAGACAATTTACCGAGCAAAATAAATAAAGTACAGTAACCTAACATTCCTCTCCCGCGTCTGTACATTTTCCATGTGTTTGGGGGGGGGGGGGGGGGGCGGGGGTGCACATAGGCTTTCCATCCAGTATGATCAGTGTCCGAGTCGCTGATAAGTTGCGTTTCTTACGTGTTTGTGCTCTGAATTATTTTCGGATGCTTAAGCATTGCGAGCGTGTTTGCGTGTATTATTTGGCTTATCTAGGAGTAGTTGGCACTTCTGTAAGGTGTGTACTGGATTATTTGGAAATTTTTTCCAGTTCTCTGCGTCTTTGTACAGTGCAATGCTTTGTTTATGACTAGTTTCCATGTTTGTAATCTCTATATTGTGACCCCAAACACATCAGAGTGAGTGTTCGTCATCAGTGTAATAAACAAACTAGGTGAAATCTGTCGCTAAATAAATTGTCCCAAAAATCAGGCTGGTTCCGTTTACCACCAGTTTTCCCCTCCAGATCGACGGAGGGTAAGGGGGGGGGGGATGAGATGGCTTTGGCAGATGTGCAGATGCGAAAAACACGTGAGGTCATCATGATGATATTCTCCTATGGACTGAACGCACGATCATATGATCCATCGCCGCACCCTCTAGCTATGAACTCGCAAACTAGGTTAGTTCTTTGGTCTGGTGGATGGGAAGCAGTGGTGTCTTGTGTGTTGGGAGCTTATAAGTAGGTTTTAGAAATGACAGACAATTCCAGCAGACTCAGATGTTTCCATGCATTCTGTTATGCATCTTTAAAGCAAAACATTAATTTGCAGGATGGTATTCTTATATTCCTCCTCTTCATATGTTCAAGCACTAATGCTTCCTCCATTCTTCATGCAGTGAGCTGTCGATACACTCCACATCTGAATGAGTGCATGTAATATAACTATAAAGACTCCCCCTGTCTGATACCAACATCTAGCTAATTGAACACTGACAGCTCAACAAGAACTGATATCAAAGCCTCTTGTGGCGGTAACACGACACTAATGCTGTACAAATCTAACAAGATTTCAGTAAATTTATACACATTTAAAGATATTTATAGAAATTATATTCGAAATACTGAGGTGTCAAGTATGAAAGGAATGCCACTGACTCATGCCTGTGAGACCCCAACGGACACCTGTGCATTGCTTAGCAGCTGACAGCCGCATCGTCACTTCGTGGGGCCTACTGGTGCACCCAGACTCTGGCAATGGTATCACACGTCGAGTGGTGGGATGTGTTTTTTACTAGCGATCTTTTGTTTTAACTATATTCCATCGATTTAACTGATCAATAGGGAGCTACAATTTTTTAAATAAAACCACCCCATACAAGTGAAGAATATCGATTTACTTAATTTGCATAATGTTTTGTATCAACGTGGTGTAAGTAGTAGAAGAGTTAAGGGGATGGTGTGCGTGGTCGGGTGACATGGAGCAGAAGAGCTGGCTAAGTGCAGAACAATAGGTTAATTTGCATAATTCTTATGCAAGACATAGTACAATAGTTTAAGGGGGTTCAAAAGCATACTACCCTTCCTCCCCACCAAAGAGACACCAATTTCCATATATTCCATACACTGCCTTGAATCCTCTAAATTGTTGAAATAAGTAATAACCCACAGATTGTCTAAATTGTTTAAACAATATTCCATACAACTATCGAGTCACATCTTGCCTTGAATGTAACTCTCACAATTCCCACTATGCTTCTCCTGTGTGACCTTGATGAACTCGAAGTTCCCCAGGGGAGAGGGAGGGGGGGAACCAAAGAGCAGAAATGTATAACCTGACAGCAGACGTTTTTATCTTATCTAGAGGTCACACAACAGTTATACCTGATCTGGGGCCTCAACATGCAAAGCTGCAATACTCATGTGCAAAACTAAAAGCATACTCCTCCAGAACAGGCCATCGTAGCCCCACGGTGCAGTCCAACTGCCGCGTCACCCTCAGCCCACAGGCATTATTGGACATGGATATGTGGGAGCATGTGGTCACCACACCGTTCTGCCAGCTGGATATAAGTTTATGAGACTGGAGCCGCTACTTCTCAATCAAGTAGCTCCTCAGTTTGCCTCACCTGGGCTGAGTGCACCCCAACTGTGCTCAGCAAACTTGATGGCCTCCCATCCAAGCACTTGCCCATTCTGACAGCGCTTAACTTTGGTGATTTGATGGGAACTCGCAAGGCCCTTGGCACTCATATGCACATCATATAATAAACTGAATACTGTTGTTGCTTATCATAAAGGAACAAACACACAGCATAATGAATAACATGATTTTCTGTCCACCTGCTGCTCATTTGCCTGAGTATATCCTCCCATATATATATATAAGTCATCGATTCTCATATCCCATTCATTCTTCCATCCAAAGATAATTTAACTTCTCCAACCCTGGACATTAAAGCTTGCGAGAGCTCCTGAAATGCACTCCATAAGAAGTCAGAAAACTACTGATGATGTTTCAGGCTGCACACGATCTTCAGATGCCATCGCTGTAAGAAGCTTCAAAACTTCACCATGTTCTCTGTGCCGTCTCTGAAAAAATAGAGCACCACCTGGCATCGAAGCCACGTTACATGATTCGTTTTAGTGCATGGAAAGTATGTCCTGTCTGGGAATGCTAGTCCAATGTCTTGTCGCACTCGCAGAAAGAAATTCATCATCTGTGTCATTAAGCTCCACATTTCTGCCTAGCTACTGGCTGTAATTCAGTATTCATCATTGTCTAGAGTATGGCACATAGGGCATAATGATCAATCAATCAGATGAATCTCCAGGTCACAGGTATACCATGTATGACAGGTATAACACTAAACATGTCTGTGCCTCTGAGTCTAAGGAAACACACTGTACTGATCGCCATACCACATGCCAATTGATGTGTGGATATCTTCTCGGAATGGGGTTGTTAGGCTGTCCTGTAGTTAGTATCTGATAGGCCATCACCTTGAGTCGCAGGTCTGTTTCCTGGAAGAGCTATCTGAAAATAGCTGTATTTGATATAAAAAAGACTGTGTATAGGGTGAAGTGACTGTTAAACGAGACGGAAAGCCACTGGTGGCATTTCTTCTGTTAAATTTCTAATCAGTCATGTCTCATATCTCCACAGTTATGACATTGTCCTGAAGCATATCACCACCACTCTTTCATGAACATGTACAAGACCCAATCAACTCATACTAAAATAGGGGTCTGTGATTTGTATCTCACTTTAAAAAGTAGACCTACACTCATAAAGGAACCAGAGGATGCCAATATGAATTGCGCTACTACCGCCAACATCTGGAGTACCTGGGCAAAGTGCAGAATCCGTAACACCAGATATGTGTTTACATGTCTGACCTGCTGAGAGATGTGTAAGGCCTGTGTGATGTTCCTGTTGACACTTGTGTGGACTGCTTGTAGCAGTCTGTTGCATCATGTGCCGTTGGTAACAACTAGTTCCAGGCATTCCAAGGTATCAATGAGTCATAAACGTTCTACATATTCTTCCAATAGCCTGACACCGATACACATCACCAACCAACTTGTCCACATTTATATGGCTGCTAGTGGCCGTTACATATTTGTGGATCCAATCTAAACCCACATGCATGTCATTATCAGACGACAGTGCCGGCAATAGCCCATTAGTATATGCTTTACACTTAAATGTATATCATCCAAAAATCAATGCTGTCAATCAGTGGCAACAGCCACAGAGTAACCGATCAAGAGCTAGCGCATTTAATATTATAGACAGGGGAAACTATTGTCTGTCGTATCTCGATATGATGAGCGATTTCGTAGTACACCTATTGAGAAATATTACGGAGAAATCATGGTGGAGTAACCACGTCACAACAGTGATAAATGCCATGGAAACCGCATGTGCATCAAGACTCAGCCTCACTCCATTGAAAGCTTGATCAAAACGTATTGACAATAGTGCTCCACAACGGCGGAACGTCTTTGCTAGGGCGATCATATCGTGATAGTCACCCAGCGCCTTCTAGATGCTGCTATGTCCGCCGCGCTCCATATGGTCGAGTGAGATAACATGGCGCAATTTTCATTGGAAATGCTCTGCTAACAGACTGTGATATTTTAAAGTCGCAGTTCATCAGCGTCAGCTATCATTTGTCCGGAATCTAGGTGCCACTTGAAGATTTATGTATCGCAATAATCAGCCCCTCCACAACGTTTACGGTAAGGGCACGTCAGGAGACATTATTTCATGGCAGATATCAGTCCATCGGGCTGCTGTCGTATAGCTGGTGATCCTATAAAATTTCAGAGGGGAGCCATGTGGTCCCAGTGATTTATTCATTGCTATCCCGTCAATAGTCTTCATCCTAAATAGCTTACTCCACACACACCGGTCATTAGGTAGGTATTCATATTAATGTGGCTGACCAGTGTACACTCCATCGAGACGACTAACGGAATGACTCCTTACGTGGGTGTATGCCGGATGTAGGCCATGAGCATGCTCAAAAAATGTATATTATGTGACAACATTCTTAGTTCTGGGCACGGTGTGCATCTTTCGGTGCAAGTAAAAAAATAAATCGCCGTCTAGGATAAATTAGTTGTGCTGTCCTTGTAACAGCGAGGCAATGTTCTCTGTGAAATACATAGATGTAATGAGCCGTACGTGAAGCACCGTCGCGTCGCTGATAATCCTCCCCCAACCCCCCACCCCCCCCCCCCCCCCACCCCCACCACCGCCACCACAGCGAATGGTACAAGATATCTCATACCCTGATGCCTTCAGTAAGAAGTATTGTAATGTTGCTGCCAGTTTTGAAGGTACGCAATACTAAGGCTTTGTACCTGCACATGATGGGAAATTCGTCGATGTACACTTCTTGTAGGAGGAGGATGTCTATGTCGGCCCTTTATAGCACAAATTTAAGTAAAGATATCATTTTTTGCGACTGAATGATGTTGATATCGAGAGATGCAAGCCAATATGCTTGTCATCGTTCCTATGTCTACATATCTATCGCACATGGAAGCTTATGTCATTTGAATTTGAATTCACACATTGTGTTTCTCTGTCGTGTCTGCCAGCGTTGGTTATAGTTCTAACTTCAAGGGGCGCCGACCCTGCCGAATTGCCTGTTGCTACCGTCAGCGGAACACCTTCACAGTCAGCCCAGTCTATTTGGGACAAGTTTGCCGTCGGCGTCGTCTTGGCAGCCTCATCTCTCTGTGCTGTCTTTTCTGGTACAATAGATTGGTAATGGACTGATGGTAGCTCTGCGTTATCAAGCTCTTCAGGGCTATTCTACTGTCGATATGGTCGTGTTCGGACTGTAAAGTCTCTGTTCCCTGTGTCATATAGCGCGCTTCTGATCCTTTTTTGACGCTTGCCCTTCGTACATAGCTTCTTTTAGTCACGTTGTGGCTTAGAGCTCTTCAATTCCCGAATCGCTGCAGCATATATTCATCGGTTACTCGACCTACCTACACTGGAGAGCTAAACAAAAGGCTACACCTGCGTAATATCATGTAGGGCCTCCGCGAGTGTGCAGAAGTGCTGCAGCATGAAGTGGAATAGGGTCGACTACTGTCTGAAGTGGTGCTGCAGGGAACTGACACCAGGAATCCTGCTGGACGGTCCATACATCCGTAAAAGGACGAGGAGGTGGAGATCTCTTCTGAACAGCACGTTGCAAGCCAGACATGCTCAATAATGTTCATGTCTCGGGAGTTTGGTGGCCAGTGGAAGTGTTTAAACTCAGATGAGTGTCCCTGGAGCCACACTGTAGTATTATGGACGTGTAGAGTGTCGCTTTGTCCTGCTGGAATTGACGAAGTCCGTCGGAATGCACAATGGACGTGAAAGGATGCAGGTGATCAGACAGAATGTTTACGTACCTGTCACCAATTAGAGTAGTGCCTAGAAGTGCCGGGGGACCCATATCACTCCAACTGCACACGCCCCAACGGATAAAGAGTCTCCGCCAGCTTGAACAGTCCACTGCTGACATGCAGGGTACAGTGGTTCATGAGGTTGTCTCCATACTAGTACACGTCCATCCGCTCGATACAGAATCAGGTAACATGTTTCCATTCATCAACATCCAAAGTCGATGTTGACGGGCCCTGGCGACGCGTAAAGCATCGTGTCGTTAAGTCATCAAGGGTAGACCAGTTGTCCATATCGATGCTGTTTCGTGGAATAGGTCCCACGCTGACACATGTTGATCACCCAGCACTGAAGTCTGGAGCAGTTTGAGGGAGGGTTGCAATTCTGTCACATTTAACGATTCACTTCAGTCGTCTTTGGTACCATTCTTGCAGGATCTTGTTCCTGCTTCAGCAATGTCGGAGGTTTGATATTTTACCTGATTTCTGATAATCACGGTACACTCGTGAAATTGTAATACGGGAAAACTGCCACTTCATCACTGCCTCTGAGTTGCTGCGTCCCGTCACTCGTGCGCCGACATTAAAACAACATTCAGACTTACTTAAATCTTGATAACCTGTCATTGAAGCAGCAGTAACGCATCCAAATACTGCGCCAGACACTTGTTGTCTTATATAAGCGTTGCCGACTGCAGGGCCACACTTTGCCAATGTCCAACTGATGCTTTGGTGATCATAAGGGCCGTTACTAAGCGGCTCACAGAAAGGGGGCTGAGTTCACGACACCCCTTGCGCCGACCTCCATTGGCCTCTGTACACCAAAAAGTTGCATTGTCAGTGGTGTTGGGCCACTCTGCTTGGAATCTGCTTGTCATACGCGCCGTCCTTACAGCACAGCTGTAAGTCAGCGTAATCCTATCCCCCGTTTTGTTGCTCTCAATGGTCAGTCATCCTGGGCTCAAATTTCAGCAAAATAATGCCTGTCCGCACTCGGCAACAGATTCTATTGTATGCCTTCGTGCTGCTTGCCAAAAGCTCTGATGGCGATTAGTGGATCTCTCCCCTGCTGAGAACAACGTTTGGATCATTATGGGCTACAAATAAGTGCTTGCTTGCATAAGCGCCAGTGGTGGACCAACGCGTCGTTGTCTTGCTCTTTCTCTTGAATCAACCTCGCAGTTTTCTGAAACTGTAATCACTTCTACAGATTTCCTTCAAATTTGCATAATTCTACGTCGTGCATCGTTTATTTATTTTGTTGTCTTGATAAGTTTTTCAGAAAAAAACAGTAACCTAGTCTAATACTTTTAGTGTCTCAGTTAACATCTTAGTACCCATGTTCACTTTTAGTTACCTTCACCTTGTAACCTATTTCCTACGCACTATGCATTTCGTTGCAGTGATGTTCCTAATGTTCACCGCCGTCTCTAACAGAGTGACAATATTATCGCAAGCCTTAAAGGTTATCTTTCTTCTCCCCATCTTTAATTCAGATTCCAAATTATCTTTGGTTTGCTGTTTTTCTTCCCCCATAAGTAGGTGAATAACATGGGCAGGGGTCGATTACAAACATGTGCCAGACTTCTTTCAGCCGATGCCTGTATTTCGTGTTCTCTCACTTTTACAAGTAAAGTCTGATTTCTGTCCAAGCTGTACACAACGTTTCGCTCCCTGTATTTTATGGAAACTCACATCAACATTTAGTAGTCAATACTGCCAAAATATTATGCCATCATTTTGCTAAAAAATTGAAATTAACAGTGTTCAATTTCTCAATGAAATGTTTGATCTTTTTTTCTTTATGTTATAATTTTTAAACCCTTTCTTCAATTTCCATAGACAAACATGGCGACTGCATAGAGATGATAAAATGACGAAACGACTTCTAGTATTTTCTGGAAGCTGTACACAGAATATGTACATTACTACTCTTTACCACTACCCATTCGAACATGGAACTAATAAAAACAGTATCAAAAATTAAGAAACCTTATTTATTTCTTGACCTAGTAAAGACTCAATGAAAGTCATTACTTTACGTTTTGGAATTACAAATTCCTTTACACCAATGAAATGTATTCGTATGACAACGACTTCTCGCACAGGAGAAGCGTCTTCGTCCTCCACCATCTCCCTCACATCCTCTAACCAATCTTCCTTTGGCATCAGTTCGTCAATCCACCATAGATCTGTATCTGAATAATCCATCTCGTCCGGGAAAACCTCGAAGAGGTCCAGCTCTTCTGCCAGGTCAGACTCGATGCCCAGTACATATTCCTCGAAACCCAACTCCAGCAAGTCCATTTCCAATCGCCATCTGAGAAAATGAAGACAAAATTTTTGTAAGATATTGCGTGGACAACTATCCTAAAATATATTACCCTTAAACAGCGTCATTCTAGTGTGAAGAGATTTTTCAAACTTATAAAAATTTATGACTCCGTTATGGCACGTCTTTCAAGGAGTACGTATAACAAACCAACTTACCAAAAGCATTATCAGAACAAAGTTAACTTATTTCTAAAATACATTATCTGATGACCTCACACTAAGCGTTTGCAGACTACAAGTAAATGGTGCCACACACAGGAATATTACAACATACCGCATGTGTGAAAGTGTCATGTACTACATACTTTGCCACAAGCGACATTGAACATATGTTAAATCGATGCTTCAACACAAGTTACGGAAGTACGTCGGTCTCTCATGCTCGTAGTTTACTACAACTAAAGTGCTTAGCTACATGTGACACAACCGGCATATCTCGTGGAATGCATGTTGCTAGCCTATACGACCGTGCTCCCCACATTGATCATTACATGACGTATGCTAAGGGGACTGAAATCGGTCGTGTTTTAATTTGCTATCATCATCAAGAAGACAGATATTGCCGCGTGTCACACTGCTATGTCAGTGTCAGTTACGGACTGCTTCTACGTCAGTCACGTCACCAGTGAGACGACCAGCCCCACCCTCCCTCTACCTCTGCGCTGTGTCCGCCCTGAGCACTGTGGTTGGCGACCTTATCTGTACCTCCCCTCTTTGCAAGCACTGACGAGCTATCGTAAACCATTATACGTAACATATACAACTAAAAGAATTTATCCGCTATTATTGAGATAGACGTGGTACTCACATTTCAGTAGAGAGTATGAGCTGCCATACAAGCCTGAAATAGAAAAGAGAAGAACATGCACTTTAATTACCATTTACAAAGGGTAAGTAGTTAGGTTTACTAACATTAAGCAATACTAAGAGCACAAATGAGCGAAAGGTTTTTCCAAACATGTATTTCGGAGTGAAACTTTGTAAAAACTTCGAGACGCGAGAGCAGTTGTTGCCTGTATGCCTCGTCAGCCACACACGACAACTCGCCTGCGATCAAAAATAGCAACTGACGTAGCGATTCCGGCCAACGGTGTTTAAGGTGACGAGTGTGCGAGGATGTGAGAGCTGGCGGCGACTTACCAGCACAGAATCGCGAATGCGACGCTGTCGAGCGCAGTGATAAGCACGAGAACAAGCATGTTGTCTGACTGCTTAGCACCAAATTAGTGTTTCCGCGGTTACCCCGGTTGTAGCTCCATTGTCGACACAGGAGACAAGGGAGTCTTACCACTCACGAGTGTCGCGCGAAAAAAACTGCTCAACGAATCACTGTTTTTATTCACAAATTTATTTGGCAGCTGCGTGATAAGAAAATATATTTAATGGTTGTTGCATCGACCGACATGGGTTACATTCAATTTTGCAATAGTATAAATATTACTCTTCATGAAACTTCCTGGCAGAATAAAACTGTGTGCCCGATCGAGACTCGAACTCGGGATCTTGGCATTTCGCCCGCAAGTTTGATATATAAACGTTGGTTTTGATAGAAAATACGCAGATGTTCCGAGGATCCTCTTTCGGTTGTCTTTTGGTATCCACCCAGAATGTTCCAAAATGTAGGTAGGATGAGGTGTTCCGCTGTACCTGCCTTCCAGAGCGTTAGCGTAATAGACGTGTGTAGACAAATTCCTGCAGTGACTAAAAATGTATCAAGCATTTTACGCTTATCAAGTGATCGAGGCCGGAAAGTTCGTCTGTGACACACAATACGAAAATGCCATACTTTTTAAGTTGTACAACTCTGACGCGTAACATCTGTTTCCATCCCGATGGAAACTACATTAGATGTTTGACGTTTAAATAATCTAGCTTTAGAGATTATGGTTTTTAGATTATTCTATAGAGTTGTTTCTTTGCCATTGCAGCGACTATCGAATTTGTTTCCATTCCAGTAAAGGGTGCTACTTCAAGGCAGAGACAACGTCAGTCTTATCAAAGTACAATAACGGTCACGTCCTGTCACACTCCACTGTACCACTTGGCCTGTTATTTCATGCTGTGTGATAGCAGTGTGTCCTTTGATCAAATATAATTGTGGACCTCTATATTGTAGAGAAATATCACTTATACTTTGAGGTCGATTCCTCATCTGCTAGTAAATCTACAGTACTTCTAGAACCAGTCACTATAAAGCCGGGGTCGTCAGCAGTTTAGACGCATAATGAGGCCTTCTTCGTCGCTTACACTTCCCGAACACAAATGCTGGTTTCTGCCAGGAGTTTGCACATTTTCCCAGTCTGCGTACATCCGTAATATAAGTCGCACGAAATGAAAGGGTTTTGAGCGTTTTTGTTCGCGTGGAAGTGGCGAGGTGAGACGTATTACCAGCTATGGTAGTTGGTGTAGACTGTCCTCCACGCTGATACAAAAGATCTGGTAGTACGACAAGAGCTTCAGAATGCTAGCTAAACCTACGTTTACAGTTTCATTTGCTGCAAGCATGATCAGATGTCTCATCGGTAAAGATTGATATTATGCCAAGATCTTACACCACGGTGTGTGAGTTCTCTGTCTCGCTTACTAAACAGTTCAAGGCACTACCATATACGTAAAATGCATAGACAACTGGACGACGATTGTATAATGCCGTTGTAAAGTGTAAATAAAACGAAAACCTCGACACCTGAGTTTCTGCACTCACTATGACGAGTAACAGTCCAACGTCGCTTGCTAAGCATTCAAGATGTAGGCGCCTCCTCGGTTCTCAGTCAACAAACAGGCGAAACTGTGAGGGGCCTAGCTGACCCGTTGGTGTTGTTACGGTACAGTAGTTCCTTGTGAAGACCAGAACTGCACAGTTAGTAATAGCTTTGACTACGAGCCGATTTGATCTTTCAGACAATATGGTTCTGAGCAATATTGGACTTAACTTCTTAGGTCATCATTCCCCTAGGACTTAGATCTACTTAAACCTAACTAACCTAAGGACATTACACACATCCATGCCCGAGGCAGGATTCCAACCAGCAACCGTAGCGGTCGCGCGATTCCGGACTTAAGCGCCTAGAACCGCTGGCCACTGCGGCCGGCTCTTTCAGACAAAGAGACTGTTCAATCATCGTTTCAGTCACAGAAGTGTCATCCTCAGATAAATCGAGTAAGTATACAGGCACATATAACCGGCACATATCAGTACTTTAAGAAACATGCTTAATGTCGTTACAAGGTACTCTGTATTTTCCGTATACGAAAGGGAACTGAATGTTTTCCTAACGGTCCCGGCTCGCGGCACCTCTGAAGCCGAAGATAGTATGGAAATAAATGTGTTGGTTAAAAATTTACATGTGATCGTTATTCCAGGCATTATTATCGAAAAGCTTAAATATTTTCTTCAAAATAATTTTTATACATTAGACTTTCTGATAAAACCTTACACTCTCCTCAGTTGGTATATTGCAGCCTCTCACACGGATCCTGAGCAGGTCCTCTAATCGCTCCTTGATACAGTCGTTTGACGATTGAAAATCGTTCCAACAAGTCACCATTAGAAAACACTGCGCTGTATCGCAATAACTCAGGATGTAAAGTAATACCACGATACTAAAAATATCAGGGAACACCTAATCACAGGTAAGACTGTCCTTAAGGCTTGTAAGCTCGCATTTATTGCAATAACTGACGTACCTAAAATGTTAGTACTCTCATTATTACGTCAGATAGGTAATGCACGTAGTAAGTTCGTCGTATTCATGATTTCCTCTTTAAACAAACATACTATACTTGTTATTCAACACAAAATGTCATTAAAAGTTAACGTTATTCACGAGCAGCTAGTTGAGAATATGTATGAACTTCAAATGACACGACGAACCGGCTCGTTCTGCATATGGATTCAAACCCAGGTCATGCAAAATAAGATTTCGTGACTGACGGAAATTAACAGTCATTCCTGACTAGGCATAAAGAGAGTGATATACCTTGATTTTAGACAGTATCAGTTAACAAATATTAACTTTAAATTACATAACGTAAACATTTTTAACGGACGCGAATTCCTAACAAGCATCTATTGTCCCTGTTAACGAACTACGAGAGATGTTAAATACTGCTTTTTCACAAGTAACTTACTTGAAATGCATTGAGGTAAAGCTTTGTGTTGGACAGGGATTCGAACCCAGAACCTAATCGGATTGTTATCGAAGCACAATCAAATTTGACGTATATGATTTCCTCTGCAGTAGCTAGATGTATTAAATGAAATGACGAGACGAAACATTAATTTTTTCCTTCCGAGGACTCCAACCCGGCACGTATCACTGTTATATTCTAGAGAAAATGAACCTTAAATATGGGTTTGGAACACCAACAGCGACATGTGAGCATGTTTGAACTAGAAATAATATGACCAAGAGTTCAGTGGTGACTAGGAATCGGACCCCACACATATCGTTGTTGACTACACACAAAGAGACGTCATCTACCGAATTTTTCTCCGTCAGCAGCTCGGAATAACATCCTTCACTTACAGTGATCTCGCAAATACTTCTGTGTCTCACTGGGAGTCAAAATCGTCAGATACCGTTACTGTTGGCAACGAATGAAAATGCATTAAAAATAAAAATTATTATCTACCAGCAGATAGGTGCTCTCATGCTAGAGCTTGATAATACATAATGAAAAGTTAAGTGCTGGGCCAAGATTCCAACCCATTCATGCGCAATATGTGGAGATGTTGAGGAATCTGCAGTTTTGAACAAACAACAAGTTGTAGTTGAACTGTATTGTGACGAAGGGATCAAATTCCGCGTTAAGGGCGGTCTGAGTTGCATTCCCAGTTCAGAACCAATTTGACCGACATACAAAAGCTCAAATAAAAGACGGAATAAGTGTCCTGTGACCATACACAGGGTTTGTTTCGCCACTAGAAAGAAATAAATAGTATAAGAAAGGTTACTGGTGATAGAGTTTCTACGTGTCGCCACTCCTTACTTTATTGTGGTTCCACCTAACGTCTACTTCGTAGAAAAGGAATATCATGTTTAATTTGATTTTCAGACCACAATGCCATTATACCTTCTACACTTGGCGTAGCCAGAAGAGAATAGAATCTGCCTCTCCCTATCAAAGAACACCGGCAGAAGCTGGAATCGAACCGCGACCATCATTCTACAAAACTGCGATAAGTACAACAGACCACAAAACACCCTGATCTACGACTCAGATCTGTAGCACAACACCGTTGCGGCACACAAGCTGAGAATTCCGACACACAGGCTCTCTGTAGCCGTTTGCAGGATGTTCAGTACATTGATTTACTTGGTTGACCGAATCGCGATGAACTAGCTGCCTTGGCTACCCAGTGCATATATTCGACTCTATTTTGTAATCACTGAAATAATATAACGTAACTGCCACCTACACAGAACTGCATACAGTGTATGATGCAGAAATTTAAATAGGAATTGTTCCTTTCCATTTGAGCTACTCTATTGCGCTATCTGTTTGTTGAAACCATCGTGCAGTGCAAAACAAATGCTGTAACTGTCTGTCTCTATCTGACAGCACGGCGAAATGCCGAAGTTCTGGAGGAACCGTTGATCGCTTGCACAGGCGCTGTATCTACGTCACAGCTAGTAGCGTAACGGTAAGTGTCGCGTGTTCTATTACACTCGCTACTAATTTTTTTTTTTAAACGCAATTTTGCTGTCTTCTGAGGTTATCAATTTAATGGAACTTGGAATATAATTCTCTTCACTTCTCAACCCAAAATAGTCGCATGTGGAAAAAAGGCTAACTTCTGTGTCATTTTGTTCTTTTCAGGTTTAATAGACGGCCAGGCGGTAGATGCGTCTCGAAGATTTTGTATTATGAATGGGGAGAATGTATCTTGCCAAAATAGTCAGAACAGTATTTTCTACGTTAGATGTCGTCTGGTAGTGGCATTTTATTCTTCTTCAAACCTTGTTTGACATCTTTAGCGCAGAACAAGTTTTCTACATGCATGTAATCAGTGAACTGCATGTGCTTTCTCAGATTGTTATTGATAACATCAGAGAATTCGCATATATCGTTGATGATGAACACTAAAAGAAACCTTACGAAAACTGTGCACTGCATTGTAAGAAATGAAATAAAACTACCCACAATAACCGTACGACGAAAGTGTTTTAACAAAACTGAGTATCTATACACAAGTGTGCTTCTATCTGCACGAATTACTAAAACACTACTCACTTAGGTTTCGACTGGGTCTACGTTTAAATGGTATGCTCTGTCATACTCAACATGTATGCAAATGTGGCATTTCATAAATAAAGTTACATATTCCTAGAAACCCAAAATTTGCTTGGTAGCAGCGGAAAGAGGCTTTACCTGTTGTGCAGCATTGAAAGTTTTCACCATTGCACTTTGAGTTGAAAATATTTTCTTACGATTCGGTTATCGATGTTTGATCTGACTGCTTGCAGCTCCTACACAGAAGGGATAAAAACGTTAGATTCAGCGAGGCTGGAACCGCGAACCATAACAATCGCGTTACCACAACTCAGCACGTCAACCCAGAGCTAAGGATAACTATGGTTCGCGCATTCCTCTTACGAGGCCAGTAGTGGCTAGAACTCGTAAACTGCTTTTTACAGGACGAGATTAGTTGCGATTGTCACGTTCAATGACTTTTCTGGGTGAAAACCGTAAATTTACAATCTTCTGTTACACCTCAAGCGAGAACAACTCAGGTAATTTAATGGAAGTGACACGAGAAATCAAGTGAACTTCGAGACTTAATTCCATGCACACCAGGAAGTAGCTCGTCGATCACAGAGTTAACAAACATACCTTGCGTTGTTGCCAAATCTCAGTTACATTACCACCAAGAAGAAGACGAACCGATGTGATCCTACAGCGGGCTGGGAAGAGACCATAGCTGACGCTTTCAAAGACGCGGCTGCTACGGCCTGGAATACGTAATGCGTCTCATACGCATTTCTGTAACTAGTTTTAGGGGCTGGAGCTTATTTACTAATAATACTCAGAACTGACTGCTACTGAGCATCATAAATCAGTAACTCTCATAGTTGTTTTATATTTCTTTCGTAACTGTACTCAAAACTAAGTAACTCATTCACAGACATTTCGTGCCTCGCCGATAGTCGAGCACGACAAAAAAATAAAAATTAAAAAGAGAATGTGTGTGTGTGGGTGTGTGTGTGTGTGAGAGAGAGAGAGAGAGAGAGACGGAGAGGGAGGGAGAGGGAGAGAGAGAGAGAGAGAGAGAGAGAGAGAGAGAGAGAGAAGAGAGCGAGAGAGAGAGAGAGAGAGGGTAAAAATTTGTTGTAAAGAAATTGAATAATGGTATGTAAAGAAATCTTTCATTAAAATGACTCGTTCCACATAATTACCAAATGTCGTATTTATGATCTATGGAACAAGTATTAATCTAATCTAATCTAATCACATCATATTGCTGACTATCTATAAAGAGTCATGAAGTACCGCAATTTTCGCCTATATCAGTAACCAAATCTAAACTTGAAAATAAAAGACGACAGTTTTTGCAATAAACCGGGCACCTATCAAGACCCTTACATCCCTGTTAACTAACCATGAAAGATATCTGATATACCTCAATTCAGAAGTAACGAAGTGTGTATGAATTTAAGGATGAAGCGCATGATGTGAAGTTCTGCGACGGAGATACGAACCCAAGACGTAATCGGATTATTAACTAAGTAAAATCAAATGTTACGTATCGGTTTTTCTTGCCAACTGCTAGGTGTTTAACCTAAAATAAGGACACAAATTTTTGTGCCTGAGCGGCAATCGAACCTCACTCCTATCGTTCTTCTTTATTGTCCACGAATATTACTTAAGTATCAATTGCGTACTCATCAACAGTAAGATGTGTGCGTGTTTGTGCAGAAATTGTTGGCAACATGAACAAACATTAAAAATGCACGTTAATATTCACTAGCAGACCGGTGTGCACGTGATAGGGCTTGAAACGAAATTATGAATATTTTTGTACTTGATCAGTATTCGGACCCACATATTTACCTTTGGAGGAGACCTAGAGAAGACCGCAGTCTTGGGAAAACGAATGAAATGATTGAACTATACTGTTCCGAGAGATTCAGATCCTCGAAAGAGGAGATACGAATTCGAATTACAGTCCAGCACCAAATTTTTCAACGTTCTAGTTCAATCAAGTACATGTAAAATAAGAGCCCTGTTCCTTAAGACGGCTATCCGCTCATCAAATAAAATAAAATTTTGTAATGTAAGTAAGTTTACTGGTGACAGTATTTCTGTTTACCCTGACCTCCAACTATTCCATTTTACAACGTAAACCGGCTCTGCCCAGTTTGGAATGAAGGGACGTGATGTTTAATACGGATTCTGGATTATAACAGCTTTCTTTTGAGGTTACCAGAGGTAAAGTAAATCTTTTTCTGCCTCTTAAAAGTAAATACCTGAACCCACGCGTTGCACTTGTGGTAGTTCGTTCCATCAGACCATTGTGGCCACATTTCCCAGCCCCAGGAGAGTGCTGCAATGGATGATGTGCTTAGCTTACTAAACTAGTCACGGTGGAAAAAAACGCGAGTCTATTAAATGGTTAAGTAGAAGCAAGTTTCTGGTGTGGAGATTATGCTATTCTCATGTCAGCAGGATTTAAAGACTCTTCTAGTCGTCATAGCCTCGATTTGAAGCTATTTTGAAATTTTCACTAATTCAGGAAATTTCTTAGTTCGAGAAAATCCACTGTGAAGTGTGAAGTTACCGGATAATTCGATTATCACCGTCATTATTACTATCATTTTCTTCATGCCGCTGCTGGAACACGTGTCCTTTTGGTCATTATAGAAGTAGTTTCCCAAGAACAAGTTCTTTCCCTGTCTACGGAATCCTTTTCATGTTAATATCAAACGTCAGCAATTGCTCGTAGATCACATCAAAACTAAAGTAACTGATGAAGATGTTACTTGATAACGAAAACGGATCTTACTGCCTTCCAATATACGTCGCTGTCGGTTCTTCCATATGACGTAACCTGTTTCAAGTTGTGTATGACACAGAATGTTTTAGAAAATCAGTTGTTTTCCTTTGCAGTAAACAGAAAGATTTTCATTCTAAGCTATCCAAGTAAAAAAATTTCGCAATATTAGTTCAAATTTAATATTCGCTTCCATAATGTAAGGAAAGTATTTGAAAGTTGCGAAACCCGCATCCGACTCACTGCCCTTACACTTAACTGCTGGCCATAAATTCTGGCTCAAAGTGATGGTAGTTTAAGTAACCTGATGTAGCGAAGACTGTTTGCCAGTGCTCTTTCTCACATTAAAATATACAACTCACTCATTGGGCTCCATAAGTACACTGTGACAGTAATTTCTGTGTGTATGCAATGCATACGGATTGTAGAATTTAGTGGTGCTCTCTCTTCCACTTCTGTGTACAATATGCCTGACCTAAACGGGCCCTTTATCATTACAGACCCTGGGCGGTGAAACATCATATTGACAACAGTAATGTGCTTATACTGACAACCTCATTGTTCGTTTTACCCGATTTTGAAATCATTTAAGTAAAATAACATGACCTTCGAATGGGAGACGTTTCGTCCCCCTTTTCCTTCTGTGAAATTTGTCAGTTAGCTTTCTGCCTTCGAACCAGCGAAATACGGCAGAATACGGCTGGTAAACGATTTACAAATCACGATTTAGTGCCGTTAACACGATTTCTTTAAACATTGGCGTAGCTGAAGGAATTTAGTTTCTTCTTAAATCGTCTTATGCAGCAACGTTCACAGATATCTCGAATAAAAAAAGCTCGTTGTCCAGGTACGAAGGTTGTAAAACAAACTTCCCACAGTTTGTGCCAGATTGATCTTTTCGTCTGATAGCACTGCGTAAGTATATTGTGTAAGAGGTATTAAAGTAGTGTTCCTGTAGCTGTGGGAATCCACGGTAGAAAACGAGTTTCACACAAATGGGTACAGTACTGATAAATATTCAAGATGATTATCAATTTAAGTCTGCGTTCATCAACAAACTGCGGCGTATTTGTAATATTGAAGCTAGACTAGGTATCCTTGCTTCCTTGAGTGGGCATTGGAAGGCGTTTACACACACGTATACGATGGTAATGCCAAAGGTAAGGTCTCCTAAGGGACACTCAAGTGCCAACGCAGGCACACACGACAGATCCTTAATTTTAATGGCAAACAGAACCACAGTGTTGGCTGCATGGTGGAAAGGTGATAAAGAGCAAGACTATAGATACGAAGGTTTCAGGATCGATTCCTCACCAGTCACACAAATTTTATGTGCCGTTTTACACATATTTCCCCTTGGGCAGTGTTTGTTGATATGAAAAATGCCGAGTTGTACTGTAGTCCGAAATCCACGTAAAACTGTAGGTTCCCCTATTAACTGGCTAGGTAAGTCAACTCAAAGGTCGGATGAAAGCAACAGCATACCACCTCCAACAAGACTGTGCCTATTAAAGCACTGTGGCGTTCAAACCACTCTTGCGACTGATGACTGCTTTACTTTCTATGGGTTCCAAAACTAATAATCTTCGGGTTATTAACATTTTTGTGTTTTCATGCTGTAGCTTTGATACCAGTAAACGTAAGTAACCGGCCGAGCACTGACACCGTTCGAGTTGTCAAGGTGGAAGACGATGATGCTGTCGACCCCAGTCACAATTTTGGTCATGGCTATCTTTCAGTCGAATACCTCTCTGGGACTTCCTGCATATTTCAAGATATACTTTTATACACTTGGTACGCTTCCAAACTGATATCTGATAGCGCTGTGTTTAGCAACATGAATCAGATATGTTTCCTGTGCAATATATCGGACAACACGTCAATGCAGCGAGATTTTATTTATATGTTGTATATGGTGCAAGAAATATTTGTGTTTTTCTTGCTTCTGTGATAGGTTTCACCCCACTGAATGCGAGAAAGCTCACGAATAGACTGTCAATAACTGGACTTACGCAATAACACACTTAAAAGTTGTATTTTAGCATTATGTATCCTGATGAAAAAACCAGAAGTAGATTATACGCCTACTTGCTTATTATCGCGCTTCTCAATTCTTTCCTCAAAAAATGAAAATAAAACAGAAATGTATTTCAAATATCAGCTCAGTGACGCCATGTTCGTCTCGTGATGTAAAGCAAGGATAGTTGATAGGGAATATCTCGTTGTAATGGCTCTGAGCACTATGGGACGTAACATCTGAGGTCGTCAGTCCCCTAGAACTTAGAACTACTTAAACCTAACCAACCTAAGGACATGAGACACATCCATGACCGAGGTAGGATTCGAACCTGCGACCGTAGCAGTTCCACGGTTCCAGACTGAAGCGCCTAGAAGCGCTCGGCCACAAAGGGCGGCTATCTCGTTGTACTAGCGATATGTATGGCTACGGGGTTCTTAGTTTTCTCTCTGCAAACAACTAGAACAGAATTCAGTAACAAAGTGGCAAGAACACTTACTCTGTGGGCCAATTAAACACTCAGCCATTCTTGGTTATTTTGTTAATGCAGTAAACATCCTTGATTATTGATCTCTAATTACTACCATTGTTATTGTTATTCGTCACCCCACAACAGCTTTCCTATCACTAATCCACGTAACGAATGGATCAGGATGAATGGAATGTGGGATGTTTCGTCACTGAGAATCTCAGTCTCAATCTCAATAAGAAAAGACGACAATAACACCCAACTATTTGTGTCCACTTAACACCATGACTACAGACAAATTGCCGTCTCACTGTATTTTGATTATAATTCGTTAGCCTTTTTGCGACCTCATTTTAATACCTCGTGGGAGCACTCATAATATTTTGCTTTTTGAACACAGAACAATAACACACAAAGATATTAGATGGAAGGATACAAAGAAAAAATCAGATTCAAGGGTGTGGATCCAGTTCATGATAAGAAGACTGAACAAGAGGGAAACGTTACGAAAGCAATGAATACGCTGGTTAGTATACATTATTTATATAGATCTCAAGATGAAAAAGCGCAGATATGCACAGCGCCCGCATCTGCACTTTAGTTTCTGTCTTAATAGGCATAATTTTTAGTTTCTTCTCTTCTGAATTATCAAACGAATTGATTATTACGTGGTACAGAGTAATTAGGTAACTGTGTTTCTTACAGCTTCCATTCGCACCAACATTTTTCTACATTATCGTGCAGTTCATGAAATTCTACTTGCATTCAAGACGCCACATAGATGCAATCGATTTTGAGGTGCAAAGTGTTTGTTATCTTACTTTGCGTGACAGGTTGGCAAAGCTGATTTCCAAAGACTTTTTATTGTACTGAAATAATCTTTTGTAACAAAGTAAGAAGGTAAGTGTTTTATTGGTATATACTTTGTAGGAAACTGTAATCGTGACGGAAGGTTGCACACCTGAATGTTTGACACAGCTGGTAGGAGAAAACGCTGCATATTAACCAAACCCGGCGCCGCCTATCCGTTTCCTCCTATGACACGAGCACAGGATTCTCCTCCTATAACGCTACAGAGCTGTTCCTAGGATAGCTGAGATTTGGCAACGTCGTCACAAACATTTGGCAACACTGTGACAGTGCAATCACTTCCGCGTATGGTACTGAACTGACTCGCTAAATTCATTTGATATTCCCTTTCCATTTGAATGACTCGTTGTATATAATCCTCACGTAAACTAAGACGCGTTATGAGGCTGAGCGACCAATACCATGACGCGAGTAGTGTGCTGGCAGCAGTGTGTCCGTAGTCCCGTAGTACCGCAGTTGTCCCGTCTTCCAACGGTTGAGAAAATCGTCAGATCTAAACGTGGTAGGGGCAACGCGTGCGAGCTGTTTTTGTGTATTATTTCATGGAGCTGCAAATTCCCACAAAAAACTCTGTAACAAAATCAGAAGAAAACCTTTACACATCATATCCTCTTGGCAGCTAGACTCAGTGAGTCGTGTTAATGGTCGTAGATCTCGGCTTTCTGACTGCCAAACTGCTATACAATACAAGCGTCTCTGGAAAATTCGAATCGACCGTCAACGATACGAAATTCAATAATGTTCTTCACTTAAGACTCCCATGCCAGGGTGATAAATGTGAAGAAAATAAATTGATTAGCAAATCGCAAGAAAATACTTACAGCTCAAAGTGCAATCGTGAAAACTTACAATTCTGCACAACAGGTAACGCTTCCTTCCGCTGCTAAGAAGCAAATTTTGGGTTTCTAGTAATACGTAACTTTATCTATGAAATGCCACATTTGCATACCTGTTGAGTAGACACAGCAGCCCGTATCTCGTGGTCGTGCGGTAGCGTTCTCGATTCCCGGTGGGGTCAGGGATTTTGTCTGCCTCGTGATGGCTGGGTGTTGTGTGATCTCCTTAGGTTAGTAAGGTTTAAGTAGTTCTAAGTTCTAGGGGACTGATGACCATAGATGTTCAGTCCCACAGTGCTCAGAGGAATTAGAACTATTTTTTTATAACACAGCATACCATTTAAACACAGACCCAATCGAAATCTAAGTGAATAGTATTTTAATAATTTGTGTAGATAGAGGCACGTTTCTGCACAGATACTCAGTATTGTTAAAACAGACTTTAGTCGTAAGGTTATTGTGGGTAGTTTTATTTCATTTCTTACAACACAGTGCACAGTTTTCGTAAGGTTTCTTTTAGTGTTGTTAAAACAATACTAAACATGAGGCAAAAATTAATCATCAACGATATATGCGAATTCTCTGATGTTATCTATAGCAGTCTGACAATGCACGTGCAGTTTATTGATTACATGCATGTAGAAAACGTGTTCTGAGTTAAAGCTGTCAAACAAGGTTTGAAGAAGAATAAAATGCCACTACCAGACGACAGCTAATGTAGAAAATGCTTTTTTGACTATTTTGGCACGGTACATAATACAAAAGCTTCGAGACGCATCTGCTGCCTGGCCGTCTATTAAACCTGAAAAGAACAAAATGACACAGAAGTTAGCCTTTTTTCCACATGCGACTATTTTGGGTTGAGAAGTGAAGAGAACTAAGTTCAAAGTTCCATTAAATTGGTGATAACTGCAGCAGACAGCAGAACTGCGTTTTTAAAAACTGTAGTAGCGAATGTAATAGAACACGCGACGTCTTAACAACAGAGCGCAACACTTACCGTTACACTACTAGCTGTGACGTACCTACAGCACCTCTGCAAGTGATCAACAGTTCCTCCAGAACTTCGGCATTCCACAGTGCTGTGAGATAATACATATGGCCTGATCTAGACTTCTGAGGGACAGACAGTTACAGCATTTCATTTGCACTGCACGATGGTTTCAACAAACAGATAGCGCAATAGAGTAGCTCAAATGGAAAGGAACAATTCCTATTTAAATTTCTGCATCTTACACTGTATGCAGTTCAGTGTAGGTGGCAGTTACTTTATTTTATTTCAGTGATTACAAAATAGAGTCGAATGTATGCACTGGGTAGCCAAGGCAGCTAGTTCATCGCGATTCGGTCAACCAAGTAAATCAATGTACTGAACATCCTGCAAACGGCTACAGTTAGCCTGTGTGTCAGAATGCTCAGCTTGTGTGCCGCAACGGTGTTGTGCTAGAGACCTGAGTCGTAGAACAGGGGGTTTTGCGGTCTGTTGTATTGATCGTAGTTTTGTAGAATGATGGTCTCGGTTCGATTCCAGCTTCTGCCGATGTTCTTTGATAGGGAGAGGCAGATTCTATTTTGTTCTGGATACGCCAAGTGTAGAAGGTATAATGGGATTGTGGTCTGAAAATCACATTAAACATAATATTCCTTTTCTACGAAGTAGACGTTAGGTGGAACCACAATAAAGTAAGGAGTGGCGACACGTAGAAACTCTATCACCAGTAACCTTTCTTATACTAGTTATTTATTTCTATTGACGAAACAAACCCTGTGTATGGTCACAGGACACTTATTCCATCTTTTATTTGTGCTTCTGTATGTCGATCAAATTGGTTCTGAACTGGGAATGCAACTCAGACAGCCTTTAACGCGGAATTTGATCCCTTCGTGACAATACAGCTCGACTACAACTTGTTGTTTGTTCAAAACTGCAGACCCCTCAACATCTCCACATATTGCGCATGAATGGGTTGGAATCCTGGCCCAGCACTAAACTTTTCATTATGTATTATCAAGCTCTAGCATGAGAACTCCTATCTGCTGGTGGATAATAATTTTTATTTTTAACGGATTTTCATTCGTAGTCAACACTAACAGTATCTGACGTTTTTGACTCCCAATGAGACAAAGAACTATTTGCGATTTCACTGTAAGTTCAAGGATGTTATTCCGAGCTGCTGGTGGAGAAAAATTCGGTAACTGTTGTCTCTTTGTGTGTCGTCAACAACGATATGTTTGGGGTTCGATTCTCAGTCGGCACTGAACACTTCGTCATATTATTTCTAGTTCAAACATGCTCACATGTCGCTGCTGGTGTAACAGACCCATACTTAACATTCCTTTTCTCTAGAATATAACAGCGATACGTGCCGGGTTGGAGTCCTGGGAAGAAAAAAATAATGTTTCGTCTCGTCATTTCATTTAATACATCTAGATAACTGCCGAGAAAATTCGATATGTCAAATTTGATTGTGCTTGGATAACAATCCGATTAGGTTCTGGGTTCGAATCCCTGTCCAACACAAAGCCTTACCTCACTGCATTTCATGTAAGTTACTTGTGAAGAAGCAGTATTTAACATCTCTAGTAGTTCGTTAACAGGGACAATAGATGCTGTGTAGGAATTCGCGTCCGTTAAAAATGTTTACGTTATGTAATTTAAAGTTGATGTTTGCTAACTGATACTGTCCAAAAATGAGGTATATCACTCTCTTTATGCCTAGTCAGGAATGACTGATAATTTCCGTCAGCCACGACATCTTAGCCTGCATGATTGGTTCAAATGGCTCTGAGCACTATGGGACTCTACATCTGAGGTCATCAGTCCCCTAGAAACTAGAACTACTTAAACCTAACTAACCTAAGGACACCAAAGACATCCACGCCCGAGGCAGGATTCGAACCTGCGACCGTAGCAGTCAGCCGGTTCCGGACTGAAGTGCCTAGAACCGGACGGCCAACGAGGCCTAGCTTGCATGGCCTGGGTTTGAATCCATATGGAGAACGTGTCGGTTCGTCGTGTCATTTGAAGTTCATACATATTCTCAACTAGATGCTCATGAATAACGTAAATTTTTAACGACATTTTGTGTTAAATAACAAGTATGGTATGTTACTTTGAAGAGGAAATCTTGAATACAGCAAACTTACTACGTACATTACCTATCTGACGTGATAATGAGGCGGCTAACATTTCAGGTATGTCATTTATTGCATTAAATGTGAGCTTAAAAGCCTTAAGGATAGTCTTATCTGTGATGAGGTGTTCCCTGATATTTGTAGTATCGTGGTATTACTTTACATCTTGAGTTACTGCGATACAGAGCAGTGTTTTCTAGTGGTGATTTGTTGGAACCATTCTCAATCTTCAAACGACTGTAGCAAGGAGCCATCAGAGGACCTGCTAGTTAGCTGCGTTATGTAGGTCGCATGGGAATCAGGTGAAATGTAATTCAGGTTGTTCGGATTCTTTCGAGCACGACTGTACATAAAATCAGAAGTTAAATATCAAATTTTTTCACCAATAGCGAAATCCTGGAACCTTAACTGACGATAGAATTGTTTTGGTTGACTGGGATTCGAACCCAGCATCTAGCACCGTCGTTTTCTAGCAAGGAACAGACGATAAATAGCTGTTGTTGGTTCACCAGTAGCAAGATGGACGCATGTTTAGCTAGACATCAGGCGAGGAAAAGTTCTGTGCTGAATGGAATTCAAACCCCGCACACGTGGTCATGAAGACGCTTTACCCATCAAATTCTTTTCCAATAATAGCTAGGAGTGGCATGTTTGTACTTTCAATGATGTGATGAAAAATACTCTGCTGGCTAGTAGTTAAATCTACAACATGTCGTCGTTGGTGATCACAACGAACACAACGTCAAACACAAATCCGTTTTCATCAGCAGGATGGAGAGCAATGTTTGAACTTGAAAAGATGTAAGGAAACGTTTGATCTTGTAATGTTGTGATAAAACGCTCTTCATGTGGCTGTGAGTTGAAACGAACACGCTACAGCTGACAACGCACGAAGAGACGTTGAAAATGCAACTATTTTTCACCAGTAGTTCGGAGTGCACATGCTAGGGCTTGAAATGAAACAATGAATATTTTTTGCTGATCAGGATTCGAAACCAGATAGGTGCCTTTCGAAGACGCCTAGAAGAGTTTGCAATCTTCGGGAACACAGTGAAATCGAATTCTAATCCCAGTCCAGCACCACAAGTTTCAACGTCTCAGTTTCAAATAAAGTAAGAGCCTTGTGAACTTACATGGCCATTGGTTCGTTAAATGAAATACGTTTTCTAGTTTACGAGGCTTGCTGGTGACAGAGTCTCTGTCTTACGGGGTTTCTCCATCTGTCACAGTCCATCTGTCGGCAGCGAAGGGATGTTACCTTTACTGCGGATATTGAACCACGGAGCTTACTAGCGTTCTGCACTTGGCGCTACTAGGGGTGAGGGAGAGCTACTTGTGTGTGTTAAAAATCTAAACCTGACGTAACATGTGAACCAACACGTTTTACACATCAATACAAGATTAATCCCCCAGACCACAAAACCCCTGCCAAGCACATAATTATGAATTGCAGAGTATTTATTTAGATGTAGATGCAGATATCAAGGGACGCGTAACAGGTAGGAGGGCGGGATCTGGGAATGGATGGAAGTGCAGAAGTGCAAAATATAAGCTTGAAATGCTTGCAAAGTATTGTTTACTTAGATGTGTGCCACAGTTCGTTTTATCCTAGGACCGAGGGATAAGGAAGGACTGTTCTCGGAACGAACAATGGGTTATAGGAAAGGGGAGGTCAAAGAATACGGTTTCATAGGTGGTGCGGGGAATGATAGAGAGTAAAGACAACAGCAAATAAAAGAGAAAATGTAGCGTCATTGGAAACCGCTAGATTTGTTTACAAAGTTTTGGGGAGTGTAATAGAAGGCCACTCGAGGCGATAGTGTCAGAGAGAGAAAGAGTGTGAGAGAGAATAGTAGAGATATGAACAACGAGTAAACATAAATGTTCAAATGTGTGTGAAATCTTATGGGACTAAACTGCTAAGGCCATCAGTCCCTAATCTTACACACTACTTAACCTAAATTAACCTAAGGACAAACGTACACATCCATGCCCGAGGGAGGTCACGAATTTCCACCGGGACCACCCTCACAGTCCATGACTGCAGCGCCTCAGACCGCTCGGCTAATCCCGTGCGGCGAATAAACATAATATGAAATCGTTGGCGTATTGCGTGGAGGACGGAGGGTGTATTCATGGATGGAGGGGAAGAGAGAGACGTATTTGAAATAACAAAAACTACCGTGACAGAGTCCATCTACGCTGATTAGTTTGTAAGTATGTAGACAGGGTATAAATGAAATCAAAATAGAATGCTTAACAAACTGTATATTCAAAAGAAACCCACTTGAATTAAAAGGGCAACTCGAAGGAAAGCTAACCCATATTGTATCTTTTCTGTTGCCACGCGATCTTGCACTAGCTCCCAATGAGGAAAAATGACGAAAAAGAAGACATAACAAAACATTTTAAGAACTCTGATACTTTATCCAGAATCTTTCATTATTTTGTACTTCAATCACGCGTCTTGGCATAGAATGTATAAGCAGTTGAACGTAACAGCCTGAAGAAGCAACTTCCTCCCAGGCTTCCAGGACGCAGTCCCAAAGAGCGTCCGCAGTAGTTGGTTGGTTTCGTGGCCAGTTCTCTGTTAATGTTCTGGAGACCTCAGCCCATGGAGTTCATATCAGCCGCCAGTGGGGGACAGTCCATGACGTTGACGCACGTCGTGGAGAGCCGCTGCTGAACAAATGCAGACTTGTGAATGGGAGAATCGTCCTCTTCCAACGTGACGTCCCCTTCTGCGTACAGCATTCGCACTGACGGAAGCATCACATTTTCCAATATGTGGGCATACTGCGCGCTGTCCAGAGTTCCTTCTATCCTGTGAAGAATTCCCGCCCCTCTCGCAGAATTCCAACCCCAGCAGGCAACAGATAGTTGGCCAATTCTTCTCGTCGTGGTTACATATTCGCGTCGATGGCGAGTCCCTTGCGGCCTGTAAACGATTCGTGGACCGTCGTTATTGGTAGAAAACACCTTCTCATCAGTGAAAATGACGTTGTCCCACAACGCCCTCAGATGGAGCTCCGCAAATGCTAGCCGGTATAAAACGTCGTCTTCGCTGAGCTCTTGTGTCATGGCGGATCGTCGTGCATGCATTCCAGCGTCCCTCAGCCTTCGGTGAATCGTGTCACTAGAGCCGGGGAAGTTGGTCTCCCGCCGCAACTGCTTCGCGTTCAGAAAGTCATTTTCTCTGCTTCCCCTATTAACTGGCTACGTAACTCAACTCAAAGGTCGGATGAAAGCAACAGCATACCACCTCCAACAAGACTGTGCCTATTAAAGCACTGTGGCGTTCAAACTACTCTTGCGACTGACGACTGCTTTACTTTCTATGGGTTCCAAAACTAATGATCTTCGGGTTATTAACATTTTTGTGTTTTCATGCTGTAGCTTTGATACCAGTAAACGTAAGTAACCGGCCGAGCACTGACACCGTTCGAGTTGTCAAGGTGGAAGACGACGATGCTGTCGACCCCAGTCACAATTTTGGTCATGGCTATCGTTCAGTCGAATACCTCTATGGGACTTCCTGCATATTTCAAGATATACTTTTATACACTTGGTACGCTTCCTAATTGATATCTGATAGAGCTCTGTTTAGCAACATGAATCAGATATGTTTCCTGTGCAATATATCGGACAACACGTCAATGCAGCGAGATTTTATTTATATGTTGTATATGGTGCAAGAAATATTTGTGTTTTTCTTGCTTCTGTGATAGGTTTCACCCCACTGAATGCGAGAAAGCTCACGAATAGACTGTCAATAACTGGACTTACGCAATAACACACTTAAAAGTTGTATTTTAGCATTATGTATCCTGATGAAAAAACCAGAAGTAGATTATACGCCTACTTGCTTATTATCGCGCTTCTCAATTCTTTCCTCAAAAAATGAAAATAAAACAGAAATGTATTTCAAATATCAGCTCAGTGACGCCATGTTCGTCTCGTGATGTAAAGCAAGGATAGTTGATAGGTAATATCTCGTTGTAATGGCTCTGAGCACTATGGGACGTAACATCTGAGGTCATCTGTATCCTAGAACTTAGAACTACTTAAACCTAACTAACCTAAGGACATCAGACACATCCATGACCGAGGCAGGATTCGAACCTGCGACCGTAGCAGTCGCACGGTTCCAGACTGAAGTGCCTAGAACAGGACGGCCACCGAAGCCTAGCTTGCATGATCACCCCTTGAAGGATCAAACGTTACAGCTAACCTACCCAAGTCTGTAGTACAAACAAACGCAGCTACATCTATTATGCTATAACATGTGCAGGCACACCTACAGTTGACGATTTATTCAAATATTTGACGAACAATACTTTCAAAAATACATTCATTTTAAACGTAGCTACCACAAAATATTTCACCTAGCTAGCAATAGTATGATGCAGGAAACTATACTTTCTTGTAAGCGCTGTCCATTAGATGTAGCCTTAAGAAAACCTGTATTCAACCACGACAACTAAGTGGAATGTAAAAGTAAAGAAGTTTGGTGGCAGCTACTAAAAGTAATAGTATATATTTAGTATGTAATACATGTTTTGTGCACTTATAATATTTACTCAGTGTCCCTGAAACAATACGTGCTGCACGACGGAAATTACTTTCTGCCGAGGCACTTCATTTACGTCTCAATGATACACGACTACTAGAGAACATTGCTCTTTACGCAGTCAATCCACTTGTAAATTAACATCATGATATCGCAGATAGTAGGCAACACGTTACTAGGGATGTGTAAGGCCCCTAAGGTTTGCAACTAAACATGCTACTCCTAGCTACTACTGAATATGAAGCTGATTATTAACGTGTCTTCATAACCATGGGTGCGGCGTTCGACTATCAGTCAGCATAGACGCTTTCGTCATCTTACTTCTAGCTAAACGTGTGCACTTCTCGCTGATGGTGAACCAACATTGGACATTTCTCGTCTGTTCCTGGTTGAACAACGACGGCGGTAGTCGCCGGGTTCGAATCCCGGTCAGGCAATACAACTTCAGTCGTCATTTAAGGTTCCAACCCCACTACTGTTGACAAACTGTGATATCTACATTCTAATTTTACGTACTTATTCAACAATCCGATTAGGTGCTGGGTTCGCATCCTTGTCCCCAGCATTGCATGATGGCATTTCAATTTTAAACATGTGCATCCTTTATTCCTTGACAATGCAACACTATATAACATCCATCGAGGTTAATCACCAAGAAGGTAATTGTCATGTTAGGGTTCCTGCTTTCGTACAAACATTATCGACATTTACGTTCAACTTGAGAATTGATAACTGATACTGGTGCAAACGTCAATATTTTACGTCTCTTTCTGCTTAGTGATCGAGTCTCGCTAAGGATCAAAGCTTTGCTTGGTTAACAATGGCTTTACGTTCTGGGATTGCACCCGGATCCAGAACAAAGACGTTGGTCATGTCATTTAAAGTACAACTTCGTGTACAAGTAACTGTTGATGAGTAATGTGAACAATGATATTACTTGTGATTCGCTGTTTATGTTGGGATTTCTGTAGAGTCGTTGCCGCCGTTAATCACGTTTTCTTTTAACTGCTTAGTATTACATAACGTTGATATGAAACTACTCCCCATTCAACGTTGAACGACGATCAGCATGTGTTGGGTAAACCTTTTAGACAGCAAAGAACTTGTTTCCAATTGCCATACAACTTTATAAATCCATATACTGTCTCAAATATTTAATTGCGCCTAAGGATTACTGAACGATTTATGTGACAAAACTAGTTGTCCCATAACGTTTGAAATGTCACTTATTGTAATTAAGTTTAGTTTACAGAAGTTAAGGACTGTCTGATCTCTTCTGTACTATCGTGGTGTTACTTTACTTCTGGACGGACTGTCATAAAGACCAGTGCTCTCTAGTAGTCTCTAGCGGTACCCATTGTGTACCTTACAACGACTGTACTGTGGAGGGTTGCGACTATGTGCAACACACATATACTATTTTGGTTGCATACATTCAGGTGCTGCCTCCACGTTGGAATTCAGGGGTGACCCACTTTTTTGCTGTCAAGTGCACCTTTTTTCAATGTCGGGCGGTACTGTACCCTTTCATTCTTACAAAATTTGGAAAACAAGCACTATGTTTTCTCCGTGGACTCTTTTCCTGCACTTACACACTCCTTTCCTAAAATGCAAATCTGCTTTTGTCAGATGGACAAGAACGTAACTGTTCACCCACTATTCTGCCATTTGTAATTTTTAAACAGCCTCATCACTCACCCTCTTCTGAATTCATGCACAAGCAGTTTGTCCAAGCATCACATTTTCTGTGTATCTGGTAGCGGTAAGTAACCTCCACAAGGCGTACCTTCCCATTTTGTCGTAACTATTTTCATTACCGGCCCTATATAGAATTCAAATAGCTTAGCCCTATGGACGTATATGGGAACAAAGGCTGTCTGAAATGGCATGGCCACAGTGATGGTGGAAACACTTCCGCTGTTGCTGAAAAACTCTACCGCAGATGGTGGACAACGTGCAAATCAGCAGGTGGCTCTGGTCGGAAAACCAACGATACAAAATGCTTGGCCGCAAGTCCCACACTACCTGTGACACCTACAAAAGGATCGGAAAGGTAAGCTACAGTTCACTATTCTTCGTGTATATATGACGTCATTTTGACTTTCGTGATCGTTCTGTTTGCAGCACGTGAGGCGGCCGTGGCGTTCAAAACAATAACATTCGCCTTAAGTTGAGAGGACGTTACGCTTTTTCTTTACTGCGGGGTTAATTAACCTGGTGGTAAATTTGTTAATAAGATTTGTAAAGTTCTGCATTCATATCGACTAGAATCTGAATAAGAGAGAGATTAAAGGTGTGCATGCATCAACTCCGAAACTTATTGAAGAAATTTTACGAACTATTTTCCATAAAAATCTTCATCAGCCCTGAAAGTGAGACGACTTGCTAATTTACAAGCAAAAAACAATATAAAGGCTGATAGCGTTTAACTCAGTATCGTATATATTCAATGGTGTTCATTAAGTTAATTTTTTAAATTATGAAACCAGTTTCAGGATTGAACCGTAATTACACTCACTTTCAGACGAAACAGAACACCGTGAACGACTCGAGTTAGGACGCTGATATTCACAGGACAAGTACAATAATATGCTCTGCAGAAATGAATATAATTTGATCCATGTCGCCGGCTGCTTCAAGGTTGACAACACCACCTACCAGTAAAATTTCCCTGCGTCTCTCGTTGTCGCTGTAAATCGAAGGTAATGGATCAGTGTGACTTGAGCAGAGCTGCAGATTTATCCTCGAATTTTAACGTCAGATCAGTGAGTTTGAAAGACGTCGAATTATTAGCATGAAAGATTGTGACGCATCCATCCAAGAAATTGCTGCTCGTGTGGGACGAAGTGTTTCGGCAGTGCAGCTGGTGTGTGCAGAATGGTTCACAGAAAACCGTGGAACACTACCAAATGGGTGAGGTCACACCAGAATAGACCACACATCCGAGAAGATTGACGCCTCATCCAAACGGCGTTGCAGGACAGATCTGCTCTAGCGCAAGCGTGGAACAGTATAACACATCGTAAACTATCAGGGATGACAGTCCGTCCCCAAATATTAAGACATCTGTTACATGCTCGTCGTCCACTTCTCTGCCTATCTTTGACGAATATAGAGAAACATGAAAGACGGCAATGGCATCAGGTAGTGTATTCGGTCGAATCTATGACAGCACATTTTGAAGAGCTCAAAAACCCTTTGATGTTGGTAAGATTTTTGTAATGAAATGACGAGAAACCTAAAATTGATAGTCAAAGGTGCACTTTAGTTGAAGACATTATTGTTTGAAAAACAAGAGTTGTAAAACACTTTGGCAATATGTAAGTCACCTTTTGATCCTCTTGTAAATGTGTCAGTCTTGTTATGCTTTTTATTGTGAGTGACACTTTTTTGCAGCAGATGACCAATGCGTCTTGAATATTAATTTGCATTTGCATGTTTGATGCTAAATTTGTAAATTATTGATAATAACAGCTCACCCCTGAGAGCAGACAGAGAGACTGTGTGTTCACTCTTATATGAGGATAACATCGATAGTTACACAGCATACATTTTTGTGATTACAGAACGCCTTGTATTGCTGCATTGTATTTTATGTTCATAGACGCGTTTCGCCTTTTTTCAGTTTAAGACACATCATTAGAATATTTATTTAAATAAGTGACTAACTATGGTTCTTCCTCTTTCTAGTCGGCATCGATGTTTCCTCTCATCTGGGCAAATGGAGCTCGCACTATTGTTCCATGTGTGTGTGTGTGTGTGTGTGTGTGTGTGTGTGTGTGTGTGTGTGTGTGAGAGAGAGAGAGAGAGAGAGAGAGAGAGAGAGAGAGAGAGAGAGAGAGAGAATATACGTGCATGAATTTTATTCCATTTGATTGAGTTTTGCTTAAATGTTAGCGGAGACGATCATGAACCAGTTAGTAAGTGGAAATCGGGTTGGGAGGCATTATTGTCGTGGTAATAGTGCTCTGTTCTAGCATTCCTCTATTATTTTATTTATTAGCGCAAACAATGAGTTTTTGGTATGTGTGCTTGACCATTCTACAGAGTTTTCTTTTCTGCTTCGGTTCTCTGTATGTGGTAATTTTCTTGCAAAGTTATGACACGTATTTTATTGTTGATTGTAATTATTTTCAGGTCTCCTTCTCTAGTTGTTGATTTGTGATTTTGTTGTCTTAGTCGTTCTGCAAATGTTGAGTACCTCCAGGCTCTCATGTGCTCCTTGTATGTCACATCAACTGTTCTGCCTGATTGTCCTATGTATTTGCCACTGTAATTGAAATATATCTGCTTTCTGGTATATATCCGTGTATTTTGGCAGTTTTGGGGTCTACTTCGTGATACATTTGTCTGTTGTGTATGATATGTTTATTCCCTATCTTTTGTAAACGTTGGTAATTTTTTGTGTGTGTTTGTGTTTGTATGTCATTATGTGCCATCTTCTGTTTTCTCTTATGTTTTCCTAATAATTTTGTGTAGTTGTTATGGTAATGAGTGACTGTGATTGTGTATGGTCCTGTTGTGACACTGTTAGTGGTTTTGCCTTTTTTGATTATACACTCCTGGAAATGGAAAAAAGAACACATTGATACCGGTGTGGCAGAACTACAATACTTGCTCCGGACACTGCGAGAGGGCTGTACAAGCAATGATCACACGCACGGCACAGCGGACACACCAGGAACCGCGGTGTTGGCTGTCGATTGGCGCTAGCTGCGCAGCATTTGTGCAGCGCCGCCGTCAGTGTCAGCCAGTTTGCCGTGGCATACGGAGCTCCATCGCAGTGTTTAACACTGGTAGCATGCCGCGACAGCGTGGACGTGAACCGTATGTGCAGTTGACGGACTTTGAGCGAGGGCGTATAGTGGGCATGCGGGAGGCCGGGTGGACGTACCGCCGAATTGCTCAACACGTGGGGCGTGAGGTCTCCACAGTACATCGATGTTGTCGCCAGTGGTCGGCGGAAGGTGCACGTGCCCGTCGACCTGGGACCGGACCGCAGCGACGCACGGATGCACGCCAAGACCGAAGGATCCTACGCAGTGCCGTAGGGGACCGCACCGCCACTTCCCAGCAAATTAAGGACACTGTTCCTCCTGGGGTATCGGCGAGGACCATTCGCAACCGTCTCCATGAAGCTGGGCTACGGTCCCGCACACCGTTAGGCCGTCTTCCGTTCACGCCCCAACATCGTGCAGCCCGCCTCCAGTGGTGTCGCGACAGGCGTGAATGGAGGGACGTCTTCAGCGATGAGAGTCGCTTCTGCCTTGGTGCCAATGATGGTCGTATGCGTGTTTGGCGCAGTGCAGGTGAGCGCCACAATCAGGACTGCATACGACCGAGACACACAGGGCCAACACCCGGCATCATGGTGTGGGGAGCGATCTCCTACACTGGCCGTACACCTCTGGTGATCGTCGAGGGGACACTGAATAGTGCACGGTACATCCAAACAGTCATCGAACCCATCGTTCTACCATTCCTAGACCGGCAAGGGAACTTGCTGTTCCAACAGGACAATGCACGTCCGCATGTATCCCGTGCCTCCCAACGTGCTCTGGAAGGTGTAAGTCAACTACCCTGGCCAGCAAGATCTCCGGATCTGTCCCCCATTGAGCATGTTTAGGACAGGCTGAAGCGTCGTCTCACGCGGTCTGCACGTCCAGCACGAACGCTGGTCCAACTGAGGCGCCAGGTGGAAATGGCATGGCAAGCCGTTCCAAAGGACTACATCCAGCATCTCTACGATCATCTCCATGGGCGAATAGCAGCCTGCATTGCTGCGAAAAGTGGATATACACTGTACTAGTGCCGACATTGTGCATGCTCTGTTGCCTGTGTCTATGTGCCTGTGGTTCTGTCAGTGTGATCATGTGATGTATCTGACCCCCGGAATGTGTCAATAAAGTTTCCCCTTCCTGGGACAATGAATTCACGGTGTTCTTATTTCAATTTCCAATAGTGTGTTTTAATTTTGATTTTGTTGTTAAGTTTTGTGACTATATGTCTATTGTACTCATTGTTGCAGGCTGTCTACATTATTAACTCCAGTTCTTTTAAGTAGTCTTCGTTGTTGAGTGAAACTGTAATGTGTAGAAGTATTGATTGCTGTTGTGAATGTGTGTTGTAAAATTCCTGGGGGTAATAATGTCAGTTGCTGTGGGTGTACAATAAATTTCAAACTTATGCATATTGGTTTGCTTTTTGATTGTTATATACAGTAAGTCGATTTGATTGTTCTCTTCTCATTCCATTGTGGTTTTTGTATTTTTATGTAGCTGCTTGAAGTCTGTATGTAATTCTACAATTTTTCTTTGTGGTTCATCTATTAAGCAGAGGACGTCATCCATTACTTGTAACAGGATAGTATGACAACCGGTCTCAGGTTATACACTGGAGGTCCTTGTATCCCCATTCCCTATTCCCCAGAATCGACCGGAAATTTCTCAAGGTCACCTAGGTGATGCACCCAGGCAACTGTGCAAGTGATATTCAAGATCATTACGTAATTCTTAAGTCATCACATGTCATAAAAATGGCGGAAACCCCGTCTACATTTCCACACCCCACCCCTTTGAAGCATGAGGATTAAGAACTTTTTTTAACTGGGACACTTAAGTGTGAGGCGTTGTTATGGAGGTGGACTGCAGAGGAAGAGCATGTGGCTATCTCTCAATAACATATTATGCCACCTGAGTTCTGTTTGTTAATTAGCGTGTTAGGCGACACTTGCAGAGGCCATATCGAGTCAGATCTGTGAGTACTCTCATTATACCACATTTTCCGTATTTTTCACCTATTTCCCACAATGTTCCTGTTTTATAACTGAATGCATTCTGGAGCTGGATAGCGTAGGGAGACGAGTTGTAGCCTGCGCCATTTTTATAACGTTATGTCACATCAATTGGGTTATATTTTATTAACAAGAGTTTTGTATTAGCTGGAACCAGCAGAGACTGCACCCAGGTAGATATGTAAGTACTATAATTACTCCGTATAATCTCACAATTTTCCCAAATTTTACCTATTTTCACTCTTTTCCGGATTTTCTTTTGTCCAATTACTCAAGATACACTGCTCTCTTCCCGAGGTCGCGACGACGTCATGATGCTCTCAGGCAATCACAATGCAATATGGGCTTTAATTAGATATCACTGATATTAAAGCACAATTTCCGAAATCCATCTGTTAGAGTTGTGACACTCTGGAGTTGAACACCATACCTTTAGGTTGTATTCAGTGTCTGTTTGTTAATAAATAATTATGTTACTTGAGATGTATTTCATTTCTAACAGATCAATGTTTCGTCCTTACAACCACTAGCAGAAACGACACTGACACACATACGTAAGTAATCTCATTCATCCATATTTTATGAATTTTTTCCGTATTTTACGCAGTTTTAAACATTCTACCCAATGGTGCGAGTTATGTGTCAACATGGTGTTAACGTCGCCTCGCATCGAGACAAAATGTGACGTCACATATGTCACGTCACGTCATGACGTCACATCACAGTGGCGCACCGTGTTGCGGCACGTCGTGATGCGTTGCGTAGACGTCGTGAATTTGTCAGTCGATAACAATACAGCACGTTGCCCATTTATTTTTCGTTGCTGAGACACCGTTCCATTACTGGTGTTTGACCTCATAGTGTTATAAAAGTAATAATTCGTACAAATAGTGACTTGATAGAGAACTCTATACGCGCTACCGATTTCTAGACAGACATGCTTTATATAATACACATATCACACAGCAGCAGGTGAAGCATCACTACACTAGTAGGTGGGACGTCAAGGTAACATTGGATGCTTCCAACCGAAGTGGTTGTTTGTGTGTAGCACAGTGCTACAAAATACACCTCTAGAGATATAAGAAACGAAAATTAATTTGCCCACAGGGGAATCCGTCCCTCAGACTCGGTTGTGTTGGCGTGTAGCCGAGAACTCCGACGTTTGCGGATACACTACCCACGACCCTCTCCGATCTGGGCCCAGACATTGGTGCTGCATCAGTTCTGTCCGACAGATCTCCTCCCCACGTTTATAACGGCAAGCAGATCATGACGCGCCCATGAAAATATGTACGTCTGGCACCCACCTAGATAACGGAGAACTCTCCCAAGCATTTGCATATCGAACGAGTCAAGCGATATCCTGGTAGGATATACCACTCATCGTGCGATTGTGACCAACAGGTCGCGAATAACAGAGCTCCACATGTTTTCCTGACATTACACCAGACCATCTCAGCAGGCGAGGTAGAGAGATTTGCATAATATATGTGTAACCTTCTTCACTCTGCCGGCTGGCGTAGATGGTGCTCAATGGTTCAGTGAGAGGGTATCCCACCACAGAAAAGCTTGCTGTAACTCGCCGGCGTCTTTGCAGACAAACTTTCCTAACAGTTGAAGCGCCAAGCACTGCCCTCCCCGCTGCACCAACTTTTCTCTCTGGACCACCTAGGCCAACCAGTCGCAACTCGCAGGCACTCACACGCACAGCAGATGACATTGACCTAAGTGGTTATAAGGTTGTAGCAGTATAAGGATCGTAGCAGTAAGGATGTAACAATATAAGCTTTGTAGCAGCGAATTCCTTGTCGCTGTAACAAACTCCTTAGTGAGCGGGAGACTTCTGCAAGGCACTAGTAACGTAATGCTGGACTTGTTTCTGATAGGATTAATCCACATGCTAGTATTATGTGAACTCAAAGTGGCCAAAGCTGTTTTTCCTGAAAAACAGTACTGAGAACAGACGCACACAGTCAATATAACGTAAGGGAAAATAGAACCTGTATAGTTAGATGTTTTCCTCTCTGTAGCCCTACATTTTGTTAGTGGCACTAATTGCCTTACTGTGTGTGCATCTTGAGAAGAGAGATACCGAATTCACATGATCCCCTTTATAAGTAACAAGCGGCCAGGAGTCTGGATAAGCATTTAATGAACCTGAGTCTAATTTGGAAGCGGAAGTTTTCTTGAGATGATTACAGCCCGCATGCATTAAACCAAAGTGGTAAGTGTCTCAGACTGTACGTCAATCCTCGTATTTTGTCATAACACACCACGAAATTCTTAAACAACTTACGTACGTGATGAATCACTACTGTTTTGGAGACCAATTGTAGATAATACCATACTGCCTTTATCGCTGTGTAGTACATATCTGGAAGGACGATATTTTTTATCAGCCATAGCTGTGAGTACATAAGAAAGCTAGTTTCAGAGACTTGATTCTGTAGGAAGTGACATGGACAAGTTAGATGGTTTCAATCTTCCGGCGGAGTAACTCTGAATTACACCGTCAGATCGAGCGTAAGTGGCTTTGTTACTTTGTATAAGCGGCCTTCACGTTGAAATTATAGGCATGCCACGAATAGTTTTATACACCATCATAGATCACGACTGTCTTTCTTTCAAGTATAGTTTCGAGGTATTGCACCCTGTTACTACCGACTAATCTACACTGCTGGCCATTACAATTGCTACACCACGAAGATGGCATGCTACAGACGCGAAATTTAACCAACAGGAAGAATATGCAAATGATTAGCTTTTCAGAGCATTCACACCAGGTTGGTGCCGGTGGCGACACTTACAACAGTGCTGACATAAGGAAAGTTACCAACCGATTTCTCATACACAAACAGCAGTTGACCGGCGTTGCCTGGTGAAACGTTGTGATGTCTCGTGTAAAGAGTAGAAATGCGAACTATCACGTTTCCGACTTTGATAAAGGTCGGATTGTAGCCTATCGCTATTGCGGTGTATCCTTTCGCGACACTGCTGCTCGCGTTGGTCGAGATCCAATGACTGTTAGCAGAATATGGAATTGGTCGGTTCAGGAGGGTAATACGGAACCCCGTGCTGGATCTCAACGGCCTCGTATCACTATCAGTCGAGATGACAGGCATCTTATTCGCATGGCTGTAACGGATCGTGCAGCTAGGTCTCGATCTCTGAGTCAACAGATGGCGCAAGACAACAACCATCTGCACGAACAGTTCGACGACGTTTGCAGCAGCATGGACTATCAGCTCGGAGACCATGGCTGCGGTTACCCTTGACGCTGCATCACAGGCAGGAGCGCCTGTGATGGTTCACTCAACGACGAACCTGGGTGCACGAATGGCAGAAAGTCATTTTTCAGATGAATTCACGTTCTGTTTACAGCATCATGATGGTCGCATCCGTGCTTGGCGACATTGCGGTGAACGCACATAGGAAGCTTGTATTCGTCATCGCCATACTGCCGTATCACCCGCCGTGATGGTATGGGGTGCCATTGGTTATACGTCTCGGTCACCTCTTGTTCGTACTGACGGCACTTTGAACAGTGGACGTTACATTTCAGATGAGTTGCGACTCGTGGCTCAACTCTTCATTCGATCCCTGCGAAACCCTACATTTCAGCAGAATAATGCACGACCGCAAGTTGCAGGTCCTGTACGGCCGTTTCTGGATTCAGAAAATGTTCGACTGCTGCCCTGGCCAGTACATTCTCCAGATCTCTCACCAATTGGAAACGCCTGGTCAGTGGTGACCGTCACAATACGCCAGTCATTACTCCTGATGAACTGTGGTATCGTGTTGAAGCTGCATGGGCAACTGTACTTGTACACGCTATCCAAGCTCTGTTTGACACAATGCCCATGCGTATCAAGGCCGTTATTACGGCCAGAGGTGGTTGTTCTGGGTACTGATTTCTCAGGAAATATGCACCCAAATTGCGTGAAAATGTAACCACATGTCAGTTTTAGTATAATATATTTGTCCAATGAATACCCGTTTATCATCTACATTTCTTCTTGGTGTAGGAATTTTAATGGCCAGTAGTGTATTAAAGTTAGTCTCACAACAGGTTAAAATTGAGCAAAGGTAAAGCGCTTATGTATTTGAGTTTTAGGCCTTATAGTCAACGCCATCTAAGGTAGTATTACTTCCTCAATACATTCGTAGTTCTGGGCACGGTGTGCATCGAGAAAAGTGATCTTTCGGTGCAAGTACAAAAATAAATCGCCGTCTAGGATAAAATAGTCGTGCTTTCCTTGTAACAGCGAGGCAATTTCCTCTGTGAAGTACATACATATAATGAGCCGTACGTGAAGCACCGTCGCTGATAATCCTTCCCCCCCCCCCCCCCCCCCCCTCCACCGCAGCGAGTGGTACAAGATACCTCATACACTGATGCCCTGATGCCTACAGTAAGAAGTTTTGTAATGCTGCTGCCACTTTTGAAGGTAAGTAATACTAACGCTTTCTACCTGCACATGATGGGAAATTCGTCAATGTGCACTTCTTGTAGGAGGAGGATGTCTATGTCCGCCGTTTATAGCACAACTTTAAGTAAAGATATCCTTTTCTGCCACTGAATGGCGTTGATGTCGAGAGACGCAAGCCAATATGCTTGTCTTCGTTCCTATGTCTACATATGTACCGCACATGGAAGCTTATGTCATTTGAATTTGTATTGGCACGTTGTGTTCCTCTTTCGTGTCTGCCAGCGTTGGTTATAGTTCTAATTTAAAGGAGAGCCGGCCCTGCCGAATTGCCTGTTGCTACCGTCAGCGGATCACCTTCACAGTCAGCCCAGTATACTTGGGACAAGTTTGCCGTCGGCGTCGTCTTGGCTGCCCCATGTCTCTGTGTCGTCTTTTCTGGTACCATAGATTGGTAATAGACTGATGGTAGCTCTGCGTTATCGAGCTCTTTAGGGCTATTGTAATGTCGATATGGTCGTTTTCGGGCTGTAAAATCTCTGTTCCCTCTGTCATATAGCGCGCTTCTGATTCTCTGTTGACGGTCGTCCATCGTACGTAGCTTCTTTTAGTCACTTTGTGGCTTAGAGCTCTTCAATTCCCGAATCGCTGCAGCATATACTCATTGGTTACTCGACCTACCTATACTGGAGATCTCAAAAGACGGCTACACTTGCGTAATATCGTGTAGGACCTCTGCGAGTATGCAGAAGTGCTGCAGGATGACGTGTAATAGGGTCGGCTACCGTCTGAAGTGGTGCTGGAGGGAAGTGACACCATGAATCCTGCTGGACGGTCCATACATCCGTAAGAGGACAAGGAGGTGGAGATCTCTTCTGAACAGCACGTTGCAAGCCAGATATGCTCAATAATGTTCATGTCTCGTGCGTTTGGTGGCCCGTGGAAGTGTTTAAACTCATATGAGTGTCCCTGGAGCCACACTGTAGTATTATGGACGTGTAGAGTGTCGGTTTGTTCTGCTGGAATTGACGAAGTCCGTCGGAATGCACAATGGACGTGAATGGATGCAGGTGATCAAACAGAATGTTGACGTACGTGTCACCAGTTAGAGTAGTACCTAGAAGTACTAGGGGACCCATAACACTCCAGTTGCACACGCCCCACACGGATACAGAGCCTCCGCCAGCTTGAACAGTGCTCTGCTGACATGCAGGGTACAGTGGTTCATGAGGTTGTCTCCATACTCGTACACGTCCATCCGCTCGATACAGAATCAGGCAACATGTTTCCATTCATCAACATCCGAAGTCGATGTTGACGGGGCCCAGGCGACGCGTAAAGTATCCTGCTGTGACGTCATCAAGGGTAGACCTTCTAAACAGGCCCAAATGACCAGCGAAGACTCGTCTAGAGCTCATACGAACGTTGACGTACCGTCTTACAAGTCGCCCACCATGTGGATTAACAACCAGCAGTACTGCCATTTTATTTCATAGCAGAAGTCCTTTGGTTGTCACCCGCGCCATCCTTACATCACAGCTGTAAGGAAGCGTAATACTATCCCCCGTTTTGTTGCCCTCAATGGTCAGTGATCCTGGGATTACATTTCAGCAAAATAATGCCTGCCCGCACTCTGTTCTATGCATTCGTCCTGCTTGCCAAGAACTATGATAGCGAGTAGTGTCGCTGGATCTCTCCCCTATTGAGAACGTTTGGAGCATTATGGGCGGGGCAGTCCTATCAGATAGTATTATGGCGGTCAAACGCGCCAACTGGACGGAATTTGGCACGATATCCCTCAGGAAGTCAGCTCTCTCAATCAGTGCCCTACAAATAAGTGCTTGCTTGCAAAAGCGCCAGAGGTGGACCAACGAGTTGTTGTCTTGCCAAATTACAGAGGCTCTTTCTCTTGAATAAACCTCGCAGTTTTTCTGAAACTGTAATCAGTTGTCTGCCTGCACATCACTTCTAAAGATTTCCTTCCCATTTGCATAATTCTTCGTCGTGCATCGTTTATTTATTTTATTGTCTTAAAGTGTATTTCTGAGAAAACAGTAACCGAGTCCAATACTTTTAGTGTCTTAGTTAACACCTTACTACCCATGTTCACTTTTAGTTACTTTCATCTTGTAACCTATTTCCTAGGCAATATACACTCCTGGAAATGGAAAAAAGAACACATTGACACCGGTGTGTCAGACCCACCATACTTGCTCCGGACATTGCGAGAGGGCTGTACAAGCAATGATCACACGCACGGCACAGCGGACACACCAGGAACCGCGGTGTTGGCCGTCGAATGGCGCTAGCTGCGCAGCATTTGTGCAGCGCCGCCGTCAGTGTCAGCCAGTTTGCCGTGGCATACGGAGCTCCATCGCAGTGTTTAACACTGGTAGCATGCCGCGACAGCGTGGACGTGACCGTATGTGCAGTTGACGGACTTTGAGCGAGGGCGTATAGTGGGCATGCGGGAGGCCGGGTGGACGTACCGCCGAATTGCTCAACACCTGGGGCATGAGGTCTCCACAGTACATCGATGTTGTCGCCAGTGGTCGGCGGAAGGTGCACATGTCCGTCGACCTGGGACCGGACCGCAGCGACGCACGGATGCACGCCAAGACCGTAGGATCCTACGCAGTGCCGTAGGGGACCGCACCGCCACTTCCCAGCAAATTAGGGACACTGTTGCTCCTGGGGTATCGGCGAGGACCATTCGCAACCGTCTCCATGAAGCTGGGCTACGGTCCCGCACACCGTTAGGCCGTCTTCCGCTCACGCCCCAACATCGTGCAGCCCGCCTCCAGTGTTGAATGGAGGGACGAATGGAGACGTGTCGTCTTCAGCGATGAGAGTCGCTTCTGCCTTGGTGCCAATGATGGTCGTATGCGTGTTTGGTGCCGTGCAGGTGAGCGCCACAATCAGGACTGCATACGACCGAGGCACACAGGGCCAACACCCGTCATCATGGTGTGGGGAGCGATCTCCTACACTGGCCGTACACCTCTGGTGATCGTCGAGGGGACACTGAATAGTGCACGGTACATCCAAACCGTCATCGACCCCATCGTTCTACCACTCCTAGATCGGCAAGGGAACTTGCTGTTCCAACAGGACAATGCACGTCCGCATGTATCCCGTGCCACCCAAAGTGCTCTAGAAGGTGTAAGTCAACTACCCTGGCCAGCAAGATCTCCGGATCTGTCACCCATTGAGCATGTTTGGGACTGGATGAAGCGTCGTCTCACGCGGTCTGCACGTCCAGCACGAACGCTGGTCCAACTGAGGCGCCAGGTGGAAATGGCATGGCAAGCCGTTCCAAAGGACTACATCCAGCATCTCTACAATCGTCTCCATGGGAGAATAGCACCCTGCATTGCTGTGAAAGGCGGATATACACTGTACTAGTGCCGACATTGTGCATGCTCTGTTGCCTGTGTCTATGTGCCTGTGGTTCTGTCAGTGTGATCATGTGATGTATCTGACCCCATGAAAGTGTCAATAAAGTTTCCCCTTCCTGGGACAATGAATTCACGGTGTTCTTATTTCAATTTCCAGGAGTGTACATTTCGTTCAAGTGATTTTCCTAAAGTTCACCGCCGCCTCTGACAGAGTGACAATGTTATCGCAAGCCTTAAAGGTTTTTTTTCTTCTCCCCATCTTTAATTCACATTCCAAATTATCTTTGGTTTGCTTCATTTCTTCCTTCATAAGTAGGCTAAATAACATGGGCAGGGGTCGATTACAAACATGTGTCACACTTCTTTCAGCCGATGCCTGTATTTCGTGTGCTTTCACTTTTACAAGTAAGGTCTGATTTCTGTCCAAGCTGTATACAACGTTTCGCTCCCTGTATTTTATGTAACCTCACAACAACATTTTGTAGTCAATACTGCCAAAATATTATTCCATTATTACACTAAAAACTTTAAATTAAGGGTACTCAACTTCTCAATGAAATGTTTGCTCTTTTTTTCTTCATGTTATAATTTTTACACCCTTTAATCAATTTCCATTGACGAACATGGCGACTGTATAGAGATGAAAACATGACCAAACGCCTTCTAATATTTTCTGGAAGCTGAACACAGAATATGTACATTACTACTCTTTACCACTAGACGTTCGACCATGAAACTAGTAAAACAGTTTCAAAAATTAAGAAACGTTATTTATTTCTTGACCTAGTAAAGACTCAATGAAAGTCATTACTTTACTTTTTGGAATTACAAATTCCTTTACACCAATGAAATGTATTCGTATGACGACGACTTCTCGCAGAGGAGAAGCGTCTTCGTCCTCCACCATCTCCCTCACATCGGCTAACCAATCTTCCTCTGGCATCAGTTCGTCAATCCACCATAGATCTGTATCTGAATAATCCATCTCGTCCGGGAAAACCTCGAAGAGGTCCAGCTCTTCTGCCAGGTCAGCCTCGATGTCCAGTACATACTCCTCGAAATCCAACTCCAGCAAGTCCATTTCCGATCGCCAACTAAAAAAACGAAGACAAAATTCATTTGTTTTTGGAGATCTTGAGTGGATAGCTATCCTAAAATATATTACCCTTAAACAGTGTCATTATTCTGTGAAGAGATTTTTCAAACTTATAAAAATTTGTGACTGTGTCATGGCACGTCTTTTATGGAGTACAAACCAACTTATCAAAAGCATTATCAGCACCAAGTTAACTTATTTCTAAAATACATTATCTGATGACCTCACACTAAGCGTTTGCAGACTTCAAGTAAATGGTGCCACACACAGGAATACTACAACATACCGCATGTGTGAATTTGTCATGTAATACTTACTTTGCCACAAGCGACATTGAACATATCTTAAAACGGTGCTCAACACAATTTAAGAAAGTACGTCTGTCTCTCATGCTGAAGTATACTACTACTAAAGAGATTAGCTGCATGTATATAGTGACACTACCGACATATCTCGTGGAATGCATGTTGCTACCCTATACGACCGTGCTCCCCACATTGATCATTACATGACGTACGCTAAAGGGACTGAAATCGGTCGTGTTTTAATTTGCTATCATCACCAAGAAGACAGACATTGCCGCGTGTCACACCACAATGTCAGAGTCAGTTACGGACTGCTTCTACGTCAGTCACGTCACCAGTGAGACGACCAGCCCCACCCTCCCTCTACCTCTGGGCTGTGTCCACCCTGAGCACTGTGGGTTGCGATCTTATCTGTATCATCCCTCTTTGCAAGCACTGACGAGCTATCGTAAACCATTATACGTAACATATATAACTAAAAACCTTATCTGCTCTTATTCAAAAAGGCTTGGTACTTACATTTCAGTACAGAGTATGAGCTGCCATACAAACCTGAAATAGAAAAGAGAAGAACATGCATTTTAATTACGATTTACAAAGGGTAAGTATTTAGGTTTACTAACATTAAGCATTACTAAGAGCACAAAGGAGCGAAAGGTTTTTCGAAACATGTATTTCGGAGTGAAGCTTTGTAAGAACTTCGAGACGGGAGAGCAATTGTTGCCTGTATGCCTCGTCAGTCACACGACAGCTCGCCTGCGATCAAAAAGCGCAACTGACGCAGCGATTCCGGCCTACAGCGTTTAGAGTGACGAGTGTGCGAGGATGTGAGAGCTGGCGGCGACTTACCAGCACAGAATCGCGAATGCGACGCTGTCGAGCGCAGTGATAAGCAAGAGAACAAGCATGTTGTCTGTCTGCTTAGCACCAAATTATTATTTCCGCGGTTACCCCGGCTGTAGCTCCATTGTCGATACAGGAGACAAGGGTGTCTCGCCACTCACGTGTGTCGCGCGAAAAAACTGCTCAACGAATTACTGTTTTTATTCGCATATTTATTTGGTAGCTGCGTGATAAGAAAATATATTTAATAATTGTTGCATTGACCGACATAGGTTACATACAATTTTGTAGTAGTTTAAAGATTATTCTTCATGAAACTTCCTGGCAGATTAAAATTGTGTGCCCGACCGAGACTCGAACTCGGGACCTTTGCCTTTCGCGCGCAAGTGCTCTAGAGTGGTAGAGCACTAGCCCGCGAAAGGCAATGGTCCCGAGTTCGAATCTTGGTTGGGCACACAGTTTTAATCTGCCAGAAACTTTCATACCAGTGCACACTCCGCTGCAGCGTGAAAATCTCATTTTGGATTATCCTTCATGTATCACTAAGCGCGATATAAAGTTAAGGTGAAAACGCCAACACTTGTTATATAAACGTTGGTTTTGATAGAAACTACGCAGATGTTCCGAGGTTCCTTTTTCGGTTGTCTTTTGACATCCACCCAGCGCGTTCCAAAGATGTAGGTAGGATGTCGTGCTCCGCTGTGCCTGCCTACCAGGGCATTATCGTAATAGACGTGGGTAGACAAATTCCTGCAGTGACTAAAAATGTATCAAGCATTTTCCGCTTATGAAGTGGTCGACACCGGAAAGATCGTCTGTGACACACAATACGAAAATGTCATACTTTTTAAGTTGTACAGCTGTGGCGTGGAACATCTGGTTCCAACTGATGGAAATGTTTTAGATGTTTGAAGTTTGAATCATCTAGCTTGAGAGATACATGGTTTCTAGATGCAGGAAGCTGTACTATTTTATGGAGTCGTAACTTTGGAATTGCAGCGACTATCAAATCTCTTTCCATTCCAATAATGTCTGCTATTTCAAGGCAGAAATATGCAACTCCCACGCTAACTGCGACAGCTACAAAAGGGTCGAAATTCCACAGTCGAATCCAACTTCTGCTTGTATGGAAATGGTGGCCGCATATCCCCTCACTGCAGCACGGGTGAGGGGGGGGGGGGGGACATCATCACAGTGACCACATTCACACAAGACAATCAGCGTCCACTCGATATGCCTTGTAGTGTGGGTTGCTGTTGAGTGCAGCCACAAACCACAGCTGCTGTGTGTCCAGGGCACTACGGCCAGTGTCATCTACGTGAGTGACATCTTGCTTTTTACTGTGAGTGATAGATGTTCACAGACGCGTTTCGTCTTTTCTCATTTTAAGGCACATCATTGGAATCTAGCATGATACACTTATGGTATTTTTGTTTTTTGATAGTGATCTCGCTTTTCAGGTAGATATGTGATTAACTATAATTCTTAGTATTTTCAGTTGGCATAGGTGTTTCCTCTCATCTGGTCAATTGGAGGTCGCACTACCGTTCATTTGACAAAACATGAGCATATTTTGATATTGCGAACATTTTACTTCCCACTTTTCATTTTGTTTGCGCATGTTCTTGTGATGTACTATCACTCTCAGTATTCTGTCAGTTGTATAGACAGTTATATAAACGTACAGATGTATCCATAGCTACTTTGAGTTCACTGTGTACCTCATTCTGTTTGGTTTATTTACGTACACGTATATGTCGCCAACCGAACGATGTATATGCTGAAGCTAACGGCCATTCGTTTCTATTACGTTTATATCTGTCGGCTGTGTGTGTGTGTGTGTGTGTGTGTGTGTGTGTGTGTGTGTGTGTGTGTGTGAGCAGGAGAGAGAGAGAGAGAGAGAGAGAGAGAGAGAGAGAGAGAGAGAGAAGAGACAGGACACATGCAACGATTTCTTTTCCATTTAATTTGAGTTTTGGTTTAAATGTTTTACGGAGACGTTCATGGACCAGTGAGTGAGTGGAAAGGGGGTTGGGAGGCGTTATTGATATGATAATAGTCCTCTGTTGTAGCATTCTCTGTTATTTTATTTATTAGCGTAAAGAATGAGTCGTTTGGTGTGTGTGCTTGATCATTCAGCAGGATTTTCTTTCCTGCTTTGGTTCTCTGTATGTGGTAATTTTCTTGCAGTGTTATGCTATGTATTTTATTTTTGATTCTAATTATTTTCATGTCTTCTGTAGTGGTTGGTTTGTAATTGTGTTCTCTTAATTGTTCTGTAAATGTGGAGTGATTTGTTCATACTTTCAAGCTCTCATGGGTTCTTTGTATGTCACATCAAATGTTCTGCCTGATTGTCTTATGTATCTCCCATTACAAGTGTTACACTGTAACTAAAATATACCTACTTTCTGGCATATATCTGTGTTTTTTGTCAGTTTTGGGACTGTATTGTTTTATAGTATTGCTCGTTTTCTTTGCTACGTTTATTCCCTGTCTTTTGAAAATGTTCGTGATTTTTTATGCTTGTTTGCGTTTGTGTGTTATTATGAGCCATCGTGTTTTTCCGCTTATATTTTCCTAATAATTTAGTGTAGCTGTTATGGTACTGAGTGGTTGTAACTGTGTATAGTTCGGTTGTGTTGTTGTCAATGGGTTTTACCCTTTCTAATTATGTGTTACTTTTGGTTTTGTTGTTTAGCTTTGTGACTATATCACTGTTTCAGGCGATCTGCATTATTATCTTCAGTTATTTTTAGAAGTTTTATTTGTTGAGTGAAACTGTATTGAGACTTTGGAGAATGTGTTGAATTATTGTCTGTTTTTTTCGAGTGTGGGCGGTCCTAATATGGGAGGGGGGGGTGGTAACAATGTCAGCTGCTGTATGTGTAGAGTGAATTTCAAACATATGCTTACTGTTTTGCTTTTTGATTGTTATATCCAGAAAGTTGATTTGGGTGTTCTCTTCTAGTTCCACTCTGAATTTTATGTGTTTATGTACCTTGTTGATGCCAGCATGTAATTCTTAAATTTTTGTTTCTGGTTCATCTATTCAGCAGAAGATGTATTCCATATACCTGAACCAGTATAATATGTTGTATTCTTTTGCTGTTGTTTTTGTAATCGCTGTGTCAGTTATAACTGGTTCCTTATCTCGAGACATAGACAACCGGTCTCAGGCTACACGCTGGAGATCCTTGTATCCGCATTCCCTACTCCCCAGGATCGACCGTAAATTACTCAAGGTCACCTAGGTGATGTACCCAGGGAACTGTGCAAGTGATATTTAAGATTGACGTAAATTTAAAGTCACCACATGTCACAAAAATGGTGGCAGACTACTCTACCTCTCCTCTCCCTGCCCATTTCCAGCATGAGGATGAAGCACCCTCTTCAGTCGCTAGTCTTGTTTAACTGGGACACTTAAGTGTGAGGCGTTGTTATGGAGCTGGACTGCATAGGAAGAGCACGTGGCCATCTCTCAATAACAAATTATGTGATCTGAGTTCTATTTGTTGACAACAGTGTTACGTGACATCAGCTGTGACCATATCGAGACAGATCTGTGAGTACTCTCATTATACCATATTTTACGTATTTTCACCTATTTCCCACAACTTTCCTGTTTTATAACCGGATGAATTCTGGAGCTGGGAAGCGTAGGGAGACAAGTTGTAGCCTGTGCTTTTTTTTTATAACGTTACGTCACATATTGGGTTCTATTTGTTAACAACAGTTTTGTATTAGCTGGAACCAGCAGAGACTGCACTCACTCAGATCTGTAAGTACTCTTATTACTCCATATAATCCCACATTTTCCCAAGTTTTCCGGACTTTCTTTTGTCACACTAGATCGCGTGTTCTGCTCTCTATCCTACATCGCTACAACGTCATGATGCTCTCAGGCTCTCAGGCAGTCACAATGCAGTATGGGCTTTATTTAGGCATTACTGATACTGAAGCACACTTTCCCAAATCCAGCTGTTATTGTTGTGACACTCTGCAGCTGAACAGCATAGGGTAGTATCCCTTGTCTGTTTGTTAATAACAAATTATGTTAGTTGAGATTTATTTCTTTTATAACAGGTTAATATTTCGTCCTTACAACCACTAGCAGAATCGTCACTGACACAGATACGAAAGTAATCTCAATCACCCATATTTTATGAATTTTACAGTGTTTTAGGCAGTTTAACATATTGTACCCAATGATGGGAGTTATGTGTTAACATGGTGTCAACGTCGCCTCGCATCGAGACAAAACGTCACGTCGCATTATTTGTGTAGACAACTTGAATTTCTCAGTCGATAACAATGCAACATGTTACCGATCTATTTGTCATTGCTGAAACACCACTCCACTACTAGTGTTGGACGTCATAGTGTTATGAATGAAATCATTCGTACAAATAGTCACGTCGTACCGATTTCTAGCCAAAGATGCATTATATAAAACAAATACCACACAGCAGTAGGTAAAGCACCACTACATTATAAGTTTACCGGACGTCACAGTAATATTTTGATGCTAAGAACCAAAGTTTCTGTATGTATGCAGCACAGCGCTACAAAATACACCAATAGAGACCTAAGAAACAAAAATGAATTTGCCCACAGGGGAAACCGTCCCTCAGACTCAGTTGTGTTGGTGTGTAGCCCAGGACGCCAATGCTTGCCGACTCACTGCACACTAACTGCCAAAATAGTTTCGGTGTAGTCCCCTCCGGTCTGCCGCCAGATATTGATGCTACATCTGTTCTGGCCGAGAGATCTCCTCCCCACGTTAATAACAGCAAGCAGATCCCGACGCGTCGATGAAAATATGTAAGTCTGGCACACACCTAGATAAGGGAGAACTCGCCCCAGCATTCGCATATCGAACGAGTCAAGTGAGATGCTGGTAGGGAAGCCACCCACCGTGCGATCGTGACCACGAGGACACGAATAAGTGAGCTCCGCTTGTTTTCCTGACGTTACACCAGACCATTTCACCAGACGAGCTAGAGTGATTTGCACAATTTATGTGTAATCTGCTCCACTCTGGCGGCTGGCAAAAATGGTGCTCAATGCTTCAGTGAGCGGATATCCCGCCAGAGAAAAGCCTGTCGTAACTCGCCGGCGTCTTTGATGACAATCGTTGCTAATAGTTGAAGCGCCAAGAACTGCCCTCCCCACCGCTTCATCCTTTCTCTGTAGACCACCTAGGCTAACCAGTCGCTACTCGCAGACGCTTACACGCTCACCAGAGGAAATCGACCTAAGTTTTTGTAAGTTTCTAGCACTTTAAGGTTTGTAGCAGTAAGGTTGTACCAATATTCGCTTCGTTGCAGTGAGTCCCTTGTCGTTGTAACACACTCCTTATTAAGCCTAAGTAAGACTTCTCCAGGGCACCAGTAACGTACTGCTGGACTTGTTGCTGGTTGCATTAATCTAGAGTCTAGTATTATGTGGATTGAAATTGGCCAAAGCTATCTTTCCTGAAAATAAGTACTGAGAACAGATATAGACAGTCAACATAACGTAAGGGAAAATAGAACTTGTACAGTTACATGCTTTCCTCTCTGTAGCTCTACATTTTGTTAGGGGCACTAGGTGTCTTACAGTGCACGCGTCTAGAGAAGAGAGATACCGAATTGGCATGATCCATTTATAGGCAATAAGCAGCCCAGAACCTGGATAAGCATTTAATAAAACATAATGGATTAGTGTCCCATTTGGAAGTGGAAGTGTTCGTGAGATAATTACTGCTCACACCCATTAAACCGAAGTGGTAGTATCTGAGACTTTAAGTCAAACCTCGTATTTTTTCATAGCGCGCCACGAAATCTGTAAACAATTTATGTACGTGATAAATAACTATTGATTCACAGACCAAACATAGGTAAAACCGTACTGCCATTACCGCTGTGTAATGGAATCGTAAAAGATCTGGAAGGGCCATATTTTCACCACCCATAGCTGTGAGGGTATGAGAAAGCTAGTTTCACAAACTTTATTCTGTCACATGGGCAGGCGGAGTAACTCTGAATTACACCGTCAGATTGGTTGTATGTAGCTTTGTTTCTTTGTGTAATCGACCTCCACGTTAAAACACCCCAGAGGTATTCTGTAGTAATCAGGTCAGGACTCTGTGTAGGACAGTCAATTACAGGGATGTTATTGTCGTGTACCCACTCCACCAAAGGCCGTGCATTATGAACAGGTGCTCCATCTTGTTGAAAGATGCAGTCCTCATCCCCGAATCGCTCTTCAACAGTGGGAATCAAGAAGGTGCTTAAAACATCAATGTAGGCCAGTGCTGTGATAGTGCCACACAAAACAACAAGGGTTACACGCCCCCTCCATATAAAACATTACCGCACTATAACAACACCGCCTCCGAATTGTAGTGATAGCGCTACACATGCTGGCAGAAGATGTCAACCGGACATTTGTCATACCTATACCATGCCATCGGATAGCCACATTGTGTACCGTTGATTCGTTGCTGCACACAACGTTTATCCACTGTTCAGTCGTCCAATGTTTACGCTGCTTACAACTAGCGAGCTGGCTGCTGTGATCGAGTGGTTCTAGGCGCTTCAGTCTGGAAGTGCGTCCACTACGGTCGCAGGTTCGAATCCTACCTCGGGCATGGGTGTCTGTGATGGTCTTAGGTTAGTTAGGTTTAAGTAGTTCTATGTTCTTGGGGACTGATGACCTCAGATGTTAAGTCCCATAGTGCTCAGAGCCATTTGAACCATTGCACACCAAGCGAGGTTTTTTTTTTTGGCATTTACCGGTGTGATGTGTGGCTTCTGAGCAGCAGCTCGACCATGAAATCCAAGCTTCCTCACCTCCCGTCTAACTTTCATAGTACTTGCAGTGGATCATGATGTAGTTTTGAATTCCTTTGTGATGGTCTGCGTAGATGTCTGCCCATTACACATTACGACCATCTTCAACTGTCGGCCGTCTCTGTCAGTCAACGGATGAGATCGGCTTGTACGCTTTTATGCTGTACTTGTCCCTTCACGTTTCCACTTCACTATCACATAGGAAACAGTGGGCCTAGGGATGTTTGGGGAGTGTGGAAATCTCACGTTCAGACGTATGACCATGTTCGAAGCCCGTGATTTCCATGAAGCACCCCATTCTGCTCTCTCACCATGTCTAGTGACTACTGAGGTCGCTTATATGGAGTACCTGGCAGTAGGCGGCAGTTCAATGCGCCTAATATGAAAAACGTATAATTTCGGAGGTTTCCGGGATACTTTTGAACACATAGTGTAGGTCTGCTCAACGTAATTATCTTCCTGACGCATCAGGAACGTATAAATCCTTGCCTACTTCTGCAAAAATACAGTCACTCGCTCTTGGGATGAATAGTTATTCCGTGTGTTCTCATATTTGATGTCACTAGACTCTCACTTATTCTTAACAATATCAGAACAGTCACTAAGAAAGTAATGCGGCGCACACTGGTTTGTTTTCGACAGAAAGACAGTCATCCATCCTACGCACAGTACACGGTAGAGGTGTCAGCATCGCTGTTTGGTGGCTCATGTAATGGGTTCCCTTGTGAAATAGTTAGAAATACAATCAAACAGAGCATAGACTCTGATCCTATGGAACAGAGCACTACCACACAGGTTACACTATTTAATACTCCAAAAAAAAGCCAGTCTGGACCTTACATACATCTGTATTTGTGCTTCTAAAACTATGTAGGACAAACACTGGAATACGTTTTTGGCAGCCAATACGATTACTAAGAGCAACTGCTTTTTACTAACAATGATTATTCACTATAGCAGCAGAATACCATCAGATATAGGTCATTATAGCTACACTATCGATCACGCATACGTTTAAATGTGATTGGAATCACACAATATTGTTTGCGCCGTGAGGTGCATACGCCAGAGTCGTGAGTTGGGGTCGTAGCGTCCAACAGAAACGAACACAGTGCTACGCAGCACACCAAAAACTCATACTTAGCTGCGTTCTCGGAGCTCAAGCGCAGCGACGGCGTAATTTGTAAACTAACTGAACACTCGCAAGTGGACGGCTACAGATGTCGCAGGCAGACAGGCAGATACAGCTATCTGTCCGGCCCTGATTATTCAGCTGTGTTATGGACACGACCTCCCGTACAGAATCGTAGCGAGGAGTAGGCAAGCAATCGGGATTGTAAACATCTGAGGATCTCCACCCTTAATTCCCTCTCCCTCTCTCCCTCCCTCTCTTTTATGATACCACATCCTCCTCCATGGTACATGAACCGAAAGCAGTAAATCTCCCTCAACTGATACCAACGGACAGAACAACCGGAAAAAGTTCAGTGTACGATAAATGGGATTAAACATTACACATACACCAAGCAATAATACAACAGCTTCCTCACAAATACAGAATTATAGGCAGTGCGACAATTTCGTCTTACCTCTAGAATATTCCATCGTTCCACTAGTAAAACAAATACGCTCTGGATCCCTCTATCTACTCCTTACAGATACTATCGACCTATTACCCCATCTGTACAGTGATTGCTTTTTCTAAGTACGGGTTTTAGCTTTAATAGTGTCAACTATTCATTTACAGCTCATACAAAATAGATACGTGTTGAAAAGTGAGCTGCGTTAGTGCAACAGGACTGTGTTTTGACCATTCAATCGAAACGGGAACAGGTTGAAGGACAAGGATTTTTGCTGCTGCACTGTCGTACGTCCCCAAACTACATACAAGTACTTCAGATCTACGTCCATTCACATCTATCTCCCCAACATAATATCTTCCTTATTCTGTACCATTCGACAGATAAAAATTACGAACTATAAAAGCTCCACTAACTTCATCCGATAGAGAACTCGAGAAGATTTTAACAGCGACTCTCTCCAACCATTTATAAAAAAAACAAATACCGCTTACGTACAGGCTTTGAGGACACATGACGATTCTGTTAAATATATAGGTATTGATCATCTGCACAAACTAGTTTAATGATTCATCACCTGCACTGTAGGAGGATGATCGTATTCCACTGATTATGCTCTAAGTCGCAAGACCCTGTGACCCTGTCTTGTTGTTGGAAACATTGTTTTTTCTGCTCTAACACCCTTTGTACACTGCCAAACATTTTGTTTTGCCGCCCTGACTTAGAGGTCTGTGTCAGCTTCTAAACAAACATTAACACGTTCTGGTCCATGGTCTCTCGCAGAAATCATGAACTATCACCAGGTGACACTTTCTGCAGGACCTGATCATCATATTGCAGGGCAATTCTCAAGCACATACAGTGCAAGCTGTTACTCATTTGTTTGACTGATGGGGCTGCTAAGTGCTGTACCACCTACTGCAATCCCCTGACTTAAGCCCTTGTGAGTCCGACTCGATTTCTTAACTGAAGGGAACACTTTACACCGTTCGCTTCAGAACTGCTACAAATTCGTCAGGCAATAGACCGCACCACTCGAACTGTCAACGTAAATGGCACTGCTAACAGTATCCTACGACTTCCACATCGCTATCAACGGGCTATACACATTGATGGTGTTTCTACACGATATGAAGAAGGTGGTAGATATAGTTTACTCCGACTTCCTCCGACTCAGTTTCGACTTACATTGGAACGAACACATGATCAAAGCTGCAAAAATGGTAGTGCAGAGTCTGAAGGGGCAGTTGCAGCATGCATAGGGACTACCTAAAACGAGGCTGGAATTTTAATGTAGCAGATAGGTTCGAGAAAGGTGACTCATCTCGAGATATGAGAGTGCCAGAAATATGATTCACCAGTGACTGTCATCATTAAAGGAATTCTCCATAGAATCCAACACAGTTATGTTCGTGAATGGTGAGACTTGATTCCAAATCCCAGATAGCGTTTCTAGCGGATAGCATAGCATTAAAGATCTGAAAAGTTAGTGTAGATTTCTTATGACCTCTATTAGCACACCACTGTAAATGGTTGCGAAAACACATTTGACCTCTAAGCTACAAACAATTCAGAGCTAATAGAGAACATCATGACTGATACAGGGATTAGCTATCACAAGGTCGTTGTAGCTAGGTTCAATACCGTTCCTCTCAAATCCACCAGAAACAAACGCAAAATAACTTTACTTAAAAAAGCGGATAAAGTGTCACTAGAAGCTTTCCTAAGAGACAATCTCCATTCCTTCCGTACTGACTATGCAAATGTAGAGGAGATGTGGCTCAAATTCAAAGATGTAGAAACAACAGCAATTGAGAGATTCATACCTCATAAACTGGAAAGAGATGGAACTGATGCCGCGTGGTACACAAAATAGGTCCGAACGCTGTTGCAGAGGCAACGGAAAAAGAACGCGAAATCCCGAAGATTGGCTAAAATTTACAGACGCGCGAAATTTGGCACGGACTTCAATTCGAGATGCCTTTAATAGGTTCTACAACGATACATTGTCTCGAAATTTGGTAGAAAATCCGAAGAAATTCTGGTCGTATGTAAAGTACACAAGCGGCAAGACCCAGTCAATACCGTCGCTGCGCAGTGCCGATGGTACTGTTACCGACGACTGTGGCGCTAAAGCGGAGTTATTGAACGCAGTTTTCCGAAATTCCTTCACCAATGTAGATGATTGGAATATTCCAGAATCTGAAACACGAACAGCTGCTAGCATGAGATTCTTAGAAGTAGATACCTTAGGGATTGCGAAGCAACTCAAATCGCTTGATACGGGCAAGTCTTCAGGTCCAGACTGTATACCGATTAGATTCCTTTCAGATTACGCTGATACAATAGCTCCCTACTTAGCACTCATATACAGCCGCTCGCTCACCGATAGATCTGTACCTAGAGATTGGAAAATTGCGCAGGTCGCACCAGTGTATAAGAAGGGTAGTAGGAGTAATCCATCAAACTACAGACCCATATCATTGACGTCGTTTTTCAGTAGGGCTTTGGAATATATACTGTATTCAAACATTATGAATCACCTCGAAGGGAACGATGTATTGATACGTAAACAGCATGGTTTCAGAAAACATCGTTCTTGTGCAACGCAGCTAGCTCTTTATTCGCACAAAGTAATGGCCGCTATCGACAGGGGATCTCAAGTTGATTCCGTATTTCTAGATTTCCGGAAAGCTTTTGACACCGTTCCTCACAAGCGACTTCTAATAAAGCTGCGGGCCTATGGGGTATCGTCTCAGTTGTGCGACTGGATTCGTGATTTCCTGTTAGGAAGGTCGCAATTAGTAGTAATAGACGGCAAAACATCGAGTAAAACTGAAGTAATACCAGGTGTTCCCCAGGAAAGAGTCATAGGACCTCTGCTGTTCCTGATCTTTGTAAATGACAGTCTAGTAAGGTCATCTGAAAACCAGCATCAGTTGCAAAACAATTTAGAAAAGATTGATATGGTGTGGCAGGTGGCAGTTGACGCTAAATAACTGAAAGTGTGAGTTCCAATTCGATTGCTCGATAAATAGTAAAATTCTCAGGGCTGTCAATTGAACTAAGTACTTGGGTGTTAAAATTACGACCAACCTCAGTTGAAAAGACCACATAGATAATATTGTGGCGAAGGCGAGCTTAAGATTGCGTTTCATTGGCAGGACACTTAGAAGATGCAACAAGTCCACTAGAGCGACGGCTTACACTACACTCGTTCGTCCTCTGTTAGAATATTGCTGCGTGGTGTGGGATCCTTAACAGGTGGGATTGACGGAGGAGATCAAAAGGGTGCAAAAAAGGGCAACTTGTTTTGTATTATCACCTAATAGTGGAGAGAGTGTGCGGATATGATACGCGAGTTGAGATGGAAGTCATTAAAGCAAAAACGTTTGTCGTCGCGGCGAGATCTGTTTACGAAATTTCAGTCACCAACTTTCTCTTCCGAATGGGAAAATATTTTGTTGAGCCCAGCCTACATAGGTAGGAATGATCATCAAAACAAAATAAGAGAAATCAGAGCTCGAAAAGAAAAGTTTAGGTGTTAGTTTTTCCCGCGCACTGTTCGGGAGTGGAAAGGTAGAGAGATAGTATGATTGTGGTTCGATGAATCCTCTGCCAAGCACTTAAATGTGAATTGCAGAGTAATCATGTAGAAGTAGATCTACTGTTTGTGATCCTTCTCAATCAACCGTCGCCTACAGCCCAGTGGATATATCACTGAACCTCTGACATGACATCGAGAGAGAATGTATTACAAATACTGGAGAAATACCTAGTGGTGGTGGCATGATGGGGTTAGAAATACTGGTTTCATACTACGTTCCTTAGGCGAATCACTCTGTAAATTGGGTTATTTTATTATGAGGTTGCATCATCGGTGACGTGTAACCACACTGCTGGTCTGATACTATATACTCCAGGGATCGCCGATTATGCCTCTCTTTCTAAGACACAGTGGTACCACTCACAAGAAAAACTTATGATACATGCTCACCAATCGTTGATTTTCGGCCAACAATATTTCGTATCGTAAGCAATCAGATCTTGATGACGTATTATACTTAGCAGTAGGGAATGTATGATACGATCGACATGAGCATCAGGATTATGAAGTATGTGTTTGTGTTCCGACATGTGTAGAGGAGATGACTATGTCCAGTCATAAGGAAGGTATGTAACTGACGTCAAATACTGTGATAGCAAAGGAAAGAGAATGTCAAGTCATAAGAATGGTACAGATATTTCTATATCCAGAGCCACAGCCGTCAACAGCGTATGTTTCCGATACTTCGTATAGCGATCAAATATATATATGTGACCGATTTCATAGGATGATTCTGTCTATAAGTGGCCTATGGCGGGAATTATTCACATTTCCCACTAACAGCAGAGCCGTCCGAATGGAGAGGGCTATTGCAATGTAAGAATGTAGTTCACTTAACTCTGTATTCCTCTAGACAGTCGAATTGCAAACTAATACTTAATTTTATGATCAAGTGGAAATTTGACAAGATTAAATATGGACATGTTTGTGCTAGGCATTACTCCCTCCCAAGTAATTTGTCTGCAGACTACTTCTTCGCATTTCACGTCTTCATTTAGTTGAGAGAAGATCGATTGTGGTGTGTGCATCTAGCAAGTGGAAGACACGTTTGCTGGTTCTATAGATATGAGAAATACCTTATTTGACTTTGTAAATTGTAGTGGTGATTTGGAATCTGTTACATCACCAACATCAGTATTCATGAGTGGAAATATCAGTTTCCTCTGTTTCTTTTTCTAGTTTCCATGTAAATGTACTCACAGACGTGATAATTTTCTCAGTCGAATGTGATAAACTGTACAGATTTTGCTCATAAACTGACACTGGACTTTGTCTATTATTGTGGAAAGAGAACATTTAGTATCATCATCAATTTTTTTCCCTCCTTTTGTTGATAGCTGCTTTACTATAGGAGTTGAGTTGATGTTAAATAATCTCTCGCTGAACGGCTGATGAGTTCTCTACGATGCTGTGGCTCTCGTCTGGTCCCTGCTATAGAGTATTACATGACGTGAAACAAAGGTTTCTTTTTCCTCAGACTGAGAGGCGTTGAGGACCTCTCTAGAGTGTGAGAGTGGTGCCTCCTATCCATTAGGGTCACTGCCCCACTATCCTTTATACGACTAAGATGCATTTAGGGAAAGCCACCCCTTTTATCTCCTAGTTAAAAAAAAAAACTATACTTGCTTTTGTGTTGGCGAAGCGCATTCGTATCAACGCAGGCAGCGGCCAGCAGGGCTGTTGACTGTTGGCTGAGCAGCTCCATACTATAGTTTGTGATTGTACATGGAGGAGAATGCACGTTCAACTGCAGTCTTGTAGGACGACGATTTTCCCCAGTACATGTGATGCATTATGACCCTTCAGTACGAGTGCTGTTTTATTTGCGAGAATTTCGAAGTATAGGTAGAACTGTACCGCATGTTTTCCATCAGCTGTGATAGCGTGTATTGGCTTTGGTTAACCAGGCCGTAGGGTGATTGTTAGTAGGCGTGTGTCAAACAGCGAAAGATGCTGTATGCTTGCAGGTAATACAGCTTTTTTAAACTCCTCTCTTTCCAACACCAGTATCTAGTCAGTTGAACGTATTTCCCACCATAAAGATTGTATCTTAAACCTGACCCTTTTTTCCCCTAGTCTGTCGGACTGGGGTACAATTTGTGTGTTTCTGTCGTTGGTTTCGAGTGGTATTGCGAGATATTTTTCCATGCAGGATAACACCAGTGTATGGTATGTTCAGTTTTTGGGGTTTTATAGCGATATTAGGCCGTCCTTGTGGAGCGCTGTGCATGTAGTTGTGTAGTTAGGGCAGAACTTTGTCATTAATTACGAATTTAGGATGGATATTTGCGACAGTTTCCCGAACATGATAAATAAAGTACACTAACCTGATCTTCCTCTCCGTCATCTGTAGGGTTTCCATGTTTTAGGTTGGTGCACATAGGCTTTCCATACAGTAGAATCAGTGTTTGAGTCGCTGATAAGTTGGGTTTCTTACGTGCACAGAGTGTTTGTGCTCTGAATTATTTTCGGGTGTTTAAGCATTGTGAGCTTGTTTGGATACATTATTTCGGTGATCTACGAGTAGAGTGCACTTCTGTATGGTGTGTGCTGGATTATTTGGGAAATTTACCAGTTGTCTGCAGAACAATATGTTAAGTACATGTCAATTACAGGAGAACAATAGATTTGCCCCTGAGTGCATACCTGTCCCTGATGAAGGCACCCCACACTAACAGAATGCGCCACTAACGGCACATCCCACCTACTAATGTCTACCTTCAACATTGCTCCCTATGCTTGTCAGTACCAGACAGCCTCCAGTTACAATATAGGAAAATGACGAAAAACGGATAGAAAATATATAAAATAAGGTGTAATGAGAGTGCTTACATGTCTCCTTCAGTGTAGGTTCTGCAGGTATAATGCAGTACTGTACTCTCGTCAACAACAAAACGCAAATGATTGAATTTTGTTACTAACAAATAGACACATACTCTCTTACGCTGCCCAGCTCCATAGTAACCCTTTCCAGTGCCCCAGTATATAAGGTATGAAGGAAATGCTCGTGACGGGATGGGAGGGGAGAGAGAGAGAGAGAGAGAGAGAGAGAGAGAGAGAGAGAGAGAGGGAGACAGAAAGAGAGAGATGGGTTGCCACCATGTTTATGACATGTGACAACTATAGAGTCACATCATGATCTTGAATATAGCTCACGCAATTCCCTTTATGCTTCCTGTGGGTGACCTTGATCAACTCCCGGTTCCCCAGGAGAAAGGGAGTGGGGGAACCAAGGAGCACAAGTGTATAACCTGACAGCAGATGTTTCATCTTATGTAGAGATCAGAAAACCGTTATCACTGATCTGTGGCCTCAACCTGCAACGCTACCCTTCTCATGTGCAAAACTAAAAGTAAACTCCTCGCAAACAGGCCATGGTAGCCCAAAGGTAAAAACCGACCGTCGTGTCACCATTCCACAGGCGTCACTGCATATGGATATGTTGGAGCATATGGTCACCACTCCGTTCTCCTGGCTGTAAGTTAGTTTATGAGACTGGAGCCACTACTTCTCAGTCAAGTAGCTCCTCAGTTTGTGTCACAAGGACTGAATGCACCCCACTTGCCAATAGTGTTCGGCAAACCTTATGGCCACCCATCCAAGTGCTAGACCAGCCTGACAGCGCTTAACTTTGGTGATCTGATGAGAACTGGCAAGGAAATTTTCATTCATATGCACATCACATAATAAACTGAACATTATTCTCACTTATCATACAGGAACAAACACGCAGCAATATGAATAACATGATTTCCAGTCTGCCTGCTGCTAATTTTCCTGAGTACTTCGTCCCATTTATATATAATTTATCGATTCTCAGATCCCATTCATTCTTCCATCCAAAGATAATTTAACTTCTCCAACCCTGGACATTAAAGCGATGTGAGAGGTCCTGAAATACACTCTATAAGAAGTCAGAAAACTACTGATGATGCTTCAGGCTGCACACGATCTTCAGATGCCATCGCTGTAATAAGCCCCAAAATTTCAACATGTTCTCTGTTCCGTCTCTGAAAAAAATAGAGCACCACCTGGTATCGAAGCCACGCCACTTGGTTCGTTTTGGTGCATGAAAAGTATGTCCTGCCTGGAAATGCTGGTCCAATGTCTTGTCTTGTCATTAAGCTGCACATGTATGCTTAGAGACTGGGTCTAATTCAATATTTATCATTGTCTAGAGTTTGGCACGTAGGGCATAATGATCAGTCAATCAGCTGAATGTCCATCAGGTCACAGGTATACCATTTATGTCAGGTACAACACTGCATGTGTATGCGCGTCTTTGTCTAAGGAAACACGCTGTACTGATCGCCAAACCACATGCCAATTGATACGTGGATACCACCTCAGAATGGGGTTCTTAGGCTGTCCTGTAGTTAGGTTCCTGGCAGAGCTATCTGAATATAGGTATATTTGATGTAAAAAAGGCTGTGTATAGGGTGAAGTGACTGTTAAATGTGCTGGAGAGCCACTGGTGGTAAATCTTCTATTAATCAGTCATGTCTCATATCATCTCTCAGTTATAGCATTGTGCTCATGCGTAGCACCACCTCTCGTTTGTGAATGTGTACAGCACCCAGTCAACTCATACCAAGACAGGGGCCTGGATCATAAAGGAACCAAAAGACGCAAATATGAATTACGCCACTACCGCCAACATCTCGAGTACTTGGGCAAAGTGCAGAATCTGTAACTGCAGATAGGTATTTACATATGTCGCCTGCAGGAACAAATATAAGGCCCGTGTGATGTTCCTGTTGACACCTATCTGCACACTGCTGTGCGTCATATGCCGTTGGTAACAACAATTCCTAGACATTCAAAGGTATCAATGAGCCATAAACGAGCTGCATATTTTTCCAATAACCTGACAGCGATACACATCACCAATCAACTTGTCCACATGTATATGGTTGGTATTAACCGTTTTATACTTGTGGATCCAATCAATCTAAAGCCACACGCATGTCATCAGTTCACACTGCCAGCAAAAGCCTATTAGTGTATGCTTTACACTTAAATGAATATCATCCCAAAGTTAACCCTGCCCATCAGTGGTAACAGCCACAGAGTAACCACTCAACGGCTAGTTCATATAATATTATAGACAGGGGACACCATTCTCTGTCTTATCTCGATACAGTGAGGGATTTCGTCGTACAACCATTGAGAAGCACTATGTAGAAATCATGGTGGAGTAACCACGTCACGACAGTGATAAATGCCATGGAAACCACGTGTGCATCAAGATTCAGACTCACTCCATTGAAAGCTTGATCAAAACGTATTGACAATAGTGCTCCATGGCGGCGGCACGTCTACGCTAGGGCGATCATATCGTGATAGTCACCAAGCGCTTCTAGATGTCGATATCTCCGCCACTCGCTATACGGTAGTGTGAGATAACCCAGTGCAATTTTCAGCGGAAGCATGCTGTTAATAGACTGAGATATTTTACAGTCACAGTTAAGCAGCGTCAGCTGACATTAGTCCGGTATCTGGGTGCCACTTGAAGGTTTGTGCATCTCAATACGCAGCCCCTCTTCAGGTCAGGAGACATTATTTCATGGCAGATATCTGTCCATCAAGATGCTACCATATATCTAGTGACCCTATAAAATTTCAAGGGGACCAATTTGATCCCAGTTATTTATTCAGTGCTCCCCACATCAATGATCCTCACCCTAAGTAACCTACTCCACCTGGTTCAATGGTGCCGAAAATCGTATGTGTAATGGCTGCCATATCGATATCCAATGCAGCATCAAATTCACTGTAATGTTCTATAAAGTCATTGCCCATTTCGTATTGCATCATTAGGTGCGTTCCATTATTCAGTGCTTGTATCAGAGCTTTTCGTCGCCTTTTGAATTTCTTGATTATATGATACGTTAATGGGGACCTCCTGTATCCTAGTATAGTGTCCATGCCTGAAGCAATGCGGTGGCATGATGGGTTTAATTTGGGCTTAACTCGTTGTATCCCTACATGCCACTCTGGAGAATGTGCTTAGTCAGTGCATTCATACAGCACTGTGAAACACAAATGCATCGTATGACGTCGCCACACTGCCTGCTCACGATCATATGTTATCTTTTCACAATGTGGTACCAGTTTGTCAAATACCATCCGCTAATGTAGGGTCGGCGACATTCAACTTCCAAAGACCGTAGCTCCGCCATACCTACTACTGCTGGAGGGAGATCATACATTAAATGTCTTATAGTCAGTGTAGGCTACAGGCTACAGTTCCGCACTGAGGACCTCAGTGTTAACATTGTGTGTAACAAACTCTGGTCAGACTGATCATAATAACTTACTTTCGATATAAACCCGTGCCGGCGATAGCAGCGTTACCTGGAAGGAATGACTGCTAGTCAGACATACGCATGGACATGCAGTATTGCTGAGTGTCCTGTTTATGCGTAGAAAGGGGCATGTGCGCAATCGGTGTGAGTCTGGCTGAGGGCAGATGTGACGGCTTGGAGGGTCAGCACGAGTATTTCGGAAACTGCACCATTTTTCAGTGGTTCAAAAAGTGCTGTGTAGAGTTCCTTCAACACATCGTGGAAACAAGGTGAAACCATGTACAGACTTCGTGGGATTGGGCGGTCACTCCTCATTACAATTGTCTCACGTCGTAGGCTGTGCAGACTGGTTAAACAGGACAGCCAGCGAACTGTGGCGAAATTCTGATTATAATGCTATATACAGTGAAAGTGACTCTGATCACTGGTAACAATGCGCCTCCGTAGAACGACCCATGCATGTATCGACGTTAACAAGGCGACATCAGCAACTGTGACTGAAATGGGCACATGACCATCGGCTCTGGAAGCTGGTGCAATGACAGAGCGTTGAATGGTCTGATGAATCAAGATACCTTCACCATCACGCCGATGTTGGGGCAACAACGCTTCATCTGTCAGGTGAGCAGTTCTTTGTCACACGTACAGCAGGATGGAGGCAAGCTGGTGGTTCTTCCATTATGGTCTGGTGAGCGTACATGATGGCAAATGAGCATCATAAACTGATTGCAGAATTAAGTGACTTGTGTGTGCAGAAGTGGTGCAAACTCCCTCCAGCGACCTAACAAAGCCTCACTGCTTCCACGCCACAACACTTTGCTGTTGTTATCCGTGTCGAAGGTAGACATACCGGTTATTAGGTAGGTATTCATAATAACCAGTGTACACTCCATCGAGACGACTATCGGAATAACTCGCTACATGGTTTTACCCCGGATGGAGGCCATGGGCAAGCTAACACATGTCAAAAAAATGCATATTCTTGCCAACATTCATAGTTCTTGCAACGGTGTTCATCGAGAAACATGATCTTTCGGTGCAAGTACAAACTAAAATCGCCGTCTAGGATACAGTAGACGTGCCGTCCTTGTAACAGCGAGGCAAGTTCCTCTGTGAAGAAGCGGGAACGCTCATCTGTTCCGTCTGTACTCGACAGTACATAGACATAATTAGCCGTCCAGCTACCACCGTCCTTGCTAATTCCCCCCCCCCCCCCCCCCCCCCAATGGTTCAAGATATCCCCTACCCTGATGCCTTTAGTAAGAAGTTGTAAGTAGGCTGTTTAGGTTTTTATATTGGTAACGCCACGTAGCGCTCTGTGTGAAAATCACTGGCTGTGCTGTATGCAGTCTGTGGCTGGTTTGCATTGTTGTCTGCCATTGTAGTGTTGGGCAGCGGCAGCTGGATGTTAATAGAGGGTAGCGCTGCGCAGTTGGAGGTGAGCCGCCAGCAGTGGTGGATGTGGAGAGAGAGATGGCGGAGTTTAGAAATTTGTAAGAATGGATGTCATGAACTGATATATATATATATTATGACTATTAAGGTAAATACATTGTTTGTTCTCTTTTAAAATCTTTCATTCGCTAACTATGCCTATTAGTAGTTAGTGCCTTCCGTAGTTTGAATCTTTTATTTATCTGGCAGTGATGGCGCTCGCTGTATTGCAGTAGTTCGAGTAACGAAGATTTTTGTGAGGTAAGTGATTTGTGAAATGTATAGGTTAATAGAGTCAGGGCCATTCTCTTGTAGGGATTACTAAAAGCCAGATTGCGTTGCGCTAAATAAATATTGTGTGTCAGTTTAAGCACAGTTATGTATAATTGTTCTAAGGGGACGTTTCAAAGTCATGTAATGCTGCTGCCAGTATTGAAGGCACGTAATACTAAGGCTTTGTACGTGCACATATGGGAAATTCGTCGATGTACACTTCTTGTAGGAGGATGTCTATGTCCACGGTCTACATCACAACATTAAGTAAAGATGTCCTTTTCTGTGACTGAATGGCGTCGATATTGAGAGAGGCAAGCCAATATGCTTGTCTTCGTTCCTATGCCTATGTATCTATCGCTCATGGAAGCTTATGTCAGTTGGATTTGTATTGGCACATTGTGTGGTTCTATCGTGTCTGCCGGCGTTGGTTATAGTTCTAACTTAAAGTGGCGCCGAACATGCTCGGTTGCCTGTTGCTACCGTCAGCGGACGACCTTCACAGTCAGCCTAGTCTGCTTGGGACAAGTTTGCCGTCGGCCTCGTCTTGCCAGCTCCATCTCTCTGTGTCTTTTCTGGTACCATATTTTGGTAATGGACTGACGATAGCCCTGCATTGTCGAGCTCTACAGGGCTATTCTACTGCCGATATGGTGGCGCTCTGGCTGTAATGTGTCGGTTCCCTTTGTCATATAGCGCGCTTCTGGCCCATTGTTGACGATCGCCCTTCGTACGTAGCTTCTCTTAGTCGCGTTGTGGCTTAGAGCTCTTCAAATCCCCAATCGCTGCAACGCTTCTTCATTGGTCACTCGATCCATCTACACCAGAGAGAAAAACAGTTAAACATGCGTAATATCGTGTAGGGCGACCTCGAGCATGGAGAAGTGCTACAACACGACGTGGCATAGGGCCGACTACTGTCTGAAGTGGTGCTGGAGGGGAGTGACACCATGAATCCTGTCCATAAATCCGTAAGAGGACGAGAAGGTGGAGATCTCGTCTGAACAGCACGTTGCAAGGCATTTCTGAGAAAACAGTAAACACGAATAATATTTTAGTGCCTTAGTTTATCACCTAGGAATTGAGACACTTTTAGTAAAGGAGTTTTGCTATTTAGGAAGTAAAATAACTGATGATGGTCGAAGTAGAGGATATAAAATGTAGACTGGCAATGGCAAGTAAAGCGTTTCTGAAGAAGATAAATTTAACATCGAATATAGATTTATGTATCAGGAACTCGTTTCTGAAAGTATTTGTATGGAGTCTAGCCATGTATGGAAGTGAAACATGGACTATAACTAGTTTGGACAAGAAGAGACTAGAAGCTTTCGAAATGTGGTGCTACAGAAGAATGCTGAAGATAAAGTGGATAGATCACGTAACTAATGAGGGGGTATTGAATAAGACTGGGGAGAAGTTTGTGGCACAGCTTGACTAGAAGAAGGGATCGGTTGGTAAGACATGTTATGAGGCATTAAGGCATCACAAATTTAGCATTGGATGACAGCGTGGAGGGTAAAAATGGTAGAGGGAGACCAAGAGATGAATACACTAAGCAGATTCAGAATGATGTAGGTTGCAGTAGGTACTGGGAGATGTAGAAGCTAGCACAGGACAGAGTAGCATGGAAAGTTGCATCAAACCAGTCTCAGGACTGAAGACAACAACAACAACAGCTTATCACCTTAGTACCCATGTTCACTTTTACTGAATTTCATCTCGTAACCCGTTTCCTACACACTATGCATTCAGTTCAAGTTATCTTCCTCACGTTCACTACCGTCTCTGACAGTGTGACAATATTATCGACAAGCCTTAATGTTTTTCTTCCTTGTCCCAATCTTTAATTCACATTCCAAATTATTTTCGGTTTGTTTTATTTCTTCCTCCAAAAGTAGGTTGAATAACATGGGCAAAGGTAGATAAGAAACATGTGTTACCCTTCTTTCAGCCAATGCATGTAAAATTTAAAGAATACAAAATAAAAGTAAAGACTGTTTTCTATGCAAGCTGTACACAAAGCTTCGAACCATGTATTTAATGTAATCTCTGAATATTTTGTAGTGAATATTGTCAAAATGTTATTCCATTATTTTGCCATAAAATTAAAATTAAGAGTAAACAGCTTCTCAATGAAATGTCTGCCCTTTTTTTGTGCGATGTTATAATTTTCACATCGGTACTTCAATTTTCAGTGACGAAAGGCGAACGTAGCGACTGTATAGAGCTGCAACAAAATACCAAACTTTTAGTATTTTCTGGAGGCTGAACACAGAATTCTTACATTACAATTACAGCTGTTCGTCCATGGAAGTAACGAAAACAGTTACAAAAAATCAAGAAACGTTGTTTATTTCTTGACCTAGTAAAGACTCAAAGATAGCTATTAGTTTACGTTTTGGAATTACAAGTTCCTTTACACCAATGAAATTTATTCGTATGACAACGACTTCTCGCACAGGAGACGCGTTTTCCTCCTCCACGATCTCCCTCACATCGGCTGACCAACCTACTTCTGGCATCAGTTCGTCAATCCACCATAGATCTGTATCTGATTAATCCATCTCGTCCGGGTAAATCTCGAAGAGATCCAGCTCTTCTGCCACGTCAGCCTCAATGTCCAGTACATATTCCTCCAAATAAGCTTCCAGCAAGTCCATTTCCGATCGCCATCTAAAAACAAAAAAAAAAAAAAAAAAAAAAAAAAAAAAAACGAAAACTAAATTGAATTGTTTTGGAAGACATTTGTGGATAACTAATCAAAAATATATTCTTGTTAGAAGAGATCTGTTAAACTTATAAAAATTTATGATTGTGTCATGGCACGTTCTCTTAAGGAGAATGTATATCGAACCAAGCTATCAAAAGCATTATCAGCAGCAAGCTGACTTATTTCGAAAACACATTATTAGATGATCTTACACTACGCGTTTTCAGACTATTAATAAACGGTGCGACACACAGGAATACTACACCATATGGGATATTCGAATTTGTCATGTCTTACTTACTGCGCCAGAAGCGTCATTGGACATATGTTAAGACGATTCGTCAATACAATTTAATGAAGTACGTCGGTCTGTCATGCTGGTAGTTAACTGGTACTAAAGCTATTAGCTGGATGTGTATCATGACACTACTGGCATATCTTCTGGACTGCATGTTGCTAGTCTATACGGTCGTGCTCAATTCCCCTCACTGGTGCAGGGGGACGGGGGTGGGGCTGCATCACAGTGACTACATTCACACAAGACAATCAGCGCCCACTCAAGGCCTTATGGTGTGTGGTGCTGTTGAGAATGCACGATCACATGTTGTGGTGCGATGTCGTATCTTCTTAGCATCACAGGATGTTTTGCTTTTGCAGTGGCCCGTCAGATCACCAAACTTGTCGCCAATTGGAAAACTGTGGGGTATGGTGAAACGAAAGGTGCAGTGCTCTTCCCAATTGCCAATCACCAGAGTTGAACTTTAAAAGCAGGTGAATGAACACAAAAGGCTGTAACACAGGACGCCATTCGCACCTATTATGAGTCGATGCCATCACGCATGGAACAAATTATCAGGGACAATGGCGAAACATGTGCCTATTCGACAACAGGACACCTGCTGAACTGAGGTGACTCAATTGCTAATAATTTCTACAGAATGTACATTTGCTAACACTGTGAACATCCTATCTGTAGTCGTTGAAGGTGTTCTGATTGTTCTGAACATGAGTGTACAAACTGTGGGTAGCATTTCTAAGAGACGAATTACACTAGCACCTCATTTTTCTTATGTCCTTTCAATAAATCGTGCTAAAAAATTTCATCACGTTTTGAACAGCTCGAAAACGCATTCGTGTTGGTAAAGTTTTTTGCAATGAAATGACGAGAAACCTAAAACTGGTGTTGATGTGTGCACTTTATTTGAAGACATTATTGATTGAAAACAATTGTCCTAAAGGAATTAGGCAAAATGTAAGACACCTTTTAATTCCCTTGCAAATGAGTCAGTCTTGTTATGCTTTTTACTGTGAGTGAAAGATGTTCACAGACGCATTTCGTCTTTTCTCATTTTAAGGCTCACCTTTGGAATCTAGAATGACACAGTTGTGGTATTTTTGTTTTTTGATATTGATCTCGCTTTTCATGTAAATGTGTGACTAACTATAGTTCTTCCTATTTTCAGTTGGCATAGGTGTTTCCTCTCATCTGGTCAATTGGAGGTCGCACAACCGTTCTTTTGACAAAACATGAGCACGTTTTGGTGCTGCCAACATTTTCCTTCCCACTTTTTATTTTGTTGGCTCTTGTTCTTGTGATGTACTATCACTCTGTCTTCTGTCAGTTACATAGACAGTTACACAGACGTATGGATGCATCCATAGCTACTTTGAGTTCACTGTGTACCTCATTCTCTTTGGTTTGTTTACGTACACGTACATGTCGCCAACCGAATGATGTATATGCTGAAACTAACGGCTATTCGTTTCTATTAAGTTTGTATCTGTCAGTTGTGTGTGTGTGTGTGTGTGTGTGTGTGCAGGAGAGAGAGAGAGAGAGAGAGAGAGAGAGAGAGAAAGAGAGAGAGAGAGAGAGATAAAGAGAGAGAGAGAAGACACATGCAATTATTTCTTTTCCATTTAATTTGAGTTTTGGTTTAAATGTTTTACGGAGACGTTCATGGACCAGTGAATGAGAGGAAAGGGGGTTGGGAGGCGTTATCGTTATGATAATAGTCCACTGTTGCAGCAATCTCTATTATTTTATTTATTACCGTAAAGAATGAGTCGTTTGGTGTGTGTGCTTGATCATTCAGCAGGATTTTCTTTCCTGCTTTTGTTCTCTGTATGTGGTAATTTCCTTGCAGTGTTATGCTATGTATTTTATTGTTGATTCTAATTATTTTCATGTCCTCTTCTGTAGTGGTTGGTTTGTAATTTTGATCTATTAGTTGTTCTGTAAATTTGGAGTGATTTGTTCATACTTTCAAGCTCTCATTGTTTTTTCTATGTCACATCAAATGTTCTTCGTTTTTGTCTTATGTATCTCCCATTGCAAGTGTTACACTGAAACAGAAATAAACCTACTTTCTGGTATATATCTGTGTTTTTGTCAGTTTTGGGGTGTATTGTTTAATAAAATTGCCTGTTTTTTTGCTATGTTTATTCAGTGTCTTTTGAAAATGTTGGTGATTTTTTATGCTTGGTTGCGTTTGTGTGTTATTATGAGCCATCTTGTTTTTTCTCTTATGTTTTCCTAATAATTTATTGTAGTTGTTATGGTACTGAGTGGTTGTGATTGTGTATGGTTCTGTTGTGTTGTTGTCAATGGTTTTTATCCTTTCTGATTATATGTTACTTTTGGTTTTGTTGTTTACCTTTGTGACTATATCACTGTTGTACTCACTGTTTCAGGCGATCTGCATTATTATCTTCAGTTCTTTCTAGTAGTTTTATTTGTAGAGTGAAATTGTATTGAGTCTGTGGAGATTGTTTTGAATTATTGTCTATTTTTTTCGAGACATAGACAACCGGTCTCAGGCTATACACTGGAGGTCCTTGTATCCGCATTCCCTATTCCCCAGGATCGACCTAAATTGCTCAAGGTCACCTAGGTGATGCACCCAGGCAACTGTGCAAGTGATATTTAAGATATGACGTAATTATAAAGTAGTCACATGTCACAAAAATGGTGGCAGATCCCTCTTCCTCTTCTCACCTAGTCTTGTTTAACTGGGACACTTAAGTGTTAGGCGTTGTAATGGAGCTGGACTGCACAGGAAGAGCACGTGGCTATCTCCCAATAACAAATTATGTCACCTGAGCTCTATTTGTTAACAACAGTGTTACGTGACACCAGCAGAGACCATATCGAGACAGATCTGTGACTACCCTTATTATAGCACATTTTACGTATTTTTCAGTTATTTCCCGCATCTTTCCTGTTTTATAACCGGATGAATTCCGGAGCTGGGTAGCGTAGGTAGACAAGTTGTAGCCTATGCCTTTTTTTTTATAACGTTATGTCGCACATTGGGGTCTATTTGTTTACAACAGTTTTGTATTAGCTGGAACCAGCAGAGACTGCACCCAGGCAGACATGTAAGTACTCTTATTAGCGTATGTAATTTCACATTTTCCCAAATTTTACCTATTTTCACCCTTTTCCGGATTTTCTCTTGTCCAATTACGCAAGATACACTGCTCTTTCTCCGACATCACAACAACGTCATGATGATCTCAGGGAATCACAATGCAGTATGGGTTTTAACCAGGTAGCACTGATATTGAAGCACACTTTCCCAAATCCATCTGTTATAGTTGAGACACTGTGGAGCTGAACAGTATAGGGTTTGTTTGTATTCCGTGTCTGTTAATCAAAAACAAATTATGTTAGTTGAGATCTATTTCTTTTATAACAGGTTAATATTTCGTCCTCACAACCACTAGCAGAATCGTCACTGACACAGATACGAAAGAAATCTCATTCACCCATATTTTATGAATTTTTCCGTGTTTCACGCAGTTTTACACATTGTACCCAATGATGGGAGTTATGTGATAACATGGTATCAACATCGCCTCGCATCGAGACAAAACGACACGTCACTCACGTCACGTCACGTCACGACGTCACATCACAGTGGCGCACTATGTCGAGGCACGTCGTGATGCGTTGCGTAGACGTCGTGAATTTGTCAGTCGATAACAATGCAGCATGTTGCCGATTTATTTGTCATTGCAGAGACACCACCCCATTACTAGTGTTGGACGTCATAGTGTTATAAATGAAATCATTCGTACAAATAGTCAGGTCATAGAGAACTATATACGCGCTACCGAATTGTAGCCACAGTTGCTTTATATAAGACAAATACCACACAGTAGTAGGTAAAGCACCACTGCATTATAAAATTATCGGACGTTACAGTAATATTTTGATGCTTAAAACCAAAGTTTCTATATGTATGTAGCAAATAGTTCAAATGGCTCTGAGCACTATGGGACTTAACTTCTGAGGTCCCATAGAACTTAGAACTACTTAAATCTAACTAACCTAAGGACATCACACACATCCATGCCCGAGGCAGGATTCGAATTCCAGAGTGTAGCGCCTAGAACCGCTCGGCCACTCCGGCGGGCTGTATGTAGCACAGGGCTACAAAATACACCTCTAGAGACCTAAGAAACGAAAATAATTTGCCCACAGAGGAATCCGTCCCTCAGACTCGGTTATGTTGGTGTGTAGCCGAGGACCCCAATGTTCGCCGACTCACTGCACACCAACTGCCAAAAAATTTCGGTATAGTCCCATCTGAGATCAGTAGTCCCCTAGAACTTAGAACTACTTAACCTAACTAACCTAAGGGTTTCACACACATCCGTGCCCGAGGCAGGATTCGAATCAGCAACCGTAGAGGTGGCACGGTTCCAGACTGAAGCGCATAGAACCGGTCGCCGACACCGGCCGGCGAGGCTATCAGCAAGCACCTATGACAAGAACTCGATCGGTTGGACACGATATGGGGGTCACTCACCGGTGAGTCTGGGAGGTTTCAAGGGATGACGGCCAGCATCCATTCACTTTCCACCTTGTCCAAGACCTAAATCCTGTGGCGGACTATGAACACAGGCTACGGTTTTGCCAGTAGTTTCTGCGACGTGTTGCAAAAGATCCCGACTTCCCCGCCATTGTGTTTTTTACCGACGAGTGAACCTTCTATTGGGATGGCCCTTACAGCACTCAAAACATTCATTACTGGGAAAGGGGACATCCTCACTTCACGTACGTTCACGGACACCAGGAAACATTTTCGCTCAACATTTGGACAGGCGTTGTGTGTGACCGTCAAATACAGTAGTCAAATCGCGTGTATCACAGGTACTTGAATAGACACACAGTATAGTGCTACCTCGATGGAAAAAATTGACTGGTACCCTGATCCCTTTTCGTTTCCATGTCGACGTTTTCTCGGATTCCTCTAGCTGCCGCATACTTGTTCCCATGTACAAATTATTCTGCGCCAACCAGAAGATATACAAGTACTTGCTCAATTTTTCCACATTTCGGTGTATATTCGGCCAATTTATACCTATTCTCCCGACATTTTTCGCAATTCTATCGATTTTATGAAACTTCCATCCATACGTTCATGACATAACCTCTCATTCAGTAGTCTAAAGTTGCTTGTCAATGTAGTACAGCTGCCAACTCTTAGCCCAAATGCACTAATCGGGAGGCTTAGTATAATACTGTACTCGAATGTATCCAGTCGCGTACATCGATTTTGCTCATAAATGAAACTGCACTTTGCCTGTTTTTGTGGAAAGAGAACGCTTATTATCGTCGCGAATGTTTCCCCCCCCCCCCCCCCTTTTCTTAATACACTCCTGGGAATTGAAATAAGAACACCGTGAATTCATTGTCCCAGGAAGGGGAAACTTTGTTGACACATTCCTGGGGTCAGATACATCACATGATCACACTGACAGAACCACAGGCACATAGACACAGGCAACAGAGCATGCACAATGTCGGCACTAGTACAGTGTATATCCACCTTTCGCAGCAATGCAGGCTGCTATTCTCCCATGGAGACGATCGTAGAGATGCTGGATGTAGTCCTGTGGAACGGCTTGCCATGCCATTTCCACCTGGAGCCTCAGTTGGACCAGCGTTCGTGCTGGACGTGCAGACCGCGTGAGACGACACTTCATCCAGTCCCAAACATGCTCAATGGGGGACAGATCCGGAGATCTTGCTGGCCAGGGTAGTTGACTTACACCTTCTAGAGCACGTTGGGTGGCACAGGATACATGCGGACTTGCATTGTCCCGTTGGAACAGCAAGTTCCCTTGCCGGTCTAGGAACGGTAGAACGATGGGTTCGATGACGGTTTGGATGTACCGTGCACTATTCAGTGTCCCCTCGACGATCACCAGAGGTGTACGGCCAGTGAAGGAGATCGCTCCCCACACCATGATGCCGGGTGTTGGCCCTGTGTGCCTCGGTCGTATGCAGTCCTGATTGTGGCGCTCACCTGCACGGCGCCAAACACGCATACGACCATCATTGGCACCAAGGCAGAAGCGACTCTCATCGCTGAAGACGACACGTCTCCATTTGTCCCTCCATTCACGCCGGTCACGACACCACTGGAGGCGGGCTGCACGATGTTGGGGCGTGAGCGGAAGACGGCCTAACGGTGTGCGGGACCGTAGCCCAGCTTGATGGAGACGGTTGCGAATGGTCCTCGCCGATACCCCAGGAGCAACAGTGTCCCTAATTTGCTGGGAAGTGGCGCTGCGGTCCCCTACGGCACTGCGTAGGATCCTACGGTCTTGGCGTGCATCTGTGCGTCGCTGCTGTCCGGTCCCAGGTCGACGGGCACGTGCACCTTCCGCCGACCACTGGCGACAACATCGATGTACTGTGGAGACCTCACGCCCCACGTGTTGAGCATGCCCACTATACGCCCTCGCTCAAAGTCCGTCAACTGCACATACGGTTCACGTCCACGCTGTCGCGGCATGCTACCAGTGTTAAAGACTGCGATGGAGCTCCGTATGCCACGGCAAACTGGCTGACACTGAGGGCGGCGGTGCACAAATGCTGCGCAGCTAGCGCCATTCGACGGCCAACACTTCGGTTCCTGGTGCGTCCGCTGTGCCGTGCGTGTAATCATTGCTTGTACAGCCCTCTCGCAGTGTCCGGAGCAAGTATGGTGGGTCTGACACACCGGTATCAATGTGTTCTATTTTCCATTTCCAGGAGTGTAGTTCCTCTACTACAGGTGTCGAGTTGATGTTAAATAATCCTCTGCAGAACGGCGGGTGAGTTCTCTACAGTACTGTGGCTCTCGTCCAGTCGCTGCTGGAGCGTCCCACGTGACGTAAAACAAAAGTGTTTCCATCTCAGAACGACAGGCTTTGGGGACCTGTCCAGACTGTGACAGCGGCGCCTCCTAGCCAATAGGATCGGCCGCGCCACTATACTTCAGACAACCAAAATGTATTTGAGGAACGTTGCACTTTCTATCTCCTATTTAACTAACCTGCTTTTTTATTGGCAAAGCACAATCATATCAATGTGGGTCTCGGGCAGCATCGCTGTTGCCTGTCGGCTGAGTAGCTCCATCCCATAGTTTGTGATTGTACATGGAAGCGAATGCACATTCAACTGCAGTCTTTTAGGATGACGATTTTTCCCAGTACATGTGATGCATTATGACCTGTTCAATACGAATGCTGGTTTTCTCACGACAATTTCTAAATGTAGTTATAAATGTGACGCATTTTTTCATAAATTGTGATAGTGTGGTTAGCTGGGCTGTAGGGTAATTTTTAGTAGGCGCGTGTAGTGAACTTTGACGTCAAACAGCGAAAGATGCTACATGCTTGCAGGTAATACACTTTTTTTTAAAACTCCTCTCTGTCCAACACCAGCATCTAGCCAGTTGAACTTATTTTCGAGCAAAAAGAATAAAGACTGTATCTTAAAGCCGAGCCTTTTTCCCCCTAGCTTGTAGGTGTAGGGTATAATATGAATGTTTTTGTCATTGGTTTCGAATGATATTGCGACATTTTTTTCCCAGCAGGATAACTCCAGTTGCATAGTATCATCAGTTTTTGCGGAGTTCTGCCGTCCTAGGAAGATCTATGCATGTAGTTATGTTATTAGGTCCGATGTTTCTGATTAATTAAGTAATTAGGATAGATATTAGGTTAAGTTTGGAGTGGTATTGCGATTTTTTTTTCTCAACAGGATAACACCAGTTGTATGGAGTGGTCAGTTTTTGCACTATATTGCAATTTTAGGCCGTCCTTGTACAGCGCTATGCATATAATTGTGTAATTAGGATCGATCTTTGAAATAAATTATCTAATTAGGATCGATATTTGCGTAAGTTTGGAGTGGTATTGCGAACTTTTTTTCCCTGTGGGATAAGACCAGTTGTATGGTGTAGTTAGTTTTTGCGATTTTAATTCACCCTTGTGCATGATATGCATGAGATGGCTGGGGCAGATGTGCAGCTGAGAAAAACACGTGAAGTCATTACAATGAAGTTCTCCAATGGACTGAACGCACGATCATGTGACCCATCGCCGCGCCCTCTAGCTATGAACTCGCAAACTGGGTTAGTTCTTTGGTCTGGTGAATCGGAGGCAGTTGTGTCTTGTGTAGTGAGAGCTTATAAGTAGGTTTTAGAAATGACAGACAATTCCAGCAGACTCCGATGTTTCCATGCATTGTGTAATGCATCTTTAATGCAAAGCATTTATTTGCAGGATCGTGGTCTTCCTTTTCATTTGTTCAAGCATTAATGCTAGCTTCCATTCTTCATGCAGTGAGTTGTGGATGCACTCCTCAGCTGAATGACTGCATTTAATACAGCTATTAAAACTCTCCCTGCCTGCTACCAACATCTCGCTAACTGAACACCAACAGCTCAACAAGCACTGATATCACAGCATCTTGAGGCGGTATCACAACACTAATGCTGTAGGTAGATGATAAATGTAAACAAATTTCCACAAATTTCTACAAATTTTAACCACTTATATTCGAACTGAATGACATCATGAGCAATCTGAGTAAATTCTCAGGTGTCAAGTATGAAAGGCATGCTCCCGCCTTATGTTTGTAGGACACCATGCATCGCTTCACAGCTGACAGCTGCATCCTCAAATCGCAGGGGCTGCATCCGGACTCCGGCAGTGGCATTTGGTGTCGAGTGGTGGAACGTGTTTTTTTGTTAGTAATCTTTTGTTTAAGATATATTCCATCGATTTCACTGACCAATAGGATGCTGTGAATTAAAAAAAACTACCCCATACATGTGAATAATATCGGTATAATTAATTTGCGTCAATGTTTTGTATCAACGTGGTGTTAGCAGTCCAATAGTTAAGGGGAGTATGTGCGTGGGTGCGTGACATGGAGCAGAACAGCAGGTTAAGTGCAGAACAATAGGTCAATTTGCAAAATTTTTATGTAAAACATAGTACAAACTTTAAGGGTGTGGGTGACAAAGAAGGATGCGCCAGAAATGGCGTTCAAAAGCATGTGAAATTCGATAAGTGTACCAGAAAATGGTGGGAGGGCATAATTAACTACTTAATTTAGTATCAAAGGCGGTACAATAGTTTAAGGAAATGTGAGTGACATGGTAAACCACTTAACAGAACAGTAGGTTAAAACGCCGAACATTAAGACACTGAGAGTACATTGCCGGACATTAGGTGTTATGCAACATGTTTGTCCCATGTAATTGCTTCTTACAATACCTACATGTTTCCAAATAGCAGAGAATGATGAGCAAGAGAAACTAATACCTCACAAACTGAATTTTTTATAAATAAAGAATATAGCCTTGAATTACCTATCGGAGATCCTTCCTCTCTACCAAACAGTCACCAGTTTTCATATATTCCATACGCTGCCTTGAATCTCGTAAATTGTTGAAATAAACAATATTTCCCACATGGTTTAAATTGTGTAAACAATATTCCATACACAATAGTTGATTTCCCTCCAAACATCCAATCAACTGAGTCTTTGTCCCAACAATTTCCAGGAGAGAGGGGGGCAGGGGATTGAGGTTTACCAGAGATGGAGAGGTTAATTAATTTACTAATTTAAATAAGTAGTCAATCAAACTGATTAGTGTGAGAGGTGCTATTCCAATAACTCAAACTTGAACGTTTGCCTGTAGCAGCGAGGAAAAGGGGCGGCTTGGAGGTTTCCCGAGGAGGGAGGGTAGTGGCAGAGGGTGGGGGAACAATTGGTTAAGTGCCTGTGAATCAAAAGGAAGGATCCTTTTAGCAGAACAATGGGTTAACTACCTTTGAATCAGAGAAGAACAATAGGTTTGACTCTAAGTGCCTACCTGCCCCTGACTTAGGGAACCTGCACTAACAAAATGCTCTATAAATGGCCTAGCCCACCTACCTACGTTTAACATCAGGAGTCCTGGGAACTGGGCTGATGAAAAACTTTTGTTGATGTTTGTAAATAGACAAATAGATACAGCCTTTGACCTCTCTCTATGCTACTCAGAACCAGACAGCCTCCAGTTGTAGTATGGGCAAATATGAAAACTGCTTGGAAAATATATAAAATATCATGTAATGAGAGTACTTACATATCTGCTTCAACGTGGATTCTGCACGTATAACGTAGTACTGAACTCTTGTCAAGAACAGAACACAAAATATGGAATTTGTTATTAACAAATAGACACAGGCTCTCTTATGCTGCCCAGCTCCATAGTAACTCTTTGCAGTGCTCCAGATATTTAAGGTATGAAGGGAGTGCTCATTGGTCCTGAGAGGTTGGGAGGGGGGGAGGGGGGGAGGGGGAGAGATGGGTTGCTGCCATTTTCATGACACTTGACAACTATAGAGTCACATCATTACCTTAAATAACATCTCACGCAATTCCCTTTATGCTTCCCCTGGGTGACCTTGTTCAACTCCTAAGGGATTTCCCAAGGGGGAGGGAGTTTGAAAACCGAGGAGCATAACTGTATAACCTGACAGCAGATGTTTTTATCTTGTATAGAGGTCAGAAAACAGTTATGACTGATCTGGTGCCCCAACGTACAATGCTGCCCTACTCATGTCCAAAACTTCCAAACAGGCCATGAGGGCCCAACGGTTCAGACCGACCATCACGTCATCCTACGCCCACAGGTGTCACCAGATGCAGATATTTAGGAGCATGCAGTCATCACACCGCTCTTCCCAGTCACATGTCAGTTTATGACACTTAGAGCCACTACTTCTCAATCAAGAAGCTTCTCAGTTTGCCACACAAGGGCTGAATGCACCCCACTTGGTAATGGTGCTCGGCAGACCAGATGGAAACCCATGCAAGTGTTAGCCCAGCCTGACAGCTCTAACTTTGATGATCTGACGGGAACTGTCAAGGCCGTTGGCACTGATGTGCACATCACATAATAAACTGATTACTATTGTCACCTATCATATAGAAACAAACACACAATCACCCTGCTGCTCATTCGCCTGAGTATATCCTCTCATATATATATATATATATATATATATATATATATATATATATATATATATATATATATGTCGTCCTTGTAAGAAGCCCCAAAAGTTCAGCTTGTTCTTTGTCCCATCTTTAAGCAAATAGAGTACCATCTGGCATCGAAGCCATGTTACTGCGTTTGTTGTAGTGCCTGGATAGTATTTACTACCTGGGAAGAGTACAATTGCTGTTCAACTTGTCCCACCCATAGAAAAAAGGGATCACATGTGTTATCAAACTCCACACTCCTGCCTACTTTGTGCAATTCAGTATTCATCATTGTCTAGAGTTTGGCACATAATGATCAATCAATTAGATGAATCATGTGGAGTCTGCATCATATCGGAGGTATAGCATTTGTGTCAGATACAACATTGCACATTCCTGTGCCTCTGTGTCGAAGGAAACACAATCTACTGATCGCCATACCAGATGGCAATTGATTTCTGGAAATCTCCTCATAATGGAGTTGCTAGGCCGTCCTGTAGTTAGTATATGATAGGCGTCTTCTAGAGTCGCAGGTCTGGTTCCTGGCAGCTATTTTTATATAGGGTGAAGTGACTGTAAAATGTGTTGGACAGTCACTATTAATTTTCTAGTCAGTCATGTCTCATGTCATCTCCACTCTTTTGTGAACATGTCCAAGACCCGGTCAACTCATACCAAGACAGGAGCCTGGGAATAGTATCTGACTTTAAAAAGTCGACCTGCACTCATGAAGGAACCAAAGGATGCCCATAAGAACTGCGCTACTATCGCCAACGTAGGGAGTACTTGGGAAAAATGCAAAATCTCTAAGTCTGGGTAGGTGTTTAGATGTGTGACCTGCTGGAGGATGTCTAAGACCTGTGTGATGTTCCTGTTGACACCTGTCTGGACTGCTTGTAGCAGTCTATCAGTTGTACAGTGCTGAGCGACAAATGCTGTTGGTAACAACTATTCTTAGGCATTCCAAGGTATCAATGAGCCATAAACGTGCTACATATTCTTCCAATAGTCAGAACCCCAATACACATCAACAACCAACTTGTCCACATTTATATGGCTGCTAGTGGCCGTTCCATATTTGTGGATCCAGTCTAAAGCCACATGCATGTCGTCATCAGTCCGGAAAGCCAGCACCAGGACATCAGTATATGCTTTACACATAAATGTATATCATCCCAAAGTCAGTCCTGTCAATCGATGGCAACAACCACAGAGTAACAGATCAAGGGCTGTCGACACGGGACACAATCGTCTGTCGTATCTCGATACGACAAGGGATTTTGTCGTACAGCCATTCAGAAACACTACGGAGAAATCATGATGGAGTAACCACGCCTTGACAATGATAAATGGTCATGGAAACCGCATGTTCATCAAGCCTTACACTCACTCCATTGCAAGCTTGATGAAATCAAACTGACAAAAGTGCTCCTTAGTGGCGGAACGTCTTTGTTAGGGCGATCATATCGTGATAGTCACCCAGCACCTTCTAGATGTTGATATCTCCGCCGCGCCCCGTATGATCGAATGAGATAATCTGGCGCAATTTTCATTGGAATCGTTCTGCTAATTGACTATGATATTTTAAAGTCGCAGTTCAGCAGCCCCATGTCTCTGTGTCGTCTTTTCTGGTACCATAGATTGGTAATAGACTGATGGTAGCTCTGCATTATCGAGCTCTTCAGGGCTATTCTACTGTCGATATGGTCGTGTTCGGACTGTAAAGTCTCTGTTCCCTTGTCATATAGCGCGCTTCTGATCCTTTGTCGACGGTCGCCCTTCGTACGTAGCTTCTTTTAGACACATTGTGGCTTAGAGCTCTTCAATTCCCCAATCGCTGCAGCATATATTCATTGGTTACTCGAACTAGCTACACTGGAGAGCTAAACAAACTGCTACACCTGCGAATATCGTGTAGGACCTCCGCGAGTATGCAGAAGTGCTGCAGCATGACGTGGAATAGGCTCTACTACCGTCTGAAGTGGTGCTGGAGGGAACTGACGCCATGAATCCTGCTGGACGGTCCATACATCCGTAAGAGGACGAGGGGGTGGAGATCTCTTCTGAACAGCACGTTGCAAGCCAGATATGCTCAATAATGTTCATGTCTCGGGGGTTTGGTGGCCAGTGGAAGTGTTTAAACTCAGATGAGTGTCCCTGGAGCCACACTGTAGCATTCTAGACGTGTAGAGTGTCGCTTTGTCCTGCTGGAATTGACGAAGACCGCCGGAATGCACAATGGACGTGAATGGATGCAGGTGATCAGACAGAATGTTTACTTACCTGTCACCAATTAGAGTATTACCTAGAAGTACCAGGGGACCCATACCACTCCAGCTGCACACGCCCCACACGGATACTGAGCCTCCGCCAGCTTGAACAGTCCCTGCTGACATGCAGGGTACAGTCATTCATGAGGTAATGTGCGTACTCGTACACGTCCATCCGCTCGATACTGAATCAGGTAACATGTTTCCATTCATCAACATCCAAAGTCGATGTTGACGGGCCCAGGCTCGGCGTATAGCATCGTGTCGTGAAGTCATCAAGGGTAGACCAGTTGTCCTTTGGCTCTGAAAGGCCATATCGATGCTGTTTCGTAGAATGGTTCCCACACTGAGACATGTTGATGACCCAGCACTGAAATCTGGAGCAGTTTGGGGAAGGGTTTCAATTCTGTCGCATTTAACGATTCACTTCAGTCGTCTTTGGTCCCATTCTTGCAGGATCTTCTTCCTGCTTCAGCGATGTCGGAGGTTTGATGTTTTACCGGATTTCTGATATTCACGGTACACTCGTGAAATGGTAATACGGGAAAACTGCCACTTCATCGCTGCCTCTGAGTTGCTGCGTCCCGTCACTCGTGCGCCGACTATAAAACAACATTCAGACTTACTTAAATCTCAATAACCTGCCATTGTAGCAGCAGTAACGCATCCAAATACTGCACCAGACACTTGTTGTACCGTCTGCAGGGCCACACATTGGCGATGTACAACTGACACTTCGGTGTTCATAAGGGCCGTTACTAAGCGGCTCACAGAAAGGGGGCTGAGTTCACGACACCCCTTGCACCGACCTCCATTGACCTCTGTACACCAAAAAGTTGCGTTATCACTGGTGTCGGGCCACTCTGCCTGTAATCTCACTGACTGGAGTAGAACTGTCCTCAGTAAGGAGTCCTCCTTCTAAACAGGCGCCAATGACAGCAAAGACTCGTCTAGAGCTCAGACGAACGTTGACGTGCCGTCGTACAAGTCGCCCACCATGTGGCCCAACAAGCAGCAGTACTGCCGTTTTATTTCATAGCAGGACTCCTTTGGTTGTCACGCGCGCCATCCTTACAGCACAGCTGTAAGTCAGCGTAATCCTATTCCCCGTTTTGTTGCCCTCAATGGTCAATCATCCTAGGCTTAAACTTAAGCAAAATAATGCCTGCCCGCACTCGGCCACAGTTTCTATTATATGCCCTCGTGCTGCTTGCCAAAAACTATGATGGCGATTAGTGTCACTGGATCTCTCCCCTGCTGAGAACGTTTGGAGCATTATGGGCCGGGCAGTCCTATCAGATAGTATTATGGCGGTCAAACGCGCCAACTTGACGGAATTTGGCACGATATCGCTCAGGAAGTCAGCTCTCTCAATCAGTGCCCTACAAATAAGTGCTTGCTTGCATAAGCACCAGAGGTGGACCAACGCGTTGTTGTCTTGCCCAATTACAGAGGCTTTTTCTCTTGAATAAAGCTCGCAGTTTTCTGAAACTGTAATCAGTTGTCTGCCTGCACATCACTTCTATAGATTTCCTTCCCATTTGCATAATTCTTCGTCGTGCATCGTTTATTTATTTTATTGTCTTGATGTGTATTTCTGAAAAAACAGTAACCTAGTCTAATATTGTCTCAGTTAACATCTTCGTACCCATGTTCACTTATAGTTACCTTCACCTTGTAAACTATTTCTTACGCACTATGCATTTCCTTGCAGTGATGTTCCTAATGTTCACCGCCGTCTCTAACAGAGTGACAATGTTATCGCAAGCCTTAAAGGTTCTCTTTCTTATCCCCATCTTTAATTCAGATTCCAAATTATCTTTGGTTTGCTGTATTTCTTCCCCCATAAGTAGGAGAATAACATGGGCAGGGGTCGGTTACAAACATGTGCCAGACTTCTTTCAGCCGATGCCTGTATTTCGTGTTCTCTCAGTTTTACAAGTAAAGTCTGATTTCTGTCCAAGCTGTTCACAACGTTTCGCTCCCTGCGTTTTATGGAACCTCACATCAACATTTAGTAGTCAATACTGTCAAAATATTATGCCATTATTTTGCTAACAAATTGAAATTAATAGTACTCCATTTCTCAATGAAATGTTTGCTCTTTTTTTCTTCGTGTTATAATTTTTGCACCCTTTCTTCAATTTCCATAGGCGAACTTGGCGACTGCATATAGATGAATAAATGACCAAACGACTTCTAGTATTTTCTGGAATTTGTACACAGAATATGTACAATACTACTCTTTACCACTAGCCATTCGAACATGGAACTAATAAAAACAGTTTCAAAAATTAAGAAACGTTATTTATTTCTTGACCTAGTAAAGACTCAATGAAAGTCATTACTTTACGTTTTGGAATTACAAATTCCTTTACACCAATGAAATGTATTCGTATGACGACGACTTCTCGCACAGGAGAAGCGTCTTCGTCCTCCACCATCTCCCTCACATCGGCTAACCAATCTTCCTCTGGCATCAGTTCGTCAATCCACCATAGATCTGTATCTGAATAATCCATCTCGTCCGGGAAAACCTCGAAGAGGTCCAGCTCTTCTGCCAGGTCAGCCTCGATGTCCAGTGCATACTCCTCGAAATCCAACTCCAGCAAGTCCATTTCCGATCGCCATCTAAAAAAACGAAGGCAAAATTGATTTGTTTTTGGAGAACATGAGTGGTTAGCTATCCTAAAATATATTACCCTTAAACAGTGTCATTCTTCTGTGAAGAGATTTTTTAAACTAATAACAATTTATGATTGTGTCATGACACGTCTTTCAAGGAGTGCGTATAAGAAACTAACTTATCAAAAGCATTATCAGCACCAAGTTAACTTATTTCTAAAATACATTATCTGATGACCTCACACTAAGCGTTTGCAGACTACAAGTAAACGGTGCGACACACAGGAATACTGCAACATACCGCATGTGTGACATTGAACATACGTTAAAACGATGCTTCAACACAAGTTACGAAAGTACGTCGGTCTCTCATGCTGTTAGTTAACTACTACTAAAGTGATTAGCTGCATGTGTATAGTGACACAACCGGCATATCTCGTGGACTGCATGTTGGTACCCTATACGACCGTGCTCCCCACATTGATCATTACATGACGTATGCTAAGGGGACTGAAAGCGGCCGTGTTTTAATTTGCTGTCATCACCAAGAAGACAGATATTGCCGCGTGTCACACTGCAATGTCAGAGTCAGTTACGGACTGCTTCTACGTCAGTCACGTCAGCAGTGAGACGACCAGCCCCACCCTCCCTCTACCTCTGCGCTGTGTCCACCCTGAGCACTGTGGTTGGCGACCTTATCTGTACCTCCCCTCTTTGCAAGCACTGACGGGCTATCATAAACCATTATACGTAACATATATAACTAAAAGAACTTATCTGCTATTATTTAGAAAGACTTGGTACTCACATTTCAGTAGAGAGTATGAGCTGCCATACAAGCCTGAAATAGAAAAGAGAAGAACATGCATTTTAATTACCATTTACAAAGGGTAAGTAGTTAGGTTTACTATCATTAAGCAATACTAAGAGCACAAAGGAGCGAAAGGTTTTTCGAAACATGTAATTCGGAGTGAAACTTTGTAAAAACTTCGAGACGCGAGAGCAGTTGTTGCCTGTATGCCTCGTCAGTCACACGACAAAACGCCTGCGATCAAATAGAGCAACTGACGCAGCGATTCTGGCCTACGGTGATTAGAGTGACGAGTGTGCGAGGATGTGAGAGCCGGCGGAGACTTACCAGCACAGAATCGCGAATGCGACGCTGTCGAGCGCAGTGATAAGCACGAAAACAAGCATGTTGTCTGACTGCTTAGCACCAAATTAGTGTTTCCGCGGTTACCCCGGCTGTAGCTCCATTGTCGATACAGGAAACAAGGGAGTCTCACCACTCACGTGTGTCGCTGCTCAACGAATCACTGTTTTTATTCACATATTTATTTGGCAGCTGCGTGATAAGAAAATATATTTAATGGTTGTTGCATTGACCGACATATGTTACATGCAGTTTTTCAATAGTTTAAAGATTATTCTTCATGAAACTTCCTGGCAGAATAAAACTGTCTGCCCGACCGAGACTCGAACTCGGGACCTTTCCCTTTCGCGCTCAAGTGCTCTAGAGTGGTAGAGCACTTCCCCGCGAAAGGCAAAGGTCCCCAGTTCGAGTCTCGGTCGGGCGCACAGTTTTAATCTGCCAGGAAGTTCCATATCAGTGCACACTCCGCTGCAGAGTGAAAATATCATTCTGGATTGTTCTTCATATATCCCTAAGCGCGACATAAATTTAAGGTGAAAATGCCAACACTTGATATATAAACGTTGGTTTTGATAGAAACTACGCATATGTTCCGAGGTTACTCTTTCGGTTGTCTTTTGGTATCCACCCAGCGCGTTCCAAAAATGTAGGTAGGATGACGTGCACCGCTGTACCTGCCTGCCAGAGCGTTAGCGTAATAGACGTGCGTAGACAAATTCTTGCAGTGACTAAAAGTGTATCAAGCATTTTCCGCTTATCAAGTGGTCGACACCGGAAAGTTCGTCTGTGACACACAATACGAAAATGACATACTTTTTAAGCTCTACAGCTCTGACGTGTAACATCTGTTTCCAGCCTGATGGAAACTTTATTAGATGTTTGACGTTTAAATAATCTAGCTTGAGAGATTATGGTTTTTAGATTATTATATAGAGTTCTTTCTTTGCCATTGCAGCGACCATCGAATTTGTTTCCATTCCAGTAAAGGGTGCTACTTCCAGGCACAGACAAAGTCAGTCGTATCAAAGTACAATAACGGTCACGTCCTGTCACACTCCACTGTACCACTTGGCCTGTTATTTCATGCTGTGTGATAGCAGTGTGTCCTTTGATCAAATATAAGTGTGGACCTCTATATTGTAGAGAAATATCGCTTATACTTTGAGGTCGATTCCTCAGCTCCTAGTAAATCTACATTACTTCTAGAACCAGTCACTATAAAGACGGCGTCGTCAGCAGTTTAGACGCATCATGAGGGCTTCTTCGTCGCTTACACTTCCCGAACACAAATGCTGGTTTCCGCCAGGAGTTTGCACATTTTCCCAGCCTGCGTACATCCGTAATATAATTCGCACGAAATGAAAGGGTTATGAGCGTTTTTGTTCACGTGGAAGTGGCGAGGTGAGACGTATTACCAGCTGAGGTAGTTGGTGTAGACTGTCCTCCACGCTGATACAAAAGATCTGGTAGTACGACAATAGCTTCAGAATGCTAGCTAAACCTACGTTTACAGTTTCATTTACTGCAAGCACGATCAGATGTCTCATCGGTAAAAATTGATATTATGGCAAGATCTTACAGCACGGTGTGTGAGTTCTCTGTCTCGCTTACTAAATAGTTCAAGGCACTACCATATACGTAAAATGCATCGCCAACTGGACGACGATTGTATAATGCCTTTGTAAAGTGTAAATAAAACGAAAACCTCGACACCTGAGTTTCTGCACTCACTATGACGAGTAACCGTCCAACGTCGTTTACTAAGCATTCAAGATGTAGGCTCCTCCTCGATTCTCAGTCAACAAACAGGCGAAACTGTGCGGGGCCTAGCTGACCCGTTGGTGTTGTTACGGTGCATTAGTTCCCTGTGAAGACCAGAACTGCACAGTTAATAACAGCTTGACTACGAGCCGTTTTGATCTTTCAGACAAAATGGTTCTGAGCAATATTGGACTTAACTTCTTAGGTCATAATTCCCCTAGGACTTAGATCTACTTAAACCTAACTAACCTAAGGATATCACACACATTCATGCCCAACGCAGGATTCCAACCAGCAACCGTAGTGGTCGCGAGGTTCCGGACTTAAGCGCCTAGAACCGCTGGCCACTGCGGCCGGCTCTTTCAGACAAAGAGACTGTTTAATCATCAATTCAGGCACAGAAGTGTCATCCTCAGATAAATCGAGTAAGTATACAGGCACATATAACCGGCACATATCAGTACTTTAAGAAACATGCTTAATGTCGTTACAAGGTACTCTGTATTTTCCGTATACAAAAGGGAACTGAATGTTTTCCTATCGGTCCCGGCTCGCGGCACCTCTGAAGCCGAAGATAGTGTGGAAATAAATGTGTTGCTTAAAAATTTACATGTGATCGTTATTCCAGGCTTTATTATCGAAAAGCTTAAATATTTTCTTCAAAATAATTTTTACACATTAGACTTCCTGATAAAACCTTACACTCACCTCAGTTGGTATATTGCAGCCTCTCTCACGGATCTTGAGCAGGTCCTCTAATCGCTCCTTGATACAGTCGTTTGACTATTGAAAATGGTTCCAACAAGACACCACTAGAAAACACTGCCCTGTATCGCAATAACTCAGGATGTAAAGTAATACCACGATACTAAAAATATCAGGGAACACCTCATCACAGGTAAGACAGTCCTTAAGGATTTTAAGCTCACATTTATTGCAATAAATGACATACCTGAAATGTTAGCACTTTCATAATCACGTCAGATAGGTAATTCACGTAGTAAGTTTGCTGTATTCAAGATTTCCTCTTCAAAGTAACATACCATACTTGTTATTTAACACAAAATGTCATCAAAAATTTACGTTATTCACGAGCATCTAGTTGAGAATATGTATGAACTTCAAATGACACGACGAATTGACTCGTTCTCCATATGGATTCAAACCCAGGTCATGCAAAATAAGATTTCGTGACTGACGGAAATTAACAGTCATTCCTGACTAGGCATAAAGAGAGTGATATACCTCGATTTTAGACAGTATCAGTTAACAAATATCAACTTTAAATTACATAACGTAAACATTTTTAACGAACGCGAATTCCTACACAGCGTCTATTGTCCCTGTTAACGAACTACGAGAGATGTTAAATACTGCTTTTTCACAAGTAACTTACTTGAAATGCAGTGAGGTAAAGCTTTGTGTTGGACAGGGATTCGAACCCAGAACCTAATCGGATTGTTATCGAAGCACAATCAAATTTGACGTATAGGACTTTCTCGGCAGTAGCTAGATGTATTAAATGAAATGACGCGACGAAACATTATTTTTTTCCTTCCCAGGACTCCAACCCGGCACGTATTGCTGTTATATTATAGAGAAAAGGAATGTTAAGTATGGGTCTGTTACACCAGCAGCGACATGTGAGCATGTTTGAACTAGAAATAATATGACAAAGAGTTCAGTGGTGACTAGGAATCGGACCCCACACATATCGTTGTTGACTACACACAAAGAGAAATCATCCACCGAATTTCTCTCCACCAGCAGCTCGGAATAACATCCTTCACTTACAGTGATCTCGCAAATAGTTTTGTGTCTCACTGGGAGTCAAAAACGTCAGATACCGTTACTGTTGACAACGAATGAAAATGCATTAAAAATAAAAATTATTATCTACCAGCAGATAGGTGCTCTCATGCTAGAGCTTGATAATACATCGTGAAAAGTTAAGTGCTAGGCCAAGATTCCAACCCATTCATGCGCAATATGTGGAGATGTTGAGGAGTCTGCAGTTTTGAACAAACAACAAGTTGTAGTCGAGCTGTATTGTCACGATGGGATCAAATTCTGTGTTAAAGGCTGTCTGAGTTGCATTCCCAGTTCAGAACTAATTTGATCGCCATACGGAAGCTCAAATAAAAGACGGAGTAAGTGTCCTGTGACCATACACAGCGTTTGTTTCGTCACTAGAAATAAATAACTAGTATAAGAAAGGTTACTGGTGATAGAGTTTCTACGTGTCGCCACTCCTTACTTTATTGTGGTTCCACCTAATATCTACTTCGTAGATAAGGAATAGCATGTTTAATGTGATTTTCAGACCACAATGTCATTATAGCTTCAACTCTTGGCGTAGCCAGAAGAGAATAGAATCTGCCTCTCCCTATCAAAAAACATCGGCAGGAGCTGGAATCGAACCGAGACCATCATTCTACAAAACTACGATCAGTACAACAGACCACCAAACCCCCTGTTTTTTTTTATTGCTCTACCAACTTTTTTTTTTGCCATAACAAACATAAACTGCTTCTAGCATTTTTTTTTTTAATATAGAAGACGATGACTTCATAACATAAATTTTTTCTGGGAAACGTAAATAAGTGGACTGTCCACCTTTTTTTTACATAAGTGTGAAAAAAAATAAAAAATAAAAAAAAAATAAATAAAAAATAAAAAAATCCTGCTTCCGTCAGGACAGAACAACAACGGTCTACGTTCCTCTTTCAGGCGCGTACCTCGCTAATCCCGTCATACCTCGCGTTGGTGTCGGGTACGTCTTCACGTGTGTTTGTGGATCCTCTCCACTGTCCTGGTCCTTTCTTGTTCTAATACTTATAGGTAATAATTACATTCTCCTACCCGGGACACCCCAACTGGGTGGGGGATCAAGCAAGGCACTCCCTAAAAAATTTGCGTAATATGTTCTATATCTCGGATGTCTCATAAGCTGTGAGTGATGTTCCTGTAATAAGGCCCAGAAGTCAAGCACATTCTTACTGCCGTCTCGGAAAAGATAACGTACAGTCAAACCTCGAATCCAAGTCACGGCGTTCGTCTTTGTTCGGGGATAATATGTCCTATCTGGGAGAAGTAATGTGCGTGGTTCTACTGTTTGCGGCCCCACCCGAAGGAGGAAGGCGATCATTTTTTTTGACCAAACACCATACGTCCGCCGAAGGACCGCGTATCAGGCGATGCTCCTCTGTGTCTATAACATTGCACTGCGGACACAGTGGCTCGTCCGCCATATGAATTGTATGCAACCTGGAACGAGTCACGTATTTCCCATTTACCACTTGATACCACAGTGCGCGCGTTCCTGTATCAAGGTGTGGATGGTGCACTGTACGCCATACCACTGACCACGTAACTGTTGGTTGGCGGCGCTCTACGGTATTGTTCGGCCGTCGTCGAGTTAAGATGTGATATATATCACGTGCCGTTGCCGTCCTGGTAGTCGGTAGTTCCATGTGTACATAACTGTGTTCCACAAAAAAGGTTCGCATATGGGTAAGCGATGGTGAGATGTGAGCCACCGCTACCGGCGCCGAACGAGAAGGTGGAGCTAGTACGTCTATCAAGTTGCCCGTCAGACTTGTCTGGTGTCGTGTCCACATCTTTATCATTGTGGTTACATAAATAGCCACTGCTCGGCCGCGTACGTGGACTAGTCCAAGACCTCCACGACTACGAGGAAGGGTGAGGGTTTCGTATCCTACCTTAAAAAGCAGACCCGTGCTCACAAAATATCCTAGTGCCGCCAGGATTCGGCGGGCCAGCACCACCGGCATAGGAAGAACTTGTGCCAGGTGGGGGATGCGAGAGGCTAGATAAGTGTTGGCAAAGGTGACCCGTTGTATCATATCCAGTGCCCTTAACCTGTGACTTCGGACACTCGTACGAATTGTTTGCAGAAGATGTCTGTAACTTAGTGCCGCTGTGCGTCGAACGTCTGTAGTGAAGATAATTCCTAGGCATTTCATCTTGTTGATCGGCTGTAATGGTGCTACACTTCCTGTCGGGCGTCCTCTTCCGATGTTCATCGCTCCCGACTTTGCCATTTTCAGGCGACTTCCCGTAGCCATACAATACAAATTAATCCAATGCAAGGAGGCTCTTGCCTCGTCTCCTGACCGTGCTAAAAACACTAGATCATCTGCGTATGTTCGGCATATAAACTTGTTGTGCCTTATCGTCATTCCTTGGAGTCGATTCCGGAGCCCGCAGAGCAGGGGCTCGACAGCGATGGCATACAATATCGTTGACAGCGGGCACCCTTGTCTGACCGATCGTGAGATGGTGATGGGCCCCACCAAGCGTCCGTTGATGAGCACTTTGGATGCGGCTCCGTGGAGTAGTCTCATAACGACGGTGACAAAACTTTCCGGAAACTTCATTTTTGTCATAACGTCCGTGAGATAAGCATGACTCAGCCTGTCAAATGCGCGATCGAAGTCTATCGATACCAATACACCCCGGAGACGACATGTTGATGCCAGTGCGATAACATCGCGGTAGTCACTGAGTGCCGTTTGTATATTACTGTCTCCTCCTAGCTGGGTTTGGTCGAGTGAAATCACTTGACGTATTACGCGTTTAAAACGTGCTGCAAGTATCCTGGCGTAGATCTTGTAGTCGCAATTAAGAAGGGTCAGTGGCCGGTAGGCCTGTATCCCTGTGCCGCCAGATGGTTTGTGGATGGGGATGATCATTCCTACCACGAAGGCGGGTGGAAGAGGCACGTTGGGAGACATCAATTCGCAGTACATGGCAGTCCATCGTGGAATCATGAGATCTTTAAATGTACGATAGAACTCTAACGGAAACCCGTCGGGCCCCGGCGATTTGTGCGACGCTCCCTTATCAATCGCTCCCATTACGTCGTCAACTGTGATTTCACCTGTTAACTCCAGGTTGGCCGGCTCGTCGAGACACGCGGAGAGCGTTCGACGGACCTCCTGAAAGGCTGTCTGATCGTGTTCCGCTTCTTCATAGAGATGACCGTAGTGTTCCACGAAAGCGTTGGCAATGTCTTTTTGCGTTGTCATGTGGCGACCATCTGGCAGTACGACCGTCTGTATTAAGGTTCTGCGGCCACGTTGTTTTTCTCTGATAACGTGATACATCGACGGTGATTCTCCACGGACTCGTTCAAAGGCCCTTGCACGGATTGCGACTCCCTCCAGACGGCGGCGCGTTATGGAAATTATTTGGGCCTGTGCTCGTTTTATACCGGCTCGACGCTCTTGTGAAGGTGCTTGTACAGAAAGTTCGCGGAGCATCGTGAAATAAAATTCCGTCGTGTGTCGCCTCCACATCATCTGCTCTCTTCCGTATGCAATTAACGCTCGGCGCAATGCAGGCTTAACGCATTCCAGCCACCACTGCAACGTCGTCGGATATGTCGGGAGGTGTCGTTCACACACGTGCCAAGCATCTTCGACTATGCGTCTGCACTCAGGTTCCCTGAGGTGTGCTGTATTCAGTTTCCAAACACTGCGACTCCTCCAAACTTGTTGGCGACTCAGGGAGACCGTGCAAATATATGCTATGTGATCTGAAAAGGCGACAGGCCACAATTCCGCATCGAGGATCGCAGGTTCGAGACGACGTGTTACGTAAATGCGATCGAGCCGACTTGCAGAGTGACTCGTGACGTAGGTGTATCCACGTCTGTCGCCATGTATCTTCTCCCATGTATCAATGAGATTCATGTCCTGTATGAGTTGTCGCAGCTCCGGGCATGAAGTATAACGTGGGTGTTGATCCTTTGGTGCGAGCACGCAGTTGAAGTCGCCTCCAAATAAGACATTTTCATACCGACCTAAGAATAGTGTTGCAATCTCCTCTGCGTAAAATCGGGATCGGTCGCGCCGTCTGTCGGACCCCGACGGTGCGTAAATGTTAACGACCCGTACTCCCAGCACTGTGAGAGCCAGTCCCCGCGCTGACGGCAGGTACACCACGTCCTCGGCTACTATGCCACTACGTAGAAGTATCGCTGTTCCGCTGCCGCCGTCGGTAGTAGGTGTAATGTACGTATCGTACTCATAGAGGTCGGGGAAGCTCTCAACACATACTTCCTGCAGCAGAACGATGTCGACGTCTGACGCATGCAACATGTCTCGTAATAACTGCAATTTTACAGGCGTTCTGATCGTATTAATATTAATAGAGGCTGTTCGATATGCCTGCCGCTGTTCCTCAGTGCGTAAAGCGCACATGAACGCTTATGTTAATTTGTGTGCTGCTGCCCGGTGACCTGCTGTCTGTGCGTCAATCTGCATCTTCTGCGCGGTTAACATCCGGTGGACGCAGCACTCGCCATTGCGGGTGCGTCGTCAGTGTGTGGGTCAGCATCGGATTCGTCGGCCCAGTTACTGTGCTGGAGGTCCAGCTCCCGTCGCGTCTCTCCGGTCGGGCTGACCGAAGGCGGTGGCGTTGCTGCGGTGGGTGGAGGGTCTCCTTCCGTCGGCTTTCCGTCCGGTGTGTCTGTATTCAACTCCTGTCTAGCGTGATTGACGTCGTACTGCTGTGTGGGGGTAGAACCTCCCGTTGCGCCTCCGGATGCACTGTATCGACGTTACACCCAAGATCGTCTGACATGGACTGCAGTAAGCAGGTATCCGACGGCGCTAGCCGTCGTTTCTTGTGGCGCTTCGGCGACCGTTGTTTGCGCGTGTGCGCCTCCGTATCCGAGTGCGGAAGTGACTCCCGGTGCTCAGGGACGAAAGCAGCTGTCGGCACAACCGCAGGATCAATTTCCATATCTCCTACCGATCCTTTCCGCTCGGTTAAGGGCGTCGTCGGCGCCGGAGTGGCAGAAGTGTGCGTCGTTTCGTCACTGGAGGCGGTCTCTGCTGCAGGCGGTTGCCGTAAACTGTCAGGATTCTGTACCTGGTCATTCTTCGGGATGGGATCTGTTCGGAATGCGTCCGCATACGTTAGTGGCAGCGGCGTCAACGTGGACGTAGGTACAGGTTCGCCATTTGGAACTTGCACTATCCTCCGCTGCATACATTCGGAACGCACGTGGCCCTCTTTCCCGCATCCTGAGCATGTTTTGGGTTGACCATCGTAGATGACTATAGCTCTGCATCCGCCGATGAACAAGTACGAGGGTATATGTTGTGTCAGTTCTATTCTGATTTGACGCACCCCATTGAGAACGGGGTAAGTCGTGAAGTTGGACCATTTTTCCTGAACGTGGCTGAGCACTCTTCCATACGGGCGTAAGGCGTCAATGACCAAGTCAGACGGAACCTCGAAGGGAAGTTCGAAAATGCGTATGTTTCGTAAGCCCAGTCCTGCATGATCAATAGTTACTTCTCCAACATGTCCATCAGAGTGACGAAATTTGAGTCCATGTTTAGTATCTCGGATGATTCTGTCACATACTGCATCGTTAATCAGCTTGACATAAACGACACTGCTCACTATGGAGAGGTGGATTCCGATAAGTTCGTTGTAGTGAAGTTTAACTTCGTCTCGTAGGAACCTTTCTATTTCGTAGGCTTTCGGTCTCGCATATACGTTCGAAAAACTAATCTTGAGAGTCGACTTTCGGTATGCATGTGCCATTCTGTATCGAGTCGTCTAAACGCGCGAGTACTCCGAAGAGGTAAACAACTGCGCGAGCGCGAACTACTCAGGCAGGGACGTAAACAGACGTCCGTGCCGTAGCACTGCCGAAGGCAGACTGTCACCACCAAACCCCCTGTTCTACGACTCAGATCTCTATCACGACACCGTTGCTGCACACAAGCTGAAAATTCTGACACACAGATTTACTGTAGCGGTTTGCAGGATGTTCAGTACATTCATTTACTTGGTTGACTGAATCGCCATGAACTAGCTGCCTTGGCTACCCAGTGCATTCATTTGACTCTATTTTGTAATCACCGAAATAAAATAACGTAACTGCCACCTATACAGAACTGCATACGGTGTAAGATGCAGAAATTTAAATAGGAAGTGTTCCTTTCCATTTGAGCTACTCTATTGCGCTATCTGTTTGTTGAAACCATCGTGCAGTGCAAAAGAAATGATGTAACTGTCTGTCTCTCAGAAGTCTAGATCCGGCCATATGCATTATCTCACAGCACTGTGGAACGCCGAAGTTCTGGAGGACGTGTTAATCACTTCCAGAGGTGCTCTAGCTACGTCACAGCTAGTAGCGCAACGGTAAGTGTCGCGTGTTCTATTACACTCGCTACAAATTCTTTTTTTAAAACGCAATTTTACTGTCTTCTGAGGTAATCAATTTAATGGAACTTGGAATATAATTCTCTTCACTTCTCAACCCAGAATAGTCGCGTGTGGAAAAAAGGCTAACTTCTGTGTCATTTTGTTCTTTTCAGGTTCAATAGACGGCCAGGCAACAGATGAGTTTCGAAGCTTTTGTATTATGTATGGGGAGAGTGCATCGTGCTAAAATAGTCAAAAAAGTATTTTCTACATTAGCTGTCGTTTGGTAGTGGCATTTTATTCTTCTTCAAACCTTGTTTGACAGCTTTAACTCAGAACAAGTTTTCTACATGCATGTAGTCAATAAACTGCATGTGCATTGTCAGACTGTTATAGATAACATCAGAGAATTCGCATATATCGTTGATGATTAATTTTTGTCTCATGTTTAGTATTGTTTTAACAACATTAAAAGAAACCTTACGAAAAGTGTGCACTGTATTGTAAGAAATGAAATAATACTACCCGCAATAACCTTACGATGAAAGTCTGTTTTAACAAAACTGAGTATCTGTACACAAGTGTGCTTCTATCTGCACGAGTTACTAAAACACTACTCACTTAGGTTTCGATTGGGTCTTCGTTTAAATGGTATGCTCTGTCATACTCAACAGGTATGCAAATATGGCATTTAATAAATAAAGTTACGTATTCCTGGAAACCCAAAATTTGCTTGTCAGCAGCGGAAAGAGGCTTTACCTGTTGTGCAGCATTGAAAGTTTTTCACCATTGCACTATGAGCTAAAAATATTTTCTTACGATTTGGTTATCGATGTTTGATCTGACTGCTGGCAGCTCCTACACAGAAGGGATAAAAACATTGGATTCAGCGAGTCTGGAACCGCGAACCATAACAATCGCGTTTCCGCAATTCAGTACGTCAACACAGAGCTAACGGGTAAATATGGTTCGCGCCTTCCTCTTAGGAGGCCAGTAGTGGCCAGAACTCGTAAACCGCTTTTTACAGGGCGAGATTACTTGCGATTGCCACGTTCAATGATTTTGTTGTGTAAAAACCGTAAATTTACAATCTTCTGTTGCACCTCAAGCGATAACAATTCAGGTTATTTAATGGAAGTGACACGAGAAATCAAGTGAACTTTGAGGCTTAATTCCGTGCACACCAGGAAGTAACTTGTCGATCACATAGTTGCCAAACATACCTTGCGTTGTTGCCAAATCTCAGTTACATTACCACCAGGAAGAAGACGAACCGATGTGATCCTACAGCGGGCTGGGAAGAGACCATAGCTGACGCCTCATAAACGCTGCTGCTACGGCCTGGAATACGTAATGCTTCGGATTCGCATTTCTGTAACTAGGTTTAGGGGCTGGAGCTTATTTACTAATAATACTCAGAACTGACTGCTACTAAGCATCATAAATCAGTAACTCTCATAGTTGTTTTATATTTCTTTCGTAACTGTACTCAAAATTAAGAAACTCATTCACAGACGTTTTCGTGCCTCGCCGATAGTCGAGCACGACAAAAAAATAAAAATTAAAAGAGAATGTGTGTGTGTGGGTGTGGGTGTGGGTGTGTGAGAGAAAGAGAGGCGGAGAGGGAGAGGAAGAGAGAGAGAGAGAGAGAAGAGAGAAGAGAGAGAGAGAGAGAGAGAGAGAGAGAGAGGGGGGGGGGGTAAAAATTTGTTGTAAAGAAATTGAATAATGGTATGTAAAGAAATCTTTCATTAAAATGACTCGTTCCACATCATTACCAAATGTCGTATTCATGATCTATGGAACAAGTATTAATCTAATCTAATCTAATCAAATCATATTGCTGACTATCTATGAATAGTCATGAAGTACCGAAATTTTCGCCTATATCAGTAACCAAATATTAACTTGAAAATAAAAGGCGACAGTTTTTGTAATAAACCAGGCTCCTATCAAGACCCTTTCATTCCTGTTAACTAACCATGAAAGATGTCTGATATATCCCAATTCAGAAGTAACGAAGCGTGTATGAATTTAAAAATTAAGCGCATGATGTGAAGTTCTGCGTCGGAGATACGAACCCAAGACGTAATCGGATTATTAACTAAGTAAAATCAAATGTTACGTATCGGTTTTTCTTGCCAGCTGTTAGGTGTTTAATCTAAAATAAGGACACAAATTTTTGTGCCTGAGTGCCAATCGAACCGCACTCCTATCGTTCTTCTTTATGGTCCACGAATATTACTTAAGTACCAACAGTAAGATGTGTTCGTGTTTGTCCAGAAATTGTTGGCAACATGAACAAACATTAAAAATGCACGTTGCTTTTCACTAGCAGGCCGGTGTGCACGTGATAGGGCTTGAAATGAAATTATGAATATTTTTGTACTTGATCAGTATTCGGACCCAAATAATTACCTTTGGAGGAGACTATAACGTCCCAGGACTTTCTGCACCAAATTATAACATTTCAGCTCCTCAACACCAAATTATAACATCCCAGCTTCCTCAACCCAATTAAAACGTTGCATTAGGAGGTGTCTGCTTCTTGCAAAAGGTCTTGAGTTCATATTGACGACAACAAGTAATTCTTCATTACAGACGTTTATTTACAAACAGAACTGACAGACTTCACAGACTCAACAACTGACTCTCCGAGCTAACCGCACTGCATATCCGAACTGGCAACTGACTACTCCAAGGTGTATTAATATCTTTCCAAACAATGAGAGTCTTTGACAATGTTTTGTTTACAATACGATAGCAATTCACGACTTAAAACTAAATTAGACATTACAAAATTTTAGTAGAGATTAAAGTAAGTAAAAGGATCAGTACATATAAATTCTTACAAGCATTATTTCCAAATAGATTTTATAACATTTTTCTACCAGCTTCTGTATAACCTTCACCAGATTTGTACCGAAGTTTCCAGAAATATCTTGACATTTGATTCTGGATATTTCTTGAGTGATTTAGAACAACTATTTATATGTAAAATGATTGAAATCGTGTTTCAAAACGTAAATAAATCTTTTTAGCAATATTTCTTGATACAAATCGTCTTTCGAAATTAGGTTATGAAACAGTTTTCACAAGTTTTCGTATTTTTGTGATCATAATATAGAATTTCTCCATAGAAAGTTCCAGAAGTGTGCATTAAACGTTCATTTATAGACTTTCTCTTTAGCTGGTGAGTTTTTAAAAGTATCTTGTCCATATTATACGAAATAATTTAGCTCAAAACTGATAATTTATACAATTAATCAGAGCTACAGCAAACAATTACAAAATTGAATGAAAATAGGTTACTAACACTAATATATATTTACATTAATTCTATTTTTGTTCTTTCTGTGCAAAATGTCCTAATACTGACAGAGTACAATATTTAAACATCACCAAAGCCTCCCTTCACATTTTGCACATCCGTATCGACATCCCCTAAAAGTCCACAGTATCGAATACTTCAATATGTCCCAATATGTCCTGTAATGTTACACTACCCCCCCATCAGCACTTCCACGTGAAACACGGAAGGGGTGATGTCCTTACATTACAAAACAGGAAAGTTTTACACATATCTTTGGTGTCTTCTTTCTTGAAGACCGTTGATCTTCTTTCTTGAAGGTCGATGATCTTCTTCCTTAAAAGTCGGTATACCTCAATGTCACACACTGTATTTCAGTCTCATCTTCACAATCCGTATGGTTTCCATATACACTGCAGGCTATCACAGGCTGCAACAGCAGAGTCCGCTATGAATATACAGCATACAGTGGTCAAACCCAGTTAAACATTAGCAAAAGCATTTAATAGTCGGTGGACCGGTTTTTAAGGACACAGAAATTTGAATTCTCTAAAGTCTAATTACTCAAGAAAATTTACTCTAAATAATTGCTTAAAGCTAAGAGAGGATAGACTGACAGATGGAGAAAATTGATTATACAGGATCACAGAATAAGTTTAAGATGCAATGCCAGAATACGAAAATGAAATATGACAATTGCATAGCTAGGAGACCTAGTGCTCGCCAAACACTTAGCACACAAAGAATGTATGCTCCCCTGAGGAATCAGATAAATACAACATAACAAAGTATACAAAAATATCCTGGTAAGATTACATATAAAAGTCTATAAACATCTATTATCTAAAATACTTTTTTACATTTTTTTATACAATTTCAGTTCGGTCACGTTTCGTAGGCCAAACAGTCTTCCAGAATTTGGGTAGACTAGACGGTAAGCATTCGGATGAGGATTGTCCTGAATCTTGAAAGGTCCAATTTATATGTCAAAAAACTTTTTTAATTCACCACTGATGGCTTAAGATTTCTCTTGTGTTTTAACAAGGACCAAGTCTTCAATTTTAAATTGAGTAGGCTTCAATCTTTTGTCATGTCTACATTTCCTCTTATATACATAATTTTGAATTCTTTTTCACATTCCCCACTGTCATCTTCAAAGTCACCCCCCCCCCCCCCCCCCACAGGTAGTCTAGATAAAGCATCAGCAACTACATTATCGGGTCCTCTAAGATATTTTATTGAGTAATTAAGTTGTTGTAACAAGAGCGCCCACCTGATAATCCTTCCATGATGCAACCTACATTCTTCAATAAAAATTAATGCCTTATGGTCTGTGTAGACAACTACCTGGTTTCCCAATAAATAATTTCTGAATTTAGAAAATGCCCAGTAAATGGCCAAAAGCTCTTTCTCGGTAACAGTGTATTGCCTCTCATGTTTTTTCAAGGTTTGACTAGCAAAAGCAATAGACCTGTGCTCTATTTTCCCATTTATATTTACTTCTTGGAAAAGGTGAGCACCTAGGCCATAATCACTACTATCTGCCATAATGCAAAAAGGTAAACTTAAATCAGGACGGTACAAAATTTGAATGTTACATAACTGTGTTTTTATTTCTTCAAAAGCAGCTTCACATTCCTGATCCCAAACCCACATTGCGTTTTTCTTCAGCAATCTGTTAAGACTTGGAGCATTTAGAGCTTGGGTACTAATGAACTTTCTGTAATAACCGCACATCCCGAAAAATGACTTTAGTTGTTTCTTGGTTTTTGGAATTGGGAATTTTGCAATTGCCTCGAGTTTTTCAGGATCTGGCGAAATACCTTCCTCAGAAATACTGTGCCCCAGAAACTTCAATTTTTTCATACCAAACTTACATTTAGATAATTTAAGTGACATTCCCCCTTTCCTTAATCTATTGCAAACCTCCCTCAAAGTATTAACATGTTCTTCCCAAGTTTCTCCAGTGATCAAAATGTCATCTACATACACAGTTAATTTTGATAAAAGATCTTTTCCCAAATCAAAGTCAAGTGCTCTAATGAATTCGGCTACTGAGACATTCAGCCCAAATGGTACCACACAATACTGGTAACATCTTCCCCCATACAAAAAGGCAGTATACTTTCTGGAATCATTTTCTAATTCTACTTGGTGAAATCCTGATGTGAGATCTAAACTGGTCATGTATCTCATTCTTTCAAATTTATGAAGTAATTCGTCTATATTCTCGGGATGATCGGTCTCTCTTTCTAGATACTTATTTAGGTGTCTTGAATCTAGTACAAGCCTGACACTGCCATCACGTTTTGCAACCACTACCAAAGGATTATTGTATTGGCTCTTACTTCTCTCAATGATGCCCCACTCTTCCATCTTTTGAAGTTCCTTTTCTACATCTTTTCTCTTTGCAATGGGTACACTATAAGGTTTTATAAAGAATGGCTCATGTGGTTTTAATCTGAGTTTACATTGATAATTCTTTACTCTGCCAGATCTATTATCAAAAACATCACAGTAATTCCACAATAATCTTTCTAACTCTACCTTCTGTTCTTGGTTCAAATTATCTGATTCCCGTAATTTTTCTTGAACTATATCCCCATATTCTCCATCATCATAATCCTCAGTAATTTCCTCTACACAATAACCACTGTCTTTAGAAAATGTAATGTCCCTAATTTCAATTCCCTTATCAGCACAGTTTTGAACCGACATGTCAGTACTGGAACATACTCTCGTCTTAGGATCAATAAAGGTAAACAAACTCTTTTCCCAATCAAATGCTGCATTAGCTTTTAATATCCAGTCCATACCCAACAGTACATTCTCGTTTAGGTCACTTATTACAAGACATCCTTGAGTAAACTGTACATCATTTATACTGAAGGACAACAACACCTGTCTATTAACAATTTTGCTCAGTTTGCCGGTAATGCCTCTAATTTTTATTCCAACAACTGGTAATTCAACAAAGTCAGGATCTTGCTTAATTATATCTCTTAATTTGCTTGAAATGGCACTAAGTGGACTCCCTGTGTCAATCAAACAATACCCTTCCCAACCTGCAGCTTTAATTTTTATGTATGGACTACCAATAGTGGTGTTTTCCCTTTCTTCCTGTTCTTCATACAAAAGATCTTCTGCTATCTTATCATACCTCTGTTCCATATTTAGGTTTTCTTTATTAGGCAATACTTTCTTCAAACTTCTAGGTCTACTGGAATTTACTGGAATGTCTGGATTACTATTTACCTCACACACATCCTGACTAGTACCCCTTTTGATGATTTCATTAGGCTTAAAAGCAGAAACTGGTTCACAAATTTCCCTTAATTTGATCTTAACATCATTGTCAGCACTGTAATCTTTAAATTTGTCCCAAACAGATTTCAAAATAATCTCAGATGCATCAGCACAATCAACCCCCCTGTCTCCTGATGTATTACAAAGCTGAACTGGCACAATCTGATTCTCATGTGGAATGTAGTTAGAGTTCCTGGCACAACTTTTCTCAACACTATTGCTTATAACATCCTCCTTAACTTCAACATAAACTATTCCATCCAATTCACCATCAAAATCTTCTAGTACATAATCACCATTAGCCTTAACATCAACACTATCATCATCATTGCCTGAGCTTACACTACAAACACTACTAGTATCACCAACATTACTCACAACACCATCTTCACCAACCACATCCACATGAATATCAGAGTTTCCAGAAACTTCAGTACGAACATCATTATGACAACTTACATCTAAAACATCACCACACATAAGTTTGTACAATCCAAAATTATCAAAGTTATCCTTACCTTTCATTTCAGCATTAGGTGCTTCTTCTTGATTATATAAATTTGCAATTATATCATCTTCTAAGCCTACTTCATCAAAGGTAGCCTGGTTCCTATTACAGTTGTTTCTAGTATTTTCTCTGATGACATTCCAAAATTTCCTGTCAAATTTAATTTTTTCATTACCTCTATCTACAGATCGATCATAAGCATGCTGTCTATACTGGTTAGGTCTCTGATTATAGTGCTGTCTGTTCTGGGTGAAATTAGCCTGATTTTGAAAATTCCTTGCCCCAAACTGACAGACTCCCAGTGGAGCATTTAGTCGTTTAAAGGCCTATGTCTGTCGTTTCCCTGCCTCGGGTTACCTTCTCTCATGTCATTACCCCAGGACCTGTTTCGATTTTCCCATTCTCTGTTTGAATTAAAGTGCTCATCATTCCTACCAAAATTTCTTCTGTCATTGCTATTATAATTATCCCTGTTGTTGTTAAAGTTTCTTCGTTCACTATTATTGTTATTATTTCCACGGTTCGGTTCCCACCCTCTGTGTGATGAACCTACAAAGTCGTTAATTCTGTTGTTTTGTTCAAAGGCTCTATCAAGTTTGTCCACATATTTCAAGAATTGTTCTATGGACTCGTCTGGACCATATACTAAACCCCATTGTACTCTTTTCGGAAGTCTCCGTTTTAGTGCATCAGTTTGAGTTAGCTCATCAAATGGCTTATGCAGATGCACTAATTTTTGCAACTGTTTCTCACAATAGGCTTTCATTGACCCATCAGATTCTCTGTAACTAGGACCATTCAAGAATTCACTTTTGATTCGAGCTTGCTCAGTTTCAGACCAAAATTTGGTTAGAAAACATTTTTCGAAATCTTCAAAGACATTTCCGCGGAACAATTCTGATTGGCCCACGAAAGCGCCTCACCATCAAGTAATTTCTTTACAAATTTTATCTTAACAGTATCTGTTATTATGGACGTGAACTGCTCCTTGCAGAATTGCATGAAGTCTTTTGGGTGTATATTCTTGTCACCGGGATAAGTTTTAATGGGAAAATTTCCCCATACCCCATTACAACTATTACTAAAACCTTTTTGCAACATAGTTTCTTGTATTTCTACAAATTTTCTGTCTACAGTTTTTTCGACATTACCTAGTCTATTACAAATTTCTGTGACCTTTTTGTCAGAATCAGATTTGATAGATTCAATTTCGCTTTCAAAACATCGTTTTGTCTGGTCAAATTCATTTCTCAATTGAGAATTTTCCTCATTTACAAAATCAACAACTTTTTTAAGTTTTGACTGGTTATTTGAAATTTCGTTACTTAAATCAGTTTCAAGGACAGAAATTTTGCTCTCAACCGTGTCCACACGACAACTAAGTTCTTTTTGGTTTGACTCAAAAGTAATTCGCCATTCTTCGAGAACCTGATTAGTGTGAGCAATCTGTTCTGCATTTGAATTTATTTCTGATTTTAAATCACACACAGCCTTCGAAATCGACCTGTCCATCTGTTGTTGGGTCTGTTCAATTTGTTGACGTAATTCGGCACGATAATCGTCCATCTTCGAGTTTAACTCTGAAAATATTTGTTTTAACATTTCCAACATTCCTACACTGTCAGAAGCACTTTCCCTAATAGGTGTACTCGCTACACCGCTGTCAATACTGAAATCTGCGTCTTTTTCCATTATTTTAGGAAGCAGGTACTTATCGTAGTGTCCGTCGGCGGTCGTTGGTGTCCGTGTTTTGCGAAATTTCTTCAATTCCAGGATGGTTTCGCTCGGTTGATTCACTCCTCTTCTTGTGACCCCAGAATCGACGTATTTACTTCTGAAGAATGACTGGTCCGTCTTATATACTCTTCTTGTGGTCCCAAAACAGACGTATTTTCTTCTTGTGATCCCAGAAGAGACGTATTTTATTTTGAAGAGTCACTGGATGGTCGTCAAATCCTCTGCTTCCTCCACCAAATTATAACATCCTAGCTCCTCCACCAAATTATAACGTCCCAGGACTTTCTGCACCAAATTATAACATTTCAGCTCCTCAACACCAAATTATAACATCCCAGCTTCCTCGACCCAATTAAAACGTTGCATTAGGAGGTTTCTGCTTCTTGCAAAAGGTCTTGAGTTCATATTGACGACAACAAGTAATTCTTCATTACAGACGTTTATTTACAAACAGAACTGACAGACTTCACAGACTCAACAACTGACTCTCCGAGCTAACCGCACTGCATATCCGAACTGGCAACTGACTACTCCTAGGTGTATTAATATCTTTCCAAACAATGAGAGTCTTTGACAATGTTTTGTTTACAATACGATAGCAATTCACGACTTAAAACTAAATTAGACATTACAAAATTTTAGTAGAGATTAAAGTAAGTAAAAGGATCAGTACATATAAATTCTTACAAGCATTATTTCCAAATAGATTTTATAACATTTTTCTACCAGCTTCTGTATAACCTTCACCAGATTTGTACCGAAGTTTCCAGAAATATCTTGACATTTGATTCTGGATATTTCTTGAGTGATTTAGAACAACTATTTATATGTAAAATGATTGAAATCGTGTTTCAAAACGTAAATAAATCTTTTTAGCAATATTTCTTGATACAAATCGTCTTTCGAAATTAGGTTATGAAACAGTTTTCACAAGTTTTCGTATTTTTGTGATCATAATATAGAATTTCTCCATAGAAAGTTCCAGAAGTGTGCATTAAACGTTCATTTATAGACTTTCTCTTTAGCTGGTGAGTTTTTAAAAGTATCTTGTCCATATTATACGAAATAATTTAGCTCAAAACTGATAATTTATACAATTAATCAGAGCTACAGCAAACAGTGAGTCCTTCCTGTACAAAATGAAATATGATTACAAAATTGAATGAAAATAGGTTACTAACACTAATATATATTTACATTAATTCTATTTTTGTTCTTTCTGTGCAAAATGTCCTAATACTGACACAGTACAATATTTAAACATCACCAAAGCCTTCCTTCACATTTTGCACATCCGTATCGACATCCCCTAAAAGTCCACAGAATCGAATACTTCAATATGTCCCAATATGTCCTGTAATGTTACAAGACCTAGAGAAGACTGCAGACTTGGGAAAAGGAATGAAATGATTCAACTATACTATTCCGTGAGATTCAGATCCTTGAAAGAGGAGATACTAATTCGAATTACAGTCCAGCACCAAATTTTTCAACGTTCTAGTTCAATCAAGTACAAGTAAAATAAGAGCCCTGTTCCTTAAGATGGCTTTCATTTCATCAAATAAAATAAAAGTTTCTAATGTAAGTAAGTTTACTGGTGACAGTATTTCTGTTTACCTTGACCTCCAACTATGTCATTTTCCAACGTAAACCGGCTCTGCCCAGTTTGGAATGAAGGAACGTGATGTTTAATGCGATTTCTGGATTATAACAGCTTTCTCTTGAGGTTACTAGAGGTAAAGTAAATCTGTTTCTGCCTCTTAAAAGTAAATACCTGAACCCACGCATTGCACTTGTGATAGTTCGTTTCACCAGACCATTGTGGCCACATTTTCAAGCCCCAAGAATGTGCTGTAATGGATGAGGTGCTCAGCTTACTAAACTAGTCACGGTGGAAAAAAAACGCGAGTCTATTAAATGGTTAAGTAGAAGCAAGTTTCTGGTGTGGAGATTATGCTATTCTCAGGTCAGCACGATGTAGAGACTCTTCTAGGCGTCATAGCCTCGATTTGAAGCTATTTTGAAATTTTCACTGATTCAGAAAATTTCTTAGTTCGAGAAAATCCACTGTGAAGTGTGAAGTTACCTGATAATTCCATTGTTGTTATTGTTGTTGTGGTCTTCAGTCCGAGACTGGTTTGATGCAGCTCTCCATGCTACTCTATCCTGTGCAAGCTTCTTCATCTCCCAGTACCTACTGCAACCTACATCCTTCTGAATCTGCTTAGTGTACTCATCTCTCGGTCTCCCTCTACGATTTTTACCCTCCACACTGCCCTCCAATGCTAAATTTGTGATCCCTTGATGCCTCAAAACATGTCCTACCAACCGATCCCTTCTTCTAGTCAAGTTGTGCCACAAACTTCTCTTCTCCCCAATCCTATTCAATACCTCCTCATTAGTTACGTGATCTATCCACCTTATCTTCAGTATTCTTCTGTAGCACCACATTTCGAAAGCTTCTATTCTCTTCTTGTCCAAACTAGTTATCGTCCATGTTTCACTTCCATACATGGCTACAATCCAAACAAATATTTTCAGAAATGACTTCCTGACACTTAAATCTATATTCGATGTTAACAAATTTCTCTTCTTCAGAAACGCTTTCCTTGCCATTGCCAGTCTACATTTTATATCCTCTCTACTTCGACCATCATCAGTTATTTTACTTCCTAAATAGCAAAACTCCTTTACTACTTTAAGTGTCTCATTTCCTAATCTAATTCCCTCAGCATCACCCGATTTAATTGGACTACATTCCATTATCCTCGTTTTGCTTTTGTTGATGTTCATCTTATATCCTCCTTTCAAGACACTGTCCATTCCGTTCAACTGCTCTTCCAAGTCCTTTGCCGTCTCTGACAGAATTACAATGTCATCGGCGAACCTCAAAGTTTTTACTTCGTCTCCATGAATTTTAATACCTACTCCAAATTTTTCTTTTGTTTCCTTTACTGCTTGCTCAATATACAGATTGAATAACATCGGGGAGAGGCTACAACACTGTCTCACTCCTTTCCGAACCACTGCTTCCCTTTCATGCCCCTCGAATCTTATGACTGCCATCTGGTTTCTGTCAAATTGTAAATAGCCTTTCGCTCCCTGTATTTTACCCCTGCCACCTTTAGAATTTGAAAAAGAGTATTCCAGTCAACATTGTCAAAAGCTTTCTCTAAGTCTACAAATGCTAGAAACGTAGGTTTGCCTTTTCTTAATCTTTCTTCTAAGATAAGTCGTAAGGTCAGTATTGCCTCACGTGTTCCAACATTTCGACGGAATCCAAACTGATCCTCCCCGAGGTCCGCATCTACCAGTTTTTCCATTCGTCTGTAAAGAATTCGCGTTAGTATTTTGCAGCTGTGACTTATTAAACTGATAGTTCGGTAATTTTCACATCTGTCAGCACCTGCTTTCTTTGGGATTGGAATTATTATATTCTTCTTGAAGTCTGAGGGTATTTGGCCTGTCTCATACATCTTGCTCACCAGCTGGTAGAGTTTAGTCATGACTGGCTCTCCCAAGGCCGTCAGTAGTTCTAATGGAATGTTGTCTACTCCGGGGGCCTTGTTCCGACTCAGGTCTTTCAGTGCTCTGTCAAACTCTTCACGCAATATCGTATCACCCATTTCGTCTTCATCTACATCCTCTTCCATTTCCATAATATTGTCCTCAAGTACATCACCCTTGTATAAACCTTCTATATACTCCTTCCACCTTTCTGCCTTCCCTTCTTTACTTAGAACTGGGTTGCCATCTGAGCTCTTGAAATTCATACACGTGGTTCTCTTCTCTCCAAAGGTCTCTTTAATTTTCCTGTAGGCAGTATCTATCTTACCCCTAGTGAGATAAGCCTCTACATCCTTACATTTATCCTCTAGCCATCCCTGTTTAGCCATTTTGCACTTCCTCTCGATCTCATTTTTGAGACGTTTGTATTCCTTTTTGCCTGCTTCATTTACTGCATTTTTATATTTTCTCCTTTCATCAATTAAATTCAATATTTATTCTGTTACCCAAGGATTTCTAGCAGCCCTCGTCTTTTTACCTACTTTATCCTCTGCTGCCTTCACTACTTCATCCCTCGGAGCTACCCATTCTTCTTCTACTGTATTTCTTTCCCCTATTCCTGTCAATTGTTCCCTTATGCTCTCCCTGAAACTCTGTACAACCTCTGGTTCTTTCAGTTTATCCAGGTCCCATCTCCTTAATTTCCCACATTTTTGCAGTTTCTTCAGTTTTAATCTACAGGTCATAACTAATAGATTGTGGTCAGAGTCCACATCTGCCCCTGGAAATGTCTTACAACTTAAAACCTGGTTCCTAAATCTCTGTCTTACCATTATATAATCTATCTGATACCTTTTAGTATCTCCAGGGTTCTTCCACGTATACAACCTTCTTTCATGATTCTTAAACCAAGTGTTACCTATGACTAAGTTGTGCTCTGTACAAAATTCTACTAGGCGGCTTCCTCTTTCATTTCTTAGCCCCAATCCATATTCACCTACTATGTTTCCTTCTCTCCCTTTTCCTACACTCGAATTCCAGTCACCCATTACTATTAAATTTTCGTCTCCCTTCACTATCTGAATAATTTCTTTTATTTCATCGTACATTTCTTCAATTCCTTCGTCATCTGCAGAGCTAGTTGGCATATAAACTTGTACTACTGTAGTAGGTATGGGCTTCGTATCTATCTTGGCCACAATAATGCGTTCACTATGCTGTTTGTAGTAGCTTACCCGCATTCCTATTTTCCTATTCATTATTAAACCTACTCCTGCATTACCCCTATTTGATTTTGTGTTTATAACCCTGTAATCACCTGACCAGAAGTCTTGTTCCTCCTGCCACCGAACTTCACTAATTCCCACTATATCTAACTTTAACCTATCCATTTCCCTTTTTAAATTTTCTAACCTACCTGCCCGATTAAGGGATCTGACATTCCAAACTCCGATCCGTAGAACGCCAGTTTTCTTTCTCCTGATAACGACACCCTGCTGAGTAGTCCCCGCCAGGAGATCCGAATGGGGGACTATTTTACCTCAGGAATATTTTACCCAAGAGGATGCCATCATCATTTAATCATACAGTAAAGCTGCATGTCCTCGGGAAAAATTACGGCTGTAGTTTCCCCTTGCTTTCAGCCGTTCGCAGTACCAGCACTGCAACGCCGTTTTGGTTAATGTTGCAAGGCCAGATCAGTCAATCATCCAGACTGTTGCCCCTGCAACTACTGAAAAGGCTGCTGCCCCTCTTCAGGAACCACACGTTTGTCTGGCCTCTCAACAGATACCCCTCCGTTGTGGTTGCACCTACGGTACGGCCATCTGTATCGCTGAGGCACGCAAGCCTCCCCACCAACGGCAAGGTCCATGGTTCATGGGGGGGATAATTCCATTATCACCGTCATTATTACTATCATTTTCTCCATGCCACTGCTGGAACACATGTGCTTGAAGATAATTTAAGTCCTTTTGGTCATTATAGAAGTAGTTTCCCAAGAAGAAGTTCTTTCCCTGTCTACCGAATCCTTTTCATGTTAATATCAAACATCAGCAATTACTCGTAGATCACATTAAAACTAAAGTATCTGATGAAGAAGTTAGCTGATAACGAAAACGCGCTGCCTTTCTTCATTTACTTGCGCCTAGAAATGGCTGTCGAATACTGCCAAACCAAAACCCAAGGGATCTTACTGTCTTCCAATATACGTCGCTGTCGGTTCTTCCATATGATTTGGTCGACGTAACCTGTTTCAAGTTGTGTATGACACAGAATGTTTTAGAAAATCAATTGTTTTCCTTTGCAATAAACAGAAAGATTTTCATTCTAAGCTATCCAAGTAAAAAAATTTCGCAATATTAGTTCAAATTTAATATTCGCTTCCATAATGTAAGGAAAGTATTTCACATTTGCAAAACGCGCATCCGACTCACTGCCCTTACACTTAGTCGCTGTCCATAAATTTCTAGCTCAAAGTGATGGCAGTTTAAGTAACCTAATGTAGCGAAGACTGTTTGTCAGTGCTCTTTCTCACAGGAAAAATTACAACTCACTCATTGGACTCCATAAGTACACTGTAACAGTAATTCCTGTGTGTGTGCAATGCATACGGATTGTAGAATTTAGTGGTGCTCTCTCTTCCACTTCTGTGTACAATATGCCTGACCTAAACGGGCCCTTTATCATTACAGGCCCTGGGCGGTGAAACATCATATTGACAACATAAATATGCTTATACCGACAACCTCATTGTTCGTTTTACCTGATTTTGTAATCATTTAAGTAAAATAACATGACCTTCGAATGGGAGACGTTTCGTCCCCCTTTTCCTTCTGTGAAATTTGTCAGTTAGCTTTCTGCCTTCGAACCAGCGAAATACGGCAGAATACGGCTGGTAAACGATTTACAAACCACGATTTAGTGCCGTTAACACGATTTCTTTAAACATTGGCGTAGATGAAGGAATTTAGTTTCTTCTTAAATCGTGTTATGCAGCAACGTTCACAGATATCTCAAATAAAAAAAGGTCTTTATCCAGGTACGAAGGTTCTAAAACAAACTTCCCACAGTTTGTGTCAGGTTGATCTTTTCGTCTGATAGCACTGCGTAAGTATTTTGTGTAAGAGGTATTAAAGTAGTGTTCCTGTAGCTGTGGGAATTATTGGTAGAAAACGAGGTTCACACAAATCGGTACAGTACTGATAAATATTCAAAATGATTGTCAACCTAAGTCTGCGTTCATCAACAAACTGCGGCGTATTTGTAATATTGAAGCTAGACTAGGTATCCTTGTCTTCCTTGAGTGGGCATTGGAAGGCGTTTACACACACGTATACGAGGGCAATCCCAAAGGTAAGGTCTCCTAAGGCACACGCAAGTACCAACGCAGGCACACACGACAGATCCTTAATTTTAATGGCAAACAGAAACCACATTGTTGGCTGCATGGTGGCAAGGTGATAAAGAGCAAGACTATGGATACGGAGGACTCAGGTTCGATTCCTCACCAGTCACACAATTTTTATGTGCCGTTTTACACATATTTCCACTTGGGCAGTGTTTGTTGATGTGAAAAATGCCGAGTTGTACTGTAGTCCGAAATAAACGTAAAACTGTAGGTTCCCCTATTAACTGGCTAGGTAAGTCAACTCAAAGGTCGGATGAAAGCAACAGCACACCACCTCCAACAAAACCGTGCCTATTAAAGCACCGTGGCGTTCAAACCACTCTTGCGACTGACGACTGCTTTACTTTCTATGGGTTCTAAAACTAATGATCTTCGGGTTATTAACATTTTTGTGTTTTCATGCTGTAGCTTTGATACCGGTAAACGTAAGTAACCGGCCGAGCACTGACACCGTCCGAGTTGTCAGGGTGGAAGACGATGATGCTGTCGACCCCAGTCACAATTTTGGTCATGGCTATCGTTCAGTCGAATACCTCTATGGGACTTCCTGCATATTTCGAGATATACTTTTATACACTTGGTACGCTTCCAAATTGATATCTGATAGAGCTGTATTTGGCAACATGAATCAGATATGTTTCCTGTGCAATATATCGGACAACACGTCAATGCAGAGAGATTTTATTCATATGTTGTACATGGTGCAAGTAATATTTGTGTTTTTCTTGCTTCTGTGATAGGTTTCACCCCACTGAATGCGAGAAAGCTCACGAATAGACTGTCAATAACTGGAATTACGCAATAACACACTTAAAAGTTGTATTTTAGCATAATGTACCCCGCTGAAAATATCAGTAAGTAGATTATACGCCTACTTGCTTATTATCGCGATTCTCAATACTTTCCTCAAAAAATGAAAATAAAAATAAAAAGACCCAGAGAGACATCGAGCGCGGTTTTAGGCGCTCAGTCCGGAACCTCGCGACTGCTACGGTCGCAGGTTCGACTCCTGCCTCGGGCATGGATGTGTGTGATGTCCTTAGGTTAGTTAGGTTTAATTAGTTCTAAGTTGTAGGCGACTGATGACCGCAGATGTTAAGTCGCATAGTGCTCAGAGCCATTTGAACCATTTTTAGAGACATCGAGAGAAAACAGAAATGTATTTCAAATATCAGCTCAGTGACGCCATGTTCGTCTCGTGATGTAAAGCAAGGATAGTTGATAGGTAATATCTCGTTGTAATGGCTCTGAGCACTATGGGACGAAACACCTGAGGTCATCAGTCCCCTAGAACTTAGAACTACTTAAACCTAACCAACATAAGGTCATCAGACACATCCATGACCGAGGCAGGATTCGAACCTGCGGTCGTAGCAGTCGCACGGTTCCAGACTGAAGCGCCTAGAAGCGCTCGGCCACAAAAGGCGGCTGTCTCGTTGTACTAGCGATATGTATGGCTACGGGGTTCTTAGTTTTCTCTCTGCAAACAACTAGAACAGAATTCAGTAACAAAGTGGCAAGAAAACTTACTCACTGGGCCAATTAAACACTCAGCCATTCTTGGTTATTTTGTTAATCGTCTGTAATGCAGTGAACATACTTGATTATTGATTTGTAATTACTACCATTGTTATTGTTATTCGTCACCCCACAACAGCCTTCCTATCACTCATTGCCTCCGATCCACGTAACGAATGGATCATTATGAATGGAATGTGGGATATTTCGTCACTGAGAATATACACATTTAACTCGGCGTCTTGTGTCAGGGTAATATGAAAATCTCAATAAGAAAAGACGACAATAACACCCAATTATTTCTGTCCACTTAACACCATGACTACAGACAAATTGCCGTCTCACTGTATTTTGATTATAATTCGTTAGCCTTTTTGCGACCTCATTTTAATACCTCGTGGGAGCACTCATATTATTTTGCTTTTTGAACACCGAACAATAACACACAAAGATAGTAGATGGAAGGATACAAACAAAAAATCAGATTCGTGGCTGTGGATCCAGTTCATCATAAGAAGACTAAACAAGAGGGAAACGTTACGAAAGCAATGAATACGCTGGTTAGTATACATTATTTATATAGATCTGAAGATGAAAAAGCGCAGATATGCATTTTAGTTTCTGTCTTAATAGGCATAACTTTTAGTTTCTTCTCTTCTGAATTATCAAATGAATTGATTATTACGTGGTACAGAGTAATTAAGTAACTGTGTTTCTTACAGCTTCCATTCGCACCAACATTTTTCTACTTTATTGTGGAGTTCATGAAATTCTACTGGTATCATCACAAGACTACACATAGATGCAACCGATTTCGAGGTGCAAAGTGTTTGTTATCTTACTTTGCGTGACAGGTTGGCAAAGCTGATTTCCAAAGACTTTTTATTGTACTGAAATAATCTTTTGTAACAAAGTAAGAAGGTAAGTGTTTTATTGATATATATTTTGTAGGAAACTGTAGTCGTGATGGACGGTTACACACCTGAATGTTTGACACAGCTGGTAGGAGAAAACGCTGCATATTAACCAAACCCCGCGCCGCCTATCCGTTTCCTCCTATGACACGAGCACAGGATTCTCCTCCTATAACGCTACAGAGCTGTTCCTAGGATAGCTGAGATTTGGCAACGTCGTCACAAACATTTGGCAACACTGTGACAGTGCAATCACTTCCGCGTATGGTACTGAACTGACTCGCTAAATTCATTTGATATTCCCTTTCCATTTGAATGACTCGTTGTATATAATCCTCACGTAAACTAAGACACTGAGACGCGTTATGAGGCTGAGCGACCAATACCATGACGTGAGTAGTGTGCTGGCAGCAGTGTGTCCGTAGCCCCGTGGTACCGCCCTTGTCCCGTCTTCCAACGGTTGAGAAAATCGTCAGATCTAAACGTGGTAGGGGCAGCGCGTGCGAGCTGTTTTTGTGTATTATTTCATGGAGCTGCGAATTCCCACAAAAAATTCTGTAACAAAATCAGAAGAAAACCTTTCCACATCAAACACTCTTGGCAGCTCGACTCAGTGAGTCGTGTTAATGGTCGTAGATCTCGGCTTTCTGACTGCCAAACTGCTATACAGTACAAGCGTCTCTGGAAAATTCGAATCGACCGTCAACGATACGAAATTCAATAATGTTCTTCACTTAAGACTCCCATGCCAGGGTAATAAATATGAAGAAAATAAATTGATTAGCAAATCGCAAGAAAATACTTTCAGCTCAAAGTGCAATTGTGAAAAACTTACAATTCCGCACAACAGGTAACGCCTCCTTCCGCTGCTGACAAGCAAACTTTGGGTTTCTAGTAATACGTAACTTTATTTATGAAATGCCACATTTGCATACCTGTTGAGTACGACACAGCAACCCGCATCTCGTGGTCGTCCGGTAGTGTTCTCGATTCCCGGCGGGGTCAGGGATTTCGTCTGCCTCGTGATGGCTGAGTGTTGTGTGATCTCCCTAAGGTTTAAGTAGGTCTAAGTTCTAGGGGATTGATGACCATAGATGTTAAGTCCCACACTGCTCAGAGCAATTTGAATCATTTTTTTATGACACAGCATACCATTTAAATACAGACCCAATGGAAATCTAAGTGAATAGTATTTTAATAATTTGTGTAGATAGAGGCAAGTTTCTGTACAGATACTCAGTTTTGTTAAAACAGATTTACTTTCGTCGAGAGGTTATTGTGGGTAGGTTTGAAGAAGAATAAAATGCAACTACCAGACGACAGCTAATGTAGAAAATACTTTTCTGAATACTTTGGTACGATGCACTCTCCCCATACATAAGACGCATCTGCTGCCTGGCCGTCTATTAAACTTAAAAAGAACAAAATGGCATAGAAGTTAGCCTTTTTTCCACATGCGACTATTCTGGGTTGAGAAGTGAAGAGAATTGCGTTCAAAGTTCCGATAAATTGATGATAACTGCAGCAGACAGCAGAATTGCGGTTTTAAAAACTGTAGTAGCGAATGTAATAGAACACGCGACGTCTTAACAACAGAGCGCGACACTTACCGTTACACTACTAGCTGTGACGTACCTACAGCACCTCTGCAAGTGATCAACAGTTCCTCCAGACCTTCGGCATTTCACAGTGCTGTGAGATAATGCATATGGCCGGATCTAGACTTCTGAGAGACAGACAGTTACATCATTTCTTTTGCACTGCACGATGGTTTCAACAAACAGATAGCGCAATAGAGTAGCTCAAATGGAAGGGAACACTTCCTATTTAAATTTCTGCATCTTACACAGTATGCAGTTCTGTGTAGGTCGCAGTTACGTTATTTTATTTCAGTGATTACAAAATAGAGTCAAATGTATGCATTGGACAGCCAAGGCAGCTAGTTCATGGCGATTCGGTCAACCAAGTAAATGAATGTACTGAACATCCTGCAAATCGCTACAGTTCATCTGTGTGTCAGAATTTTCAGCTTGTGTGCCGCAACGGCGTTGTGATAGAGATCTGAGTCGTAGAACAGGGGGTTTGGTAGTCTGTTGTACTGATCGTAGTTTTGTAGAATGATGGTCTCGGTTCGATTCCAGCTTCTGCCGATGTTTTTTGATAGGGAGAGGCAGATTCTATTCTCTTCTGGCTACGCCAAGTGTAGAAGGTATAATGGGATTGTGGTCTGAAAATCACATTAAACATAATATTCCTTTTCTACGAAGTAGACGTTAGGTGGAACCACAATAAAGTAAGGAGTGGCGACACGTAGAAACTCTATCACCAGTAACCTTTCTTATACTAGTTATTTATTTCTAGTGACGAAACAAACCCTGTGTATGGTCACAGGACACTTATTCCATCTTTTATTTGTACTTCTGTATGTCGATCAAATTGGTTCTGTACTGGGAATGCAACTCAGACAGCCTTTAACACAGAATTTGATCCCATCGTGACAATACAGCTCGACTACAACTTGTTGTTTGTTCAAAACTGCAGACTCCTCAACATCTCCACATATTGCGCATGAATGGGTTGGAATCTTGGCCTAGCACTTAACTTTTCACGATGTATTATCAAGCTCTAGCATGAGAGCACCTATCTGCTGGTAGATAATAATTTTTATTTTTAATGCATTTTCATTCGTTGTCAACAGTAACGGTATCTGACGTTTTTGACTCCCAGTGAGACACAAAACTATTTGCGAGATCACTGTAAGTGAAGGATGTTATTCCGAGCTGCTGGTGGAGAGAAATTCGGTGGATGATTTCTCTTTGTGTGTAGTCAACAACGATATGTGTGGGGTCCGATTCCTAGTCACCACTGAACTCTTTGTCATATTATTTCTAGTTCAAACATGCTCACATGTCGCTGCTGGTGTAACAGACCCATACTTAACATTCCTTTTCTCTATAATATAACAGCAATACGTGCCGGGTTGGAGTCCTGGGAAGGAAAAAAATAATGTTTCGTCGCGTCATTTCATTTAATACATCTAGCTACTGCCGAGAAAGTCCTATACGTCAAATTTGATTGTGCTTCGATAACAATCCGATTAGGTTCTGGGTTCGAATCCCTGTCCAACACAAAGCTTTACCTCACTGCATTTCAAGTAAGTTACTTGTGAAAAAGCAGTATTTAACATCTCTCGTAGTTCGTTAACAGGGACAATAGACGCTGTGTAGGAATTCGCGTTCGTTAAAAATGTTTACGTTATGTAATTTAAAGTTGATATTTGTTAACTGATACTGTCTAAAATCGAGGTATATCACTCTCTTTATGCCTAGTCAGGAATGACTGTTAATTTCCGTCAGTCACGAAATCTTATTTTGCATGACCTGGGTTTGAATCCATATGGAGAACGAGTCAATTCGTCGTGTCATTTGAAGTTCATACATATTCTCAACTAGATGCTCGTGAATAACGTAAATTTTTGATGACATTTTGTGTTAAATAACAAGTATGGTATGTTACTTTGAAGAGGAAATCTTGAATACAGCAAACTTACTACGTGAATTACCTATCTGACGTGATTATGAAAGTGCTAACATTTCAGGTATGTCATTTATTGCAATAAATGTGAGCTTAAAATCCTTAAGGACTGTCTTACCTGTGATGAGGTGTTCCCTGATATTTTTAGTATCGTGGTATTACTTTACATCCTGAGTTATTGCGATACAGGGCAGTGTTTTCTAGTGGTGTCTTGTTGGAACCATTTTCAATAGTCAAACGACTGTATCAAGGAGCGATTAGAGGACCTGCTCAAGATCCGTGAGAGAGGCTGCAATATACCAACTGAGGTGAGTGTAAGGTTTTATCAGGAAGTCTAATGTGTAAAAATTATTTTGAAGAAAATATTTAAGCTTTTCGATAATAAAGCCTGGAATAACGATCACATGTAAATTTTTAAGCAACACATTTATTTCCACACTATCTTCGGCTTCAGAGGTGCCGCGAGCCGGGACCGATAGGAAAACATTCAGTTCCCTTTTGTATACGGAAAATACAGAGTACCTTGTAACGACATTAAGCATGTTTCTTAAAGTACTGATATGTGCCGGTTATATGTGCCTGTATACTTACTCGATTTATCTGAGGATGACACTTCTGTGACTGAATTGATGATTAAACAGTCTCTTTGTCTGAAAGAGCCGGCCGCAGTGGCCAGCGGTTCTAGGCGCTTAAGTCCGGAACCTCGCGACCACTACGGTTGCTGGTTGGAATCCTGCGTTGGGCATGAATGTGTGTGATATCCTTAGGTTAGTTAGGTTTAAGTAGATCTAAGTCCTAGGGGAATTATGACCTAAGAAGTTAAGTCCAATATTGCTCAGAACCATTTTGTCTGAAAGATCAAAACGGCTCGTAGTCAAGCTGTTATTAACTGTGCAGTTCTGGTCTTCACAGGGAACTAATGCACCGTAACAACACCAACGGGTCAGCTAGGCCCCGCACAGTTTCGCCTGTTTGTTGACTGAGAATCGAGGAGGAGCCTACATCTTGAATGCTTAGTAAACGACGTTGGACGGTTACTCGTCATAGTGAGTGCAGAAACTCAGGTGTCGAGGTTTTCGTTTTATTTACACTTTACAAAGGCATTATACAATCGTCGTCCAGTTGGCGATGCATTTTACGTATATGGTAGTGCCTTGAACTATTTAGTAAGCGAGACAGAGAACTCACACACCGTGCTGTAAGATCTTGCCATAATATCAATTTTTACCGATGAGACATCTGATCGTGCTTGCAGTAAATGAAACTGTAAACGTAGGTTTAGCTAGCATTCTGAAGCTATTGTCGTACTACCAGATCTTTTGTATCAGCGTGGAGGACAGTCTACACCAACTACCTCAGCTGGTAATACGTCTCACCTCGCCACTTCCACGTGAACAAAAACGCTCATAACCCTTTCATTTCGTGCGAATTACGAGGTCAGTCAAAAAGTAATGCCTCCTATTTTTTTTTCTACGTTTAATTGTCAGGAAATTTAAATGCAATTACATAGGTTGAAAACCACAACATTGAGGATCATTTTGTCATTTTTCAATGTAATCTCCGCCCATCTCTACAGTTTTGGTCCTTCTTTGAACAAGGGCATGTATCCCAGCACGGTAAAAATCACAGCTCTGCTTCCTAAGCCATTGACGCACGGATGTTTTGACGGCCTCCTCATCTTAAAAATGAATCCCACGATGAGCTTCTTTTAGTGGCCCGAACAGATGGAAGTCTGATGGTGCCAGGTCAGGGCTGTATGGGGGATGAGGCAAAACTTCCCATCCAATTTTGACAATCTCGTCAGAGGTGTGACGACTGGTGTGTGGTCTTGCATTGTCATGCAAAAGAAGAACATCTGCCATTGATTTTGTTGGGCGAACTCGCTGAAGACGTGCTTTAAGTTTTTTGAGGGTTGTGACGTATTGAACAGAATTTATTGTGCATCCCTGCTCCAAAAAATCAACCAGAATCACACCCTCTGTATCCCAGAAAACTGTTGCCATAACTTTCCCTGCCGATCGCACAGTTTTGAATTTTTTCTTCCTCGGCGAGCTTGTGTGACGCCACTCCATTGACTGCCTCTTTGATTCGGGTTCAAAAAAATGCACCCATGTTTCGTCCCCGGTCACAATTTTTTTCAGAAACTCATCTCCCTCCAAACGGAAGCGCTGCAAGTGTTGGGAGGCTATTGTTTTCCTTGCCTCTTTATTCTGATCGGTTAACATTCTTGGAACCCACCGTGCACAAACTTTTGAGTACCCCAATTGTTTAATAATCGTGATCACACTGCCTTTACTAAGAGAAATAATGCGACACACTTCATCTGCAGTCACCCGACGGTCACCACGAATGATGTCATCAACTTGCTGAATGTTGTGTGGAGTCACTGCACTCACCGGCCTGCCGCTCCGCTTTTCGTCAGTCAACGGTGTTTGCCCTTCAGCTTCCTTACAACGACGAACCCATCGTCTAACAGTGCTGACATCCACTGTCACAACACCATACACCTTCTTCAGTCTTTCATGAATGCGTATGGGCGTTTCACCTTCGGCATTCAAGAATTCAATCACACAACGCTGTCTCAAACGAACATCGATGTCGGCCATCTTACAAACTTCTGCTGTGCTGCCACCTGTTGACACAGAAAGTTACTACTGCAGTGGATTGCAGAAGAAGGTTTGAGGAATGGCGCCAAATTCAAATTTTTCACTTAACTTAATTTTTTTAAGTAGAAAAAAAATGGGAGGCATTACTTTTTGACCACTCCTCGTATATTACGGATGTACGCAGGCTGGGAAAATGTGCAAACTCCTGGCGGAAACCAGCATTTGTGTTCGGGAAGTGTAAGCGACGAAGAAGCCCTCATGATGCTTCTAAACTGCTGACGACGCCGTCTTTATAGTGACTGGTTCTAGAAGTAATGTAGATTTACTAGAAGATGAGGAATCGACCTCAAAGTATAAGCGATATTTCTCTACAATATAGAGGTCCACAATTATATTTGATCAAAGGACACACTGCTATCACACAGCATGAAATAACAGGCCAAGTGGTACAGGTATGTCATTTATTGCATTAAATGTGAGCTTAAAAGCCTTAAGGATAGTGTTATGTGTGATGAGGTGTTCCCTGATATTTGTAGTTCGTGGTATTACTTTACATCTTGAGTTATTGCGATACAGAGCAGTGTTTTCTAGTGGTGATATGTTGGAAACATTTTCAATCGTCAAACGACTGCAGCAAGGAGCCATTAGAGGACCTGCTAGTCAGCTGCGTTATGTAGGTCGCATGGATATCAGGTGAAATGCAATTCAGGTTGTTCGGATACTCTAGAGCACGACTGTACGTAACATCAGAAGTTAAATATCAAATGTTTTCACCAATAGCGAAATGCTGGAACCTTAACTGACGATAGAATTGTTTTGGCTGACTGGAATTCGAACCCAGCATCTAGCACCGTCGTTTTATAGCAAGGAACAGACGATAAATAGCTGTTGTTGGTTCACCAGTAGCAAGATGGGCGCATGTTTAGGTAGACATCAGACGACGAAAAGTTCTGTGCTGAATGGAATTCAAACCCCG